>NC_143576.1:79666674-80266674 GCF_048544385.1 Mastigoproctus giganteus | reverse complement strand
ACTTGTAATGTTCTGCTCCCCCATATTGCTTTATTATAAGTTTTACTTTAAATAAATCTCCCTCTTCCACAAAATATTATATTTGTAAGATTTTACATCTTACAGAACGTCTTGCCTGACCAATTTGATTGGATACTATCATGCAGTCACAAAAGAATTGGATGCAGGGAATAATTTTGATATTATATATTTGGATCTTAGAAAGGCTTTTGATACTGTTGCACATGGAAGACTGCTGCATAAATTGGAGCAGCATGATATTGGTGGCAAATTGTTGCTACGGATAAAGGGATGGTTGAGTGGCAGAAGACAGAGAGTGGTAATTAATGGACACTGCTTATCGTGGACTAATGTTATTAGTGGAGTCCCTCAGGGTTCAGTGTTGGGTCCATTGTTGTTTTCTGTATTTATAAATAATATTGATGATGGTATATCAAGCTTAATGTCCAAGATTGCAGACAATACAAAGGTTGGCAGGGTAGTTAAGGACGCTAGTGACGCTATAACAGGATCTGGAAAGGTTGAGCAGATATGCTGAGAGGTGGCAAATGAAGTTTAACATTGACAAATGTAAAGTACTACATATGGGAAACAGCAACCCCAGAGCAACGTATCAACTCTGTGGTACTACACTGCAGTGGTAGAGAATGAAAAGGACCTGGGGGTTATTGTGCAGGCAGATATGAAGTTCTCTGAGAAGTGCAGACGGGCTGCAAGAGTAGCTCATGGTGTCTTATCAATGATACACAGGAATTTTTCTAGCAGGGGCTGACCATTGCCTTGTATAAGGCAATTGTCAGACTTGCCCTGTATAAGACAATGGTCAGGCCGCACCTTGAGTACTGTATACAGGTCTGGAGGCCTCATTTCAAGAAGGATGTACAGCTGCTGGAACGAGTACAGAGAAGGGAAACAAGGTTAGTGAACGGAACGAAGGGTTGCTCTTTCAAAGAAAGGTTTAAGTTTTGCAAATTAGTGTCTGGAGACTAGGCACCAAAGAGGTGATCTGATAGAGGCGTACAAAGCCTTGAATGGTTTGAGCATGCTCAATTCTGATTGGATACTGCCTCTTGCTCAGAATAATCACCTGAGAGGGCAAAAATTCAAATTGAGGAAAGACAGATGTAGGATAGATGAGCAGAAATATGCCTTTAGCCAGCTGGTAGTGGTTGGTGGAACAGACTTCCATCCTTTGTTGTGGAAGTTGATAGCCTAAATAAATTTAAGGCTCAGCTGGACAGGTATTTCGAATGAACGGAGGGGTGAAGTGGAAGGGTTTTTTTTTTTTTTTTTTGGCTGTTGCTGCATAAGCTTGCTTTCTTGCATCATATGCCTCTACTAATGCTAATGCTGATATTCAATGATTTTCTGTCGGGATAACATGCAAACCTACTTGTGAATGCTCACATGTCAAAAGATGCTAAGAAAAACAGCAAGGATTTCTTTACTTATATAAATTCTAAAAGGAATGGGATGAATCTGATTGGTCCACTTGATATTGATGGTTCCACAGTTGATGATCCTGCTCAGATAGTATACAAACTGAATGAATATTTTGCATCTACATTCACACGTGAGAAGTTATTAAGGTTTGAAAATGGCAGAAGGTTATCAAATTGTAACAGGGAGCTTAATGATTTTGCAATAACTGAGAGCAAAGTGGGGGAGAAATTGTTGAAGTTAAACATAAGAAAGGCATCTGAGGTGGATGGGATCTATCCAGTTATATTAAAGGAGGCGGCGAAGCAACTAAGCAAACCCTTAGCCATAATTATGAGAGCATCCTTGGACTCGGGGTGTCACCACGGACTGGAGATATGCAAATGTATCCCCAGTTCACAAATGGGAATCAAAGGGTGACACGAGTAATTACAGACCAGTTAGTTTAACTTCTGTTCCGGGTAAAATTATGGAGTCACCGGTTAAAGATGCAATTTCAGGATCAAGACAAGACTGCAGCAATAATTCAGACACAGCATGGGTTTGTTAAGTGAAAGTCTTGTCTGACAAATTTGATTGGTTATTATGATGTCGTTACAAAGGAACTGGATGCAAAAAATAATTTTGATATCATATATTTGGATTTCAGAAAAGCTTTTGACACTGTTGTGCATGGAAGACTATTGTACAAATTGGAGCAGAATGGTATTAACGGTAAGTTGCTACAAGGGATAAAAGGATGGTTGAGTGGGAGAAGCCAGAGGGTGGTAATTAATGGGCACTGCTCTTCGTGGACTAATGTTATTAGTGGAGTCCCACAGGGTTCATGTTGGGTCCTCTGTTGTTTTGTATATTTATCAATGATATTGATGAAGGTATATAAGGCTTAGTGTTGAAGTTTGCAGATGATACAAAGGGTGGCAGGGTTGTTAATGACAGTAATGGCAGTGTCCTTCTGCAACAGGAACTAGATAATTTGGGCAGATGGGCTAAGAAGTGGCAACTGAAGTTTAACCTTGACAAATGCAAAGTACTGCATATGGGTAGAAGTAACCCCAGAGAAACGTACCAACTGTGTGGTACTACACTTAAGGTGGTAGAAAATGAAAAAGACCTGGGAGTAATTGTGCAGTCAGATATGAAGTTTTCTGAGCAATGCAGACAGGCTGCCAAGGCCGGTCATGGGGTTTTGTCAATGATATACAGGAATTTTTCTAGCTGTGTAAGGAGGTGATTATCCCCTTGTATAAGGCAATTGTCAGGCCACGCCTTGAGTACTGCATACAAGTCTGAAGGCCTCATTTCAGGAAGGATGTAGATTTACTTGAGCGTGTACAGAGAAGGGCAACAAGATTGGTGAGGGGAATGAAGGGCCCTCTAACCAAGAGAGGATAAAGTTCTGCAAATTGCAGTGGCTGGAGACTAGGCACATGCGCAGTGATCTGACTGAGGTGTATAAGGCCTTGAATGGGTTGAGCACGCTGAATTCTGATGGGATCCTTCCACTTGTTCAGATTACGAACCTAAGGGGGCATAAATTCAAATCAAAGAAAAGACAGATGTAGAATAGATGTGCAGAAATTTGCATGTAGCCAGCAGGTGGTTAATTGCTGGAACAAACTTCCATCTGTTCATGTGGAAGTTGATAGGTTAAATAAATTTAAGAAGGAACTGGACAGGCATTTGGAGGGAATGGTGTGATTTTTTTTTTTTTTTTTTTTTTTGGCTGATGCTGCATAGGCTCATACACTTGCTTTCTTGCATCACATGCCACTACTGCTACTACTACTACTATAACACTACCTAGATTTGGCTCACTGAGCTTAACAACTAGACCCTTGGATAGGGAGATTTTATTTAAGTATATAAAGCCCTTTGAGGGGTTATTAAAATGAATGAAGGAAGAATATTCTTCCTAGTGAATAAGATAAGAATTGGAAGTAACAATTATAATTCTTGAGTAATAACAGGAGACTGGATCTTAGGAAATTTACCTTTGCAAAGCATGTTCTGGGTAAATGGAATAAATTACCTTCAAAGGTAAGCAATGCAAAGATTGTGGCTAAATTCAAGGAAGAATTAAACATTGAAGAATTATGATGGAAATAATAGAACCTTCCCCCTCCCTTCAACAAATGCAAAATAAGTTAGCTTCCTTGCATCATTATGCTGTTTTATTACTAATACAGCCACTACCCGGCTTATGTAAGGTGGCATTCTGTGGAACTCTACATGAGGGATTTTACATAAGTCTGAATTTCCCTAAAATGCTTGAGCAGCATGTGCCAATTTGATTGAATTTGATTGAAGCAAAAAAGAAATGTTCAAAGAACATGTAACCAGAATTATTTATTCAATTTTTTTTATCTCATGTGCAAGAAAAATGACAAAAGTGTACAAAATAACAAAAATTTCAAAATTATAAAATTACAAAAAGAGAGGTCACGAGCATAACATCAGCAAGTTTCTTTCAAGGATCATTGCCAGAATTAACTCTCCAGCTGATAAGCACACCGCTGCAGAAGTTGAGGGCTGTGGAGATTTAGAAGGTGTTTTTCCAACACATCACAAAATTTCTCTGCAGCTAGAATCGGCACTGGCGACTTCAACACACACACACACACACACACACACACACACACACGCGCACACACACACACAAACCAGCACAATTGAACCTAAGGCCTTGAATGGGTTGAGCACGCAGAATTCTGATGAGATCCTTCCACTTGTTCAGATTACGAACCTAAGGGGGCATAAATTGAAATTAAGAAAACACAGATGTAGAATAGATGTGCAGAAATTTTCCTTTAGCCAGTGGGTGGTTAATTGCTGGAACAAACTTCCATCTGTCGTGGAAGTTGATAGGTTGAATAAATTTAAGGAGGAACTGGACAGGAATTTGGAGGGAATGGTGTGATTTTTTTTTTTTTTTTGGCTGATGCTGCATAAGCTCATACACATGCTTTCTTGCATCACATGCCACCAATACTACTACTACTGCTGCTACTATTACTATTAAACCACCCATCGCTTGCCATGAAGTTGGCTTCGTGTTCGCCGTACTTATCCTTAATATATTCATAAATACTTTTTGGTTTTGCTTGAATGGCCATTGGACTCAGGCGCACTTGCTTCTGTATCTGATTTTCCATCCATATTATGGTGCCTCCGTAGCCAGGTGGGAAGGAGCAGCAGTGCGTAGCACACGCTTCTTAATTAGACCAGGGTTCGAGCCCGTCACCACCAAGTACGGAAGATACGGAAAGGTCAGGGAATGACCACCGCATATCCTGGAGCAATATGGCCTTAGTTGCTAATGCTCCTAAAAACTAAATAAGAAACAATAACCATCCATGTTATTAATAGCTTTTCCATCTTCGATATAGCACCCGAATGCTGTTTTTTGATCACTGTTGATCTTAAATGCATTGAGCCTTTAAAATGTTCTTTTATATGTGCACTGTCCCTTAAAATAGTATTCACTATTGAAGCAGCGAGACCTAATTCCGTGGAATGGATGATAAACTTTGTCCTGCTTCATAATTCTTAATTAATCGTCTTTATTTCTAAATCAGTTTTGTTTCGTTTCCTAGCACTGACAGCACTTGCACTTTCCTTTGATCCATTTCCCTTCACCATTGTAGTAAGTAAATAGAAATGAAGAAAAGATTCTGAAAATTTATTTGTTTTTTATATGACTGAAGATTTCAGTGAAGGGGAACTGATTTCACCATAATACTGTAATGTAAAACCCCACAGAATTCCAGTTATCGGAATTATTGCAAATTCGATAAGGTCGAGTTCACTACCCATTTAAAATAGATCGTGCCAACAGAAAAGGCCAAATAAACTGGAAAGTGGAAATTGTTTTTGTTGTTTTATGGTAATGACCTCCAGAAATGTGTTTTAGAAAAATATCACAAAGGTGTTCAAAGTTGATTCTTATAACGGAACATATGATAACAATGAAAGTGTAGTGTGATTTCCATTATAAAAATGACCTTTTAGACAGATAAATAGCTTAGTTATATGGTGAAAATTACAACTTCCAAAAGTCTTGAAATAAATAACCAAAAAAAAAAAAAAAAAACAAACAAACAAAAAAAAAACATGTTATTGGGTTCACATTACGATATTTTCACGATACCTCCATTTATTCCTACTGGATGCAAAATATGTTTTCACGATTTTTTAAAGTTTGCACCGGCCGGAAAAAACTTACATAAAGTCGAATTTTTGTAAGTCGAGTATTTTAGCTGGGTAGTGGCTGTACAAGTAATATATTATTTGTTTTAATTAACATCAATTAAAAAGACTTCACATTTTTGTTCATTGGACAGTGTGAAGTACAGATCATTTTAAACGATGAACATAGATATCAGTTTTTTCATGCTCATAATGAATATTACTGTATTTTTACACTAAATAGGCCCCAATCTTTTTGCTGTGCATGCCTCCAAAAATGCCAAATCTTCCAATATGGAAGTGTTCACAGTGTATCCAACTTTAGAAGCTTAGATAATACTGTCGTGAAAGAACAATCTTATAAAAATCCCCCTCCCCTCTGTTTTTTTTTTTAATCTGGAATACAATTGGTGAAAGTTGCTGGGCTGAATAACATACTAATGCCGTTTAAATTAAACAAGATAACATGTTGTGAAATAAAAGTTGTTTAGTGTAAGCTGGTTTGTTTTTTAGAAGCATTAGCAACTAAGGCCATATTGCTCCGGGGGTATGCGGTGGTCATTCCCTGACCTTTCCGCATCCTCCGTATTTGGTGGTCACGGGCTTGAACCCCAGTCTAATCAAGAAGTGTGTGCTATGCACTGCTGCTCCTGCCCACCTGGCTATGGATGGAGGCGCCTGTGTAAGCTGGCTTGGTGATAAATAGGCTCTGGTATTTGATAAGGTTGAGGCACCATATTTAACTGTAGTGCTGTAAATGTAACATGCATTACATTCTTGTTGAAATTGAATTAAATATATTATGTTATTGATGTTTGTATTATTATACTTAAAAGTCTCTTAAACCTCTAAAACTAGTTTTTAAAAAAGATCTTCACATTATTGTTTGGGTAGTACCTTTCATAATGACAAACAGAATTCTCTTGATTTCCTGAACTATTTTTTGTTCTCTAATGTAGCAGCAGCATATTACATCCACATGATGATAAATAGATTGCAAAACCGTCTTTCTTATATACTGTAGACATTTACTTTCATATATATTTAAATATTTATTGCTACAGTATAAGTGTTTCTGCCTTATTTTTTATTTATTTATTTTATTTTTTTTAGTGTTAGTGAAATTTTAGAACAGAATGGCATAGCTGTCACCATTGGTTACCTAAAACATAGTGCTCATGATGCAGAAGAAATAAAAAAACTTTTAATAAAATTAACCCGTACTGCAGGTAACAGGTAAGCAATGTATTTAGGTACAAAAAGGTTAGCTATTTTCTTGCAAAACAGTTTTTTGTCAATTGTCTATATATATTTTTTTTGTATTATTCCTTTATTCTCTAAAGAATATACAGATAAAAGCAGTTTATGATGAGGAATATTGCTGCCAATCTCCTTGTTTGTGCATTTACATAAATGCCAAATTCAGCAATCCAGATCTCTTATTTAATCATATTAAATCTCATGTTTAAGAAAATCAGATGTGGATGAATTGGATGTTATTGTAGAAAGTTATCTTTCTGAAATATGTTTTGTTTACCGAGAAATCTAAATATGCTGATGTATCAAAAAATTTTTAAGAATTATCGTATAGCTGACAGAACTCTCTGTTTAGATGTTTACACAACATTAATACTTTCATTTATCAGTTTACCAGATGTGTGCTGGTTCACAGTAGTGAAATTTTTCTACTACAGCAAAGACTGTGGAAATTTCTCTGTGGAATTTTTGAATAATTGTAAAAATGAAAAGTTTGTACCTAAATGCTTTTAAATATGAAGTTTTTCTTATTCTGACCCAATTACTCAACAGTAGAATGAAATTATTGCCAAAAATCAAATAAGAATTTTAAAGAAATTGTAAAAATAATTTATGTAGTAATAACCTCTTGTATATCTACCTATTTATCATATATTCAATTTCATCAAATTCTAGATCTGAATTCCAGAGAATGATTTTTTTTAAACCCAAATCTAAAAACGAGGTCTCTCCAGGTGTGATCTGGTATCTTTTCATGTTGCTGTTTTTCATGTGTTCATGTTTCATGATCTCTTTTTCATGTTGCTGTGCACTAAAAGTGTCTGCTGTTGTTCGGAAACACAAGAGATGAAACAACACACTGGAAGGTTTAAAAACAGCTAATGGTTTCATTATTTGACTTGTATATGAAATGACATTGGAAAGGGTAAATTTACGTAGTACACATGTGCACACAAAATATAAATTTACATATATATTCCACAGAACTCATGTATAGACATGCAAAATATAAATTTACATACACACATGTACTCCAGAAAGGATTAACTACTGATATTTAGGAACAGTCTACAGATGGAGACTTTTCTAATTATTATTGGCTTGTGTGTATACGTTCAAAATGGCAATTGCACAAAACAAATGTACCTATGAAGAAGTATATGCAGTTATTCATTTGTGTTGGTAAAAGCTCAATTCTGATAGAAATTAATGTAGACTTGGTGTCTATATATAAGGAAAATGTGGCGACAGTGTGGAATAGTGCACTGACACCATTCAAACACGTGTTGAAATGGTGTCTGCACTTTCAGAATGGGTGGACAAATGTTTCTCACAAGGAGGTAAGTGGCTTTCCATTCCTTGTGTTTGAAACATTGATAGATATAATCAGATATACACTTCTGATTTGAGAGAGAGTGCCAGCCGTTTCTTGTATCATCAAGTAATGCTTATTGTGTTCTGATATTTCTGCACCAAATAGATCAAAGTAGGTTTGGTTGAAGTGGGTGCTCTGTTTTTCTGTCGATGTCAGATTCACTAATATTGCATTAACTTCATATTAAGCTCTTCCCACCTTTGGTACAAAGACAAGATTTATTAAAATAACAATTAGGGTTTAATATTGATAAATGCAAGGTACAGAATTTGGGCAACAGTAATAATTCTAGAATAACATACTATTTGGATGGTACCAAAAATCCAAGGTAATTGAGAATACAGAAGACTGTATTGAGAACTTGTTGGACATGAGTGAGCAGTGCAGATGTGATTTTTGGAGAGATCATCTGATTATGTCCAAGATATGTTGACATTTTGCCAGCAGGGACAGAGATGATTATCCCATTATATAAGGCAGTGTAGGCTTGAATGTTAAATTCAGGTTTGGAAACCACATTTTAAGAAGGATGTAGGTTTTAAGGAAGATTAGTTATGATTAGTTATGGGCACGAAAAAGAGTATACTTAATTGTAGGAAGCTTGTCATCTGCATGGTGACCTAATTGAGGTGTTCAGTGTACTAAACCTGATGGCACCTTTAGCCCGTCAGACAACACAAATAAGGAGATATAAATTTAAATTGAAAAATGATGACAAAAGGAAAGGGTGATGTGCAGGAATGTGGGAACTACAGGGGAATAAAGTTAATGTCTCATTCGATGAAGATCTAGGAAAGAATTGTGGAAGGAAGGTTAAGACAGGAGAGGAACAGTTTGGTTTCATGCCGGTTGCGGGATAGAAGTATGCAGATTTTCCCCTCATCCAGAGAGTAAATGATTATTGAAATAACCTATCTGGTGTTGCTGAGTGCATGGTTTCAATAAATTGAAAGATGAATTGGACAAATTATTAGAATGGCAAATGAAGCACATATATACAAATTTTTTTGTATATATAACCATACAAATAAATTAGAATGAGAGTTAAAAATAAAAAATCAAATAATGCCAGCAGTATGGCAAGATGAGCGAAAATAGTCGAAATTAAACTTAAGAATCAAACCAAACAGGGAGGGAAGAGAGGGGTAACAAGAGTAAAAATATTGCAGTAGAAAATCTCTAAGATAATTTAGAACATCTAATTATAACAATAAATAATAATTCACTAATTTTGAAAGCCAATTAAAATAGAAATTTAACGGCGCCCCCCTCTGACAGGCACCAGGTCCAAATTTATGTGAAATATCACCAACAGAGATCTAGACTACTACAGTAAAATAAAACAAAAAAATCCCCTGCATTGGAGGTTCGATCTGGGGATCGGGTGGCGGACTGATCTTTTAGTCGACTCGCCTTTGCGGCGATTTGTCTAGCGATCGAAATGCAGTGATTCCCTGACCATTATTGGCCTTGTGGTCCTCTGTTGAGATGAGGTGTAATGGTCAGTCTATTTTTGTTTTATTTTACTGTAGTCTAGATCTCTGTTGGTGATATTTCACATAAATCTTGACCTGGCGCCCGTCAGAGGGGCGCCGTTAAATTTCTATTTTAATTGGCTTTCAAAATTTAATGAATTATTATTTATTATTCTTATAATTAGCCAAAGTGAGACATAAAGCATCGAAGGACTTCTCATCAATAAAACAGATAAAAGATGAGAGGGGAGTGGTTATACAGGACCCGGAGAAGGTTAAGGAAAGGTGGAAAGACTATTTTAAGAAGCTATTAAATGAGGAAAACCCAAGAGCACTGTGCGAGGATGGAGAGATGAATGTGAGATTGGAGTGGGAAAGCAGGAAAGAAGTGGAAAGTGCACTCAGAAAAATGAAGAGAGGGAAAGCAGTAGGTGCTGATCAGATACCAGTAGAGTTATGGAGTAGTCTGGAAGAAGAAGGGATCGATATCCTATGGGACTTGATGGAAAAACTGTGGCAGCAGGAGAGGATACCCGATGAGTGGAGGGAACGTATACTTGTGCCAATCTTTAAAGGAAAGGGTAATGTGCAGGAATGTGGGAACTACAGGGGAATAAAGTTAATGTCTCATTCAATGAAGATCTGGGAAAGAATTATGGAAGGAAGGTTAAGACAGGAGACAGAAATAGGAGAGGAACAGTTTGGTTTCATGCCGGGAAGAGGAGCAACAGATGCGGTCTTTGCTTTAAGGCAGGTGATGGAAAGATACAGGGAGATGCAAGTAGAGTTGCACATGGTGTTTATAGACCTGGAAAAAGCATATGATAGAATGCCCAGACAAGAGGTATGGAGATGTATGAGGGAGAAGGATACATCAGAAAAGTACGTAAGGCTTGTGAAGGATATGTACGAGGGAGTGGTGACTCAGGTTAAGAGCAGTGTAGGTATGACTGAGGGGTTCTCTGTAGAAGTTGGACTGCACCAGGGATCAGCTCTCAGCCCATATCTGTTTGATCTGGTAATGGATGTGTTGGTGAGAGAAGTGAAGAGTATAGCCCCATGGAGTATGCTGTTCGCAGATGATATTGTACTGTGCGAATCATCCCAAGGAAAGGGAGAGAAGAAATTGGAGGAAAGTGTTGGAAGATAGAGGCATGAGGATAAGTAGAACAAAGACAGAATATATGGTATTGAATGGAGAAGTTGAGAGTTCTATAAAACTGCAGGAGGAAAAGCTATCATCTGTTTCGAAATTTAAGTATCTGCGATCGAACGTTGAGAGGGATGGAGGATTGAGTGCAGAAATACAGCACAGAGTGCAATGTGGATGGCTGAACTGGAGAAAGATGAGTGGGATGCCGCGTGATAAAGTTAATTGTAGAATGAAGGGAAGAGTGTATAAAACTGTGGTTAGACCCGCATTGATGTACAGTGCTGAGACATGGGTGATTACAAGGGCCCAGTAGAAGAAGATGGAAGTGGCGGAGATGAGGATGCTAAGATGGATGTGTAGTGTGACGAGGAAGGACAGGTTAAGAAATGACTACATTAGAGGTGCGGTTAAGGTGGGCCTCTGAGTAAAAAAATACAGGAATCTAGGTTGAGGTGGCTTGGTCATGCGGAATGAAGAAGTGAGGAGTATGTAGGGAGGAGGTGTGAAAAGCTGTAGGTGATAGGGAAGAGGAAGAGGGGGAGACCTAAGGTGAGATGGATGGACAAGGTGGCAGAGGATTTGAAAGAGAGAGGATGGAAGAAGCCCTGGTTAGAAAGGAATGGAGGAAGAGAATTCAGGAAGCGAATGCCAGCCTCATATGAATGTGGGAAGAAGGCGAGGACAAAGAAGAAGATTCTTATAATTAGATGTTCTAAATTATCATAGAGATTTTCTGCTGCAATATTTTTACTCTTGTTACCACTCTCTTCCCTCCCTGTTTGGTTTGATTCTTAAGTTTAATTTCGAGTATTTTCACTCTTGTCTTGCTATACTGCGTGCATTATTTTATTTTTTATTTTTCTCTCATTCTAATTTATTTGTATGGTTATATTTCAAGCATCATGTAGAGGAATATGCTTTTTGCTGTACCTTTGATTTTATTTTTATCACGAAAGATTCGGTTTCCAACTATTTTAAACGTTATTCAAATATAAGCACACACACACACACACACACACACACACACACACACACACACACACACACACACACACACACACACACACACACGTGTGTGTGTGTGTGTTTATTTATATATATATATCTATATAATCCAGTTAATCCAAAAATTAAATAGATAAATAGAAATTATTTAAAATATATATTAAAAATAAATAAGAAGAATAGTAGGAAAGCTAACATCAGTGGCAGCAAAAAAAGCACAATCCACTACATATTGCTTATAATAAGCTAAATTAAAATAGGATATTTGCCAGTAGCATGGCAAACCAGTAGAGTGAAAAAGAACTTAACTAAATGAAATAACATAACAATAACAGAAAAATATATAAGGGGGGATAAAGAAGAGGAGGGTAGTGTTGAAGCAACGTTCCTAAAATAATTTAGAAAATTAGGCCAGTTAAAAGAAATTTAGCAGTGCCCCCCGTAAAGGCACCCGTTTCCGAATTATCTGAAAGATGGAAACATAGACTAACAACATTATATGACCAATTAATATAATGAAATGAAATAAAATAGACTGACCATTATGCCCCATCTCGACACAAACCACGAGGCCAATAATAGTCAGGGAATCACTGCATTTTGAATGCTAAACAAATCCATGCAATGACAGAATGATACTGAGATCAGACCGCCAATGCAATAGATTTGCATAGCGGTGGTCCTTATGCAGCAAAAAATAATAAAACAGAAAGCCTAGTACTTGCATGGCTAAACCACACCACCACCATCTAGCCTAATTTGTTTCTATATATTTTCAGTTCAACTATTGTTTTGTCGTGGTGTGGTTTGGCCAAGCGAGTACTAGGCTTTCTGTTTTATTATTTTTTGCTGCATAAGGACCACCGCTATGCAAATCTATTTCATTGGTGGTCTGATCTTAGTATCATTCCGTCGTTGCATGGATTTGTTTAGCGTTCGAAATGCAGTGATTCCCTGACTATTATTGGCCTCGTGGTCCTCTGTCGAGATGAGCTGTCTATTTTATTTAATTTTATTTAATTTCATTATATTAATATGTCATGTAATGTTAATCTATGTTTTCACCTTAGTGAGATTTCAGATAATTCGGAAACGGGTGCCTTCGGGGGAGGGGCCACTGCTAATTTTCTTTTAATTGGCTTAATTTTCTAAATTATTTTAGGAACATTGCTTCAACACTACCCTCTTCTTCTTTATCTCCCCCTTATATATTTTTCTGCTAATGTTATGTTATTTCATTTGGTTAAGTTCTTTTTCACTATACAGGTTTGTCATGTTACTGGCAAATATCCTATTTTAATTTAGCTATTTTTAGTTTGTTAACTATAACAAACTAAAAATAGTACTGAAAATAAATTTAAAATAAAAACTGAAGCCAGTAGCATGGCAAAACCGTAGAGCACAAAATAATAAATTAAACTTAATAATCAAACCAACAGTGGGAAGAGAAAAGGTAACAAGACTAAAATTACTGTAGCAGAAACTCACCAAAATAATTTAGAAAATCTGAATACCGCCGGTAATTGGAATGTTAGTGACGGGAATAATGTATCACAACACATAGTACATCGAACCCTACCAAAAATGGGGTTGCGTAGCCGCAGAACACTCAGAATGCCCATACTAACCACGGTTTACCGGCGACAGCTCTTACAATGGGAACCTGAGCATCAAAACTGGACCTTGAGTGATTGGAAGAAGGTCGTCTGATCTGGCGAATCATGTTTCCTGTTGCACCATGTGGATGTCCGAGTGTGTGTGCATCGTTTACCAGGTGCCATCACTTTCCCTGATCTGGGAAAGTAATGGCACCTGGATGCACCGTACAAAGAAAACAAGCCGGTGGTGGCTGTGTCATGCTTTGGGCAATGTTCTACTGGGAAATGCTGGGTCCAGTCATCCATGTGCCGGGCACTCTGACATCTACCACTGACCTAAACATTTGCTTACTAGCCATGGTGCAATAAAGGCAAAACTAACAACCTTTGGCTTAGAAGAGGACCCAGTGTGTTCCTCTGGAGGAACTGAAGACTGGGATCACCTCGTGCACAAGTGCCCCCACTACGCTGCCAGCTCATAACAAAGCTGACTTATATAACAAAAGACAAAGAAAACCACTTACTGGATACTAAGGAAGAGTATCAAGCTCTCACCAACTACGAACAGCAGCTTTTCTCGAGGAGAAGACAGATAATCGCAGTAATGTGATAACCCTCTACTAATTGAACCCTGGGACCCTGATGGTACTGGAACAAGGCAGCAAAACATGACCAGCATTACCATCATTGGTGTGAATCCATGCTTCAAAGATGTCACCCACCAAAGACAACTACCAAGTGAAGAACAGTTTACCCGGGAACCATCACCGAAATGTTTCGAAACCTAATAGAGACAACCTACGAAAGAAAAAAGGTTTGTATACTACTGGACATGACTCTCGCGGATGTGATCAATAACACAATCTCCTAGATGAATACTGACAATGCCACTAGATATCATCTGCCATTCTTGGCCACCTGGCATTCTGAACCGGATGCCCTAACTTAGTTCACTTTAAACTCCCCACCCTTGGTAGGGAAAGGGAGGAGATGGGTTTCTGTCTCCTCCCCCTTCCTACCACCTCACTTTTCTCCTGGTGGGGCCACTCACCACTGACCTTTCTGGGTTTGCTTTCCCTATCTGCAGATAAAAAAATCACTAGGTGGCAGTGATTGCAGTATGCTGAAGTGGGATTTATTCAAAGAGGTAACTACCATTGGGGATAAAAGGAAGGGTTTATGCTTTCCCAAAGGTTACTTACGGTGGTCGGTCTGAGACAGTATTTAAATTCTATACGGTGGGATCAACTGATGATGTTACCAACAGCAAATTCAAAATGGGATGCATTCAAAGAATTAATCTTGAAGGCTACTAGAATTTTCATACCAGCCAAGAAATACTGTTCAAGGTTTAGGCCTAAATGGATGTTAGATGAACTAATGAGACATGTAGCAGAGAAGAAAAATGCATGGGATACATATAAATTAACAGGCGACACGGAAGCCTATGGTAGATATAAGCTGGTGTGTAACCAAGTCACAAAGGAGATTAGGCAGGCAAAAGCAGATTACGAGAAATCTTTGGCAAAGGATGCAAAGAAAAACAGCAAAGAATTCTTTACTTATTTAAACTCTAGAAGGAAGGGGATGAATCAGATTCGTCCGCTGGATATTGATGGTTCAACTGTTGATGATCCTGCTCAGGTGGCTAACAAATTAAATGGGTATTTTGCATCTATATTCACACATGAGGAGTTATTCAGGAAGGGGAATGCCTGAGGTGAATTAAACTGTCAGTGAGCTAGATAATTTTGTAATAACTGAGAGCAGAATGGAGGAGAAATTGTTGAATATAAACATAAGAAAGGCACCTGGGTGTATGGGATCTATCCAGTTATATTAAAGGAGGCAGCAAAGGAAGTAAGCAATCCGTTAGCCATAATTATGAGAGCTTCCTTTTGACTAAGGCGAGGTACCCATGGACTGGAGATGTGCAAATGTGATCCCAATTCACAAAGGAGGATCAAAAGATGACACAAGTAATTACAGACTTGTTAGTTTAACTTCTATTCCAGGGAAATTAATGGAGGCAATGGTTAAAGAAGCATTGCAGGATCATCTAGACAAGACTTCATTTATAGCTCAGACACAGCATGGGTTTGTTAAGGGGAAGTCTTGCCTGAACAATTTGATTGGATACTTTGATTTGCTCACAAAGAATCTTTATGCAAAGAATAATTTTGCTATCATATCTTTGGATCTTAGAAAGGCTTTGATACTGTTGCACATGGAAGACTGATTGTAGGTAAATTGCTGCAATGGATAAAGGGATGTTTGAGTGGGAGAAGACAGAGAGTGGTAATCAATGGATGCTGCTCTTTGTGAACTAATGTTATTAGTGGAGTCCCCCAGGGTTCAATATTGGTTCCATTTTTGATTTCTGTATTTATTAATGATATTAATGATTGTATATCAAGCTTATTGTCCAAGTTTACAGACGATACAAAGGTCGGCAGGGTTGTTAATGTCACTACGCTGCTGCAACAAGATCTACAAAAGTTAAACAGATGGGCTGAGAGGTGGCAGCTGAAGTTTAATGTTGACAAGTGTAAAGTGCTGCAGTAATCCCCAAGTAACATATCAGCTCTGTGGTACTACACTGACAGTGGTAAAGAATGAAAAGAACCTGTGGGAGGTAATTGTACAGTCACATATGAAGTTTTCTGAGTGGTTAATTTGGTTTTTAGGAGCATTAGCAACTAAGGCCATATTGCTCCAATAATATGCGGTGGTCATTCCCTGACTTTTCCGCATCCTCCGTATTTGATGGTCACAGGCTTAAACCCCAGTCTAATCAAGAAGCATGTGCTACGCACTGCTCCTAGCCACCTGGCTACGGAGGTGCCTTTTCTGAGTGGTACAGATGGTCTGCAAGAGTAACTCATGGGGTCTTGTCAATGATATACAGGAATTTTCCTAGCAGGGATAAGGAGGTGATTATCCCCTTGTATAAGGCAATGGTCAGGCCACACCTTGAGTACTGTATACAGGTCTTAAGGCTTCATTTTAAGAAGGATGTACAGCTGCTGGAACGAGCACTGAAAAGGGCAACAAGATTAGTGAATAGAACAAAGGGTTGCTCTTACAAAGAATGGCTCAAGTTTTGCAAATTACAATGTCTGGAGACTAGTCACCTGTGAGGTGATCTGATTGAGGTGTATAAATGGTTTGAGTATGCTTAATGCTGATAGAATTCTTTCTCTTGCTTAGAATAATCATCTGAGGCAGCATAAATTCAAATTGAGGAAAGACATTTGTAGGATAGATGTGTGTAAGTTTACCTTTATCCAGTGGGTGGTTGATTGCTGGAACAACTTCCGTCTGTCATCGTAGAAGTAGATAGCTTAAATATATTCGAGGCAGAACTAGACAAACATTTGCAGCGAGTGGATGGGTGAAATGAGAAGGTTTTCCCCCCCTTCCACCTAATGCCATATAAGCTTGCTTTCTTGCATTATGTGCTTTTACTAATGCTAATGCTGTCACTCCATACTTCTATCTGTTACCCTCTTCTTCAGTTTTCACTTCTACTCTAACTGAATATTCATGCCTTTTTTTTTTTTCTTTTAAAGGACCTTGCTGCTGAAATCTTAGGAAATTAGGTGGCAGGGCCTGCCAAAGTACTTACTTCTAATGCGATCCCTCTATGCCTGACCTGCCTCCTCAGGGCAAAGTGTGGACAACAGGGGATCACACTATGTGACCAATGGCTTAAAGTTCTGAGGAACAGCACAACAAGACTCTACACAACATAAACATATACCTTACACTTTTCAAAATCTCTGGCCTTCACAGTGTTCTGTGTTTCACAAACAAAGTACACAACATGGAGATGGAGAAATCCCTGTGGCCGTTAGACAATGAACACTTTACACTTACCTAAACATCATTGCTGACCAGGTACACCCTTTCATGGCAACAGTCTGTCCCTCTGTGTGGTGCTGTCTTTCAGCTGGATAATGCGACATGCCACACCACCCGGATGTTCCAGCCTGGTTCGTGGAACATGGGGGAAACTTCCAGATATTGCCCTGGCCTCAAAATTCCCCAGACATCAATTCCATTGAAAATCTGTGAAGGTTTGTGTTGGAACAGCAACTCCAATCTGCGACGTCTCAACCACAGACTTTTCAGGAGTTAAAGGATCTGCTGGTTACGTGTTGGTACCAGATACCACAAGACACATTTAGAAATCTTGTAGGATCCATGCCTCGCCGGATACGAGCTGTTTTGGCTGCCCATGGAGGACCAACATCGTATAAAGTAGGTGGTCATAATGTTTTGGTTCATCGGTGTATGTGTATGTATATATATATATATATATACACATACACATACTATACTATGTATATATATATATATATATATATATATATATATATATATATATATATATAGAGAGAGAGAGAGAGAGAGAGAGAGAGAGAGAGAGATTGAGATTGAGAGATATTTTTATTTTAAACATGAACAGTAAGCAGATTTTCTAAATATAATAATCTTTGTGGAGAGAAACATTTTCACTTTGGAAATTTAAGACAATTTCTTGGCATTTTATCAGTCTCTTCTTAAGGTTTGATGTTGAGGGTGATGTACTCTTCAGTGATGGTGAACAGGTGACCGGCACTGTTCCATTTGCTGTTTAGATGATTAAAAAATGCTGTTCTCTGATTGTGGAGTTCGATCAGAATTCTGATCTGCAACTTTCTCCGTACGCTCTACTTGAGATATCCTGATATGTCAACACAAGGCACATCATCCCTTCTTTTTATTTCAACTAAAAGTTGTAACATGACATAGTGTAAAACAAATATGGAGGTCCTGAAGTCGCGAAACTTTATTAGACATTTTTACAGACAACTTGAGTAGTCGAGACCTGCTAATTTTCATAAAGGCAGACAGATGCTAATAATTTATTGTAACTTTTCCTTGTAGTGGATCTGCGATCTCATTATGGATTTAAAATAAACTTTGTGGATTTTTTACAAAAAAAAGGATAGTATAGGCTATTTTTGTACCTCACCACTTAGACACAGGACATTACCCTTTCTTTGAAAATGCGATGATAATTGATAAACAAGACACAAAATTTAAGTTAGGAACCAGTGAGACACAGTGAGACATCAACAAACAGATCAATAAACATACCTAGACGAATAATAATCTCTGAAGATTGGGACCTTAAACAAATATCTTATAAGTTCAACTTTAATAACAGAACATAACCCCCCCCCCCCTCCAAATCCAGGATCTCTGCTAAATGGTGACGAGTAGTCACACACTCGGATTTTCTAGTGAAACCTTTCTTTCCCTTTCCTCCTTTCTTCCCCCTCCCCCCCTTTTTTTTTTTCCAAAAAAAAAACCTGTAAGCTGCTCTAAATCTACAATTTCCAAATTCCCAAACTATAAGTATAATACGGTGGGGTGGGAAAATTTTCCTTCTACCCTACATCTTCTCCTTTTGACTACTCAACACCCTCCACCACACTTGAAATATGGCAATGGAATGTGCCCAGGCTATAAAAGATGGCCTGCGACACGTATTCAGCCTTCTTTGAAGTTGAAATACAGCAATGGAATGTTCCTGGGCAATAAAAGATGGCCTACGACACATATTCACCCTCCTTTGAAGATGGTATTAACAAAAAGCTCCCATCAGGCTTCAGGACATCATCTCCCTTTATACTATAATTACTCCCCAAGCAAGGATTTAGGACAAAAGTTTGCCTTTTCCTTCATTCCCCTGCATAGTTTCACTAAGGAAAAAGGTGGTCATCGTCAGTTTCAGGGTCCATTATCCTTTTATTACAGAAGGGTGGTTCTGAAAGTATGACTGGAAGCAATATTCCCTCAAAGGCTTGATGAAGGTTTAGCTTTTCCAGCAGTGTAGTGTGTCTTTATAGAATGAGGGTAGTTAGAATTTGCCACTAAAAGGCAAATTCTTAGAATTTGCCCTTTAGTGGCATTTGTTAGTAGTTCATCCATAGTGACAGAATATGAGTGTTTCGTTTGTAGTTTCATTAGAAAAAGGTGATCTGGAAAGCTGTGATTTTGTGTTCAAGAAAGACAAATCCCTGGCTTCCATGACTGATTGGCTGGCCGAGTTTAGAGAAGGATATCCAGTTGGTTTCGTTCCATTGGAAGCTTTGGATTTGATGGAGGAAATCAATAGACAGATGGAGTTAGAACTTGAAGGGTGTGTCATAAAACTCTCTGATTGACAACTAGTACTCTTCCTCTCGGTGAAGATGTAGCATGCACACTTTTCTCTATTTCCCTGGTGTGTGTGATGTTTAACACATCATGCACTTTCCAATATCTGGGTCAAGGGTGCAGTTGAAATCACCAGCTAGTATGATGTGTTCCTGATGTAATGTAGAGAGATGGCTCTGTATGAAATTTGTGATTTAAATGGTGAGTGTTAGAGTCCTAGAGACACTGCAAAAGTTTCCTTTTGCAGTGTCTCTAGGAGGGCATGCATTATGTAGCCAGCTATCTCTACTATCGCATTGAGCTTACAGGAAGACATGATGTCAGGTGATACTCACTCCTGCCCACGGTGTTGTTGGTTTGGAGAATGATGAAATGCATATGGCTAATCTGCCCATTTCAAAGATGAGCTTGCATATACTTTTATGTTTGTTTCTTCTAAGAAGAGTAGGTCAGCATGATGTCATTGGATCTGGTTAAGAGCCAGCTTATTATGCAATGCAGAGGCACATCCTCTTGCATTTAGTGGCAGCATGCAAAGTGTTGTCATTATTTACAGGTATAAAAGTGAAGATTTTGCAGGTTTTTGAGAGCTGTAATCATTCTGATTAGCTGTATTTTTTTTCAGCCTGTTAATCAAGTAGTATATACATTTAGATCTATTCATGTCTGCCTTGTCCTACTTTTCCTTCAATTTAGAATGCAGACCCATAAGTTGTGAGATGAGCTCTGGTATGTTAGTGGTTTACTTCACAACTGTCATCAGCTTCTGTGGGGAGCTGCATAGTTGCTGTAAAAAAGAACATATTTATTTTGCAATTAAAGGGCCTTTGGTGTAGGGAAATTTGCTTTCCCTGTCTTCCTCCTCTGAAGCATTGGAATTATGTGAATCACAGTTAGTCTCTTTTTTGGCCTTCAGAAATTTTAGTTCTTCATTTATAGAGTTGTGAGTAGAGATATTAATTTATTTCCATACTTGCTGGTGCGAGGGACTTATTTAAGATCTGCCCTTATGACTTTTGGTTTAATATCTGACCTTATGACTTATTTGGTGTTCTGTATTTATTCTCATCCATTGTTTTGTTCTTGTTAGTGATTTTCTTTTTTCCTGCGTGTGTACTTTGTTTTCTTGTGTTTTATGGCTTTGGATATGGACTGTCTTGAGGGTTGATTCTGAGAGTTACTTCTTTTTGTTGGTAGGCCTTATGAAGAGTCAATTCTGAGTTCTTTGATTTTTCTTTTTCTGGTGTGTGTGTGTGTGTGTGTGTGTGTGTGTGTGTGTGTGTGTGTGTGTGTGTGTGTGTGTGTGTGTGTGTGTGTGTGTGTGTGTGTGTGTGTGTGTGTGTGTGTGAAGCATCTCAGAGTGTTTGGTTGTTTGTTCTGTATCTTCATTATTTTTAGCAGCCTGCTTGCTTTGTGCATCTATCCTAACCCACTTCCACTTCACCCCTCTGTAGGTATTTTGAACGAACAGAGGGGTGAAGTGGAAGTGGGTTTTTTTTTTTTTGGCTGATGCTGCATAGGCTTGCTTTCTTGCATCAAATGCCTCTACTAATGCTAATGCTAACCCTGGTGGATGCTGCTTGAATTTCAATATCAATCCCAGAAGAGTTAGAGGTATGTGGGCACTTTTTCCTTAAATGGCCCTCTTCATGGCAGATGAAACATTGAGATGAAAAGGTGATGTAAAAGGTGTATGTTCCATTTAAGTCAGTGTTGATGAGTTTAGGGATATTGTTTGCCATTTTTGACGAAATGCATAAGTGCTTGTGTAGGAAACTTTTTATATGTGAAAATTCTAGTTTCATAGTTTCTGCATATTTTCCTGGTAACAGATCCATATTTATATAAGATGAGGAATCTCAAGTGGGAACGTTTGATATAGTTACTTTTGTTGGTTCTGTGGCAATTGGCACCTCTTCCAGATGATGACCGATGTCTATTCCATTTTGCAGGACAGTTTTAAACCACGAAGGATGGCTAAAATATACCTACACAGTTCTGCTACACAGGATGCAAGCATGAGTTTTTGGTGGTGCATCCTCTGCAATCACTGTTAAGTACTGCTGTAAAGGGGCATTTTCGTTGTTATCAAAAATTACCATCCCATTTTCCTGAAAGTTACAGTGACTATTTTATTTGTTGGAGTGTTATTTGACTGTGTATTTGCTGCTGTGTGACCCAAAAGTGGAGTTTTTTTGCAGTGAAAAGGTGATTCTTGCAGTAAAAAGGTGAAACAGGGGGCAGGAGCTTACAAAAACATGCATCTGATGTAAATGGATGGATGGATGGATGGATGGATAGATAGATTGATAGATTGATTTTTTTAATGGCCGATGCTGTAAATATCATGAAAATAGCCAATACCTTATTAAATTTAGGGGCATCTCTGTGGACAGGAGCAGCAGTGTGTAGCACACGCTTCTTGATTAGACCGGGGTTCGTGCCCGTGACCACCAAATACGGAGAATGCGGAAAAGTCAGGGAATGACCACCACATGTCCCCGGAGCAATATGGCCTTAGTTGCTAATGCTCCTAAAAACCAAATAACAACAACAATTAAATTTAGGAAATGAGGTGGCCAATTTTCAGTAAATAACTTAATTCATAAAATGTGTTGTAAGAGCATTTATTTTTGAATGTTACACATTTGAAGTTATTGCTGTCACTAAAAAATAACATCTTAGATTTCAGTAGGTGAGGGAATAGCAGTGCCTTCCTAAACTCCTCATGACATCCACACGACTCTTGTATCGATTAGTAGAACTTACCAGCTTCATAGTATAATCAAAGAAGACATAATCCATTAAGGGAAATGCTATAAAAAAAATAGAACCCACCACCACTCCATAAACCAGTAATTTCATGATAAGTATAATAAAGTATGTAATAAAAGGCAGAGGAAGAAAAAAAAGTTGTGATTGTGTTCTCCTTAACGTACACATCTATTCTTTTAAGTAAATGAGCAATTTAAAAAAAAAAAAAAAACTTACTTTCAGATAAGTATAGCTGGTCAGATTAAAAGTTTGCACTTTCTGCTGATTTGTACTAAGTCTTACAGTCAGTGAGGCAGTCAAATTTCAGTTTCTGTGATATGCATGTTTGATTTTTTTATTTATTTATGTGATTATTTTCTTATTTCAGAACACCTCCTTTGGATGAGAATCAGTGGAAACATATGCTTTGTGATCTTTTGGAAATGCAACGTAGACTTTTTAAGTGCATATCCCAAAATGACTGTTATGAAGCAAGTATTTTGAATATTTTTTCTGCATAAGAGATTATTTCAAATATAGTAAATATATTCATTAGTTAATATAGTAATTACTAGTAGTTTTTCATTATTTTGTACTTTTAAAATGCACTTCTCAAAGTGATTGTTAAGAAGCAAGATCAGGGATGAACAGGCTGTAATCAGCTTGTAGTTATCTGCTCTTTAAAAAAAAAAAAGCTTTTGTTTCTTATTCTGCGATAAAATTTTAACTTCAGTAACACAAGATATATACAGACTTGTGTATTTCCTGCCATTTATCAAAATTTCAGAGTGGAACGATATCTTCCCATGCAATTTTAACATTATTTCTGAAATGCCTCTGATCAAGGTTGGTATAAATTTTAGTTTAGCTTATAGTTTTATTGCACCTATCACACAAATGGGCTAAATATTAAATCAAATAGCTATTTAGGAAGTTGTACTTTATTGAATAAATAGTTGTTAGCAATAATTATGCTTCTTGAAAAGGTCCAGAGACGGGTAACTCGCTTGGTGAGATCGGCAAAAGGGCGTCCATATGAAGAAAGACTTCGAATATGTGGGTTGCAGAGCTTGGAAACTAGGCACCTTAGAGGAGACTTGATTGAGGTGTTCTAGGCTCTGAGAGGCATAAGCAAAATGAAGGAGTACAAAATTTGCACAATTATAAACGATTCTAGAACAAGGGGCCATAATTTCAAGTTACGGGGAGGAAATGTTTAAACTGGATTGCAGGAAGTTTTATTTTAGCTAGTGAGTTATAAATTACTGGAATAAGTTTGCGTACATGGGTGATAGAGGCTGACAGTTTGGGGAAATTCAAAGGTCAGCTGGATAATTATCTACGGGAAGAGGAAAACACTTTTTAGGTTGTCCATTTCCTATTATTTAGGTTGTCCATTTCCTTTTCTCTTATTTATTATTATTATTTTTTTTACCTATTTTATTCTTATCATTTTATTTTATTTTATTTCTTATTTTTTTATTATTATTATTTTATTTATTTATTTTATTTTTTGGCTGGTGCAGCATAAGCCATAGGCTTCCTTGTACTATGTGGCCATTGCTAATTCTAATACTAATAAATTTTGGCACTAGAAGCAAGCATTGTAAGTAAACACTTCCTTGTGGAATTATAAATTGTTCATTTATGTAAATATAAATAGTGCTATAAATAGTTATTTTATAGATTAATAGTGTTTTAAACCATTAAATTCAAGTAGGAACTGTGAAATTATGTTAAACAGTAGTAGTTTTTGGACCAAAACCCAGTATGGTAGGTAAGCATTTCTTTGTATAATTTGTAACAGTATTTTGAACTGAATATTAATAATATTACAAATTATATTTTATATTTGAATTACTTTATGTATTGGTACAAACGGTAGTTTAGTAGTAATTTGGGAAGTTGGGGGGGGGGGGGACCTACTTTCTACAGCCCCAGCTGAAGAGGCCTTTAGAAATTCCTCTGCTCATCAACAGGACTCTAAACTGAGCCACTCCAAATGTGTGACATATTGCAAAACCATACACTGTCATGAAAGACAGATGGGATAGACGGATATACACATATTTTACTCCAGCAGTGCTCAGCGTTTTAAGACAGACAGGCTACATTGAAGGATATAATATGTGACTATGGCCAGAGCAGTCAAATATAACTAATCATTACAACTAAATTAAAAACAGGCTGCCTTTTTACCTAATTAAATATTGTATACATTACAGTTTATGACAGCAAATATGAAATATCTAGAGCATCAGTAGAGGTGAAGGGAGTCATTAAGTTTAAGAAGATGAGCTACTGGTGCTCAAAGCCAAGTTTCAAAATATTAAATAAAAATATCTGTGCTAGATCTCTACTACTCTGTATGCCACAAGTTGAGCTCATAATTTTAGTGTAGTCTGGAATAAATCTCTTTTAAATGTTTATCATTCGAACAAAGCAGACTTGTTTGAAAGCATTTATTTGTATTTATTAACATGACTTTAGGAATAAGAAAGTGTTTTTTTTTTTTGTGGTTCTGTGTTCATAAATAAATTTACAAGTATGTTATCCAATTAAAAGAATTTTGTTATGTTTATTCACAGATCCTGATTCAATCCCTTTTGTGTTCAGGAACTAGTAAAAATATTTCTCTAGCTGGCCAGATGATGATATGTGGTCTTCTGAATAAACAAAATAAACCTTTAATGCCATCTCAGCTTGGAAATCCACTCTACTCAAAGAAGCTACCATATAAAAGTGCAGTTGCGCTTGTGCTGTCAGCAGGAAGAGAATACTTTAATTCTTCATCCTCATCAAGTGACACCTATATGATACTCGCAAAGTAAGTTATGGCTGTAGCAATAATTTAATATAATTAAATATAGTAATTTTTTTTTTTTTTTTTTTTTTTTTTGCAAATAAGCTTTTAGAAATGTTAGTTTGAAATTAATTTAAAAGTAATCTTTCATTATGCATTTAAAAATAATTATCAATGCAGATTGAAAGTGTGCATTGATAATTATTTTTATTGAAATAATTGAAAGCCTGCATTAATGAAAGATTAAGCTTTCTTTTTATTTTGGTTGCTTGGTTACACCGAATCTCTCACCAGACTGTTAATTTTGAATTCTTCTTCTTCTTCTTCTTTGGTCCTTAGCTGGCAGCTGGGGGAGGCGGTTGGCCACGCAACCAGTATGCTGCTGTAGGTGCTGCAGGGTTTCGGACTTGCTCTGTGCTGTTCTTCCATACCTTACGATCCATGGCTTCAGTCCTGGCCTGGTTAAGGTCGAGACGTCGGCTCTGCAAGTCATCTTCCACTTGCTTGGCCCACGTTTTCCTAGGCGCAGTCCATTGGATGCTCCATTGGGTGGGTCGTTGTCTCCAAAGGAGTGTAGATGGTATTCGGTTCGTGCCCATTCTACATACGTGGCCAAACCATCTGAGCCTTCGCTTCTGGATTTGGTCGGCAATGGTTGGTTGCTGTTGGCATCTGACGCAGATGGTATCATTAGTGATGCGGTTGCGAAGAGAGATGCCCAAGATCTGCCGCAGGCATCGCATTTGGAATACCTCAAGTTTGTTCAAATCTAACTTGAGACAAATCCATGTTTCCGATCCGTAAAGAAGAATGGGCAGGATCAAAGTCCGGAAGAGTCGGATTTAAGTCTTTGTGGAAATGTTGGTCCTCTTCCACAGACACCATTTGAGCGAGGCGAACGCAGAGACCGCCTGTCCAATTCTGCTGTGGATTTCCATGGTGGATGCAACTTTCTTCTCCTGGACCAGCGACCCAAGGTATTTAAAGTTCTGCACTTGCTCGATCTGGACGCCTTCGAGATAGATGGTGGCTTGCGACCCATCTGTTGTTAGGGCCTTTGTCTTACCAGCATTGATCTTCAAACCGTATGGCCGGGCAATGCGGGCAATGTCGTAGAGGATGTCTGTGGCTTCAGCGTCGTTACCGGCAAGGATAGCACTATCATCAGCAAACATCAGGTCAGTCACATAGTGATCCTTGTCATATTGTATGCCCTGTCTGTTTCTGAATGCTTGCCTCATAATGGCGTTGACCACGATGTTGAAAAGCAACAGGGAGGCTACATCCCCTTGGCGGACTCCAGTTTGGATGGTAAATTCCTCAGATAAATCGTTCTGGATGCGCACCTGGCTGGTTAAACCGTTGTATGCAGTTTGGAGGAGTGATGACTTTTCGAGGGACATGTTCAACCTCTAGTAGTTTCCATAAGACAGGCCGGTGGACACAGTCGAAAGCAGACTTAAAGTCAATGAAAACAATGACGGTTCGCTGTCCACACCGGATCCTCTCCTCCATCAGCTGACGAATGGCAAAGATTTGATCACAGCATCCTCGCCCGGGTCTAAATCCTGCCTGTTCTTCTCGACTGGTTTGCTCGCAATGTTTTTGCAGTCTTGAGTGGATGATCTTCATAAAGACCTTTCCGATGATGGAAAGGAGGCTGATGCCACGGTAGTTCTTGCAGTCCCGGTTATCACCTTTCTTGTGGATCGGTACGATAATGGCTTTCCTCCATGTTAACGGAATTTGTTCAGTGCACCAGATGGTTTTGAGGAGTGAGTGTAGTCGGCGAAGCAGTACATCTCCCCCGGCTTTGATCGCTTCTGTGGTGACTTGGTCCACTCCTGGTGCCCTGCCATTCTTCAGGGATTGTATGGCTGCTTTCACTTCTTCTACTGTAGGCTCAACATCGACCATGGAGACCTCAGGGGGGTCGATCGAGAGTGCTGTTGCTGGCGGTCCCTGAGGTGGGTCGTGATTATACAAAGCTTTGAAGAATTCACTCCACCGTTGCAGGCGTTCGGATGGTGATCGCACGAAGGTCCCATCAGCATTCTTGATGTTGTCACTAGTCAATTTGGTCTTTCCACTCAGACATCTGAGGGTGCGGTAGAGAGTGCAGTACTCGTTTTTGGATGCCGCCACTTCAAGATCGTCTGCCACTTGGTTCCAGTATGCGTCTCTTACTGCTGTCATTCTTTGTCGGACTTCTCGGTATAGCTGCCGGTACCGTTCAAAGTCGACCAACTTTGCCTGTTTCCGTTTGTCCACGAGGTCGAGGCACTCGTCTGATATCCATGGTTGTGTTCGACGTTGGGCAGGTGGACATAGGGGCTTCGCACATTCCAGGATGGCATCAGAGATCTGCTTTTCTTCTTCATTTATATCCTCGGGCACGGCCAGCATCTCGAAGCGGTTGGACAGGGCGATCTGATATGCCTGTTTGTTGGCAGCATTCATTAGCTGCCTCCAGTCCAGCTTGGCTGACCGAGATGATCTTTTTGCATGCCGTAATTTGAGCTGCACCTTAGCCCGGATGAGGTAGTGATCAGATCCGCAATCAGGTCCCCTCATGGCACGAACGTCCATGAGTGATGAGCGAAATCTGGCATTGATCAAAATGTAGTCCAGGATTGCTGAGTCCTTGCCAGATGGATTTCGCCATGTAAGTTGATGTTTTTTAGGGTGCTGGAAATGGCTGTTTCCAATGATCAGGTTGTTAGATGCGGCAAAAGACAACAAACGTAAGCCGTTGTCATTGATCTTCCCATGGCCAAACTTGCCCATTGTTGTTTCCCAACCAGATCTGTCCATGCTAATATGGGCATTAAAGTCCCCTGCGAGGATGATCACTTCTGTCTGCGGAATTGAATCCAGCGTATGTTGGAGCTGGTTGTAGAAGTCATTCTTGGTCGGGTCCAGGCTAGTCTCAGTTGGTGCATAGGCGGAGATAATATGGGTCTTGATGGTGCCCTTGACAGTAAGGACTGCCAGGTGGTCCGATATTGGTTGGAAAGCGATCACACTACTGGTGGCCTGAGCATCGACCATAAAGCCCACTCCTGCTTCTCGTTTCTCACCACCAGAGTAGAATAGCATAACCGCTTCGTTAGGTGCTGGTGGTTGGATGATCATCGTTCCAGACCCGGTGAGCCTTAATTCGGATAATGCCGCAATTGATATCTTGCACCTAAGTAGTTCTTGGGCAATGATTTCCTTTTGTCCAACGTGGTGCCCCGTTCGAACATTCCATTCGCCAATGTTAATTGTCCTTTTTGGCGTAGTAAGCTTATTGCTGTGGCCAGTGATCCACTTCACACCAGCACCCTGGGTCCCCAGTGCTGGCGCATTGGCTACCCCGGATGCGGTAACATTGTTGTAAGAGCTTGTTCCGAATTTCATGCGGTTTCTTGCCTAGTTTCCCCAGTTTCCCGGTTCTGGTCATTTCGGCAGGATGACCACCCTCCTCCTTTCGCAGCCGGGCTTGGGACCGTCCATGGCGGAGTTTAATTCCAGAAATTAATTTTGAATTAATTTCTGGAAGACAAGTGTTGCAAGTTTTAATATTGTTTATACTTCACAAAAGAAAACAAGATTTTTATTATTATATATATACATTCCTTGGGATAAGTGGTGTAGAAATTAATTTATTTTAAGGGATTATGTAGAAAAAGATTACATTTTAGTGAAAGGTACTTATTCTTTTTTGAATGTATAGCATCTTTTTAAAATGTTTCTGAGATATTGTGCAGTAATTCTTTCATACACAAATTATATAAATACTGTCTGTCCCACATGATAGTGTGTAGTGGCCTTGCCACTAGTCTCTCATTCAGAGGTCTGTGTTCAAATCCTGTTGGTGACTTCAGGAATTCTTAAAGCCCTTTTTCATTTGGAGTAGTAGTCACTGCGAATCTTATCTCAAGAGAGAGAGAGAGAGAGAGAGAGAGAGAGAGAGAGAGAGAGAGAGAGAGAGAGCAGTCACAAGTCTCTGAATATAATGATATTCACAAATAATGCAAATAAACTATATGAATTGGCATAGAATGACCAAAGAACTAGTCTAAAAGATTTCACACAGTGAACCAGCAGAAACACAGGAACTTTGATAGTCACCCAGAGGAATCATATGGTCACTATTTTAGTAAAAAATATGAATGAGATTCTTACTAAACTCTGGTTGGATTACTGGAAGGGGAGCTTTCTGGTGCAATATTGAAATGCCTGTAATAACACACATTTCGTGTTGTCATTCAAAATAAAGCAGAGATAAACAAAACTTGACTGATGACGATGACTCATCCAGAGTGAGTCATGCTCGACATGCTCGAAAGTTTCTGAACAGTACCTGTTGAGAAAGAAGGCGGAGCCTTCGAAAGCTTCAGTTATTTTATCGCTTTTAACCTGTTATATTTTATTTGTTTTACAGATATTTTATTGCTTTTAACCTGGTATATTTTATTGTATTTTATGATATTTTAATTGTTTTATATCCACTGTAAATAGTAATTTATTGTAAGCTTAATTATAGTTATCAAACTTTTGTTTTATTTTGTCATTTCAATATACGGTTGGTGAAAAATACTTTAAATTATATTATGAATATACCCAACCCCAGAGGCCTATTTGGAGAATATTCAGATTTGTTGTCTCTTTATTTTATTTATTTATTTATTTTTTGTTTGTTTGAACTTTTTATTTCATATGGATTTTGGCATTTTTTTATTGAAATTTTTACCAGACATTAAATTTTTTTATACTGTTTATGTGACCAGATAACTGTAGGCTAGAGTATATTTTAGCTAAAATGGGAGATAACCTGCTTTAAATAGTGATTAGTGAAGGTGAATGACAGCTAACATCAACTATCATAACAGACATTCATGTGAGATTAAGGTTAACTTTTTTGTATTGGCACTCTTGCTATGAGTCTAGAATGGGAAACAAAACCCAACTTTATGCCTCATGAGCAAGCAGATCAAATATGTGGCAAAATTTTACAGGGGTAAAATATCCATACTAAAGAATTTTAGTAATACAGTAAAATCTTGTTAATTTGAAGATTTTAACAGATGTATTTTGGAATAAATATGTTTAAAAAACATATCTGTTTTGATTTAAATGGGTTTGAAGTATCGTTTAAAATGCAGAATGTGTTTGTATTTTAATCAAGAGAATTTTCAGATACTCTTTTAATTAATATCAAACAAAATTTTTGTAATTTTCATTTAAAATTTTAATAATCTTTAGTTTCATTGTGGTAGACATTAATCAGCACATTAATTCTGCTGTGGAGAAATTAAAAAAAAAAAAAAAAAAAAATGAAGTTTTGTTTTTGCTGCTTTCACTAGTCAAACAATTTAAGATGAACATTATGAGTCTATTCATGATGTTATGTTAATGTGTTAACTTGTCAATTGTGCTAGGATAACAGTTGTGCTCGGTAGAAACTCAGTAAATTTCTAGCATGTGTTAACAAAATTGCTAAGATTAATTTTTTCTGCCATTACTACTCTGACATTTTGACATACATTAATACATTAGAATAAGTCTTGTGTTGTTTATTATGAATAATTATACATAACTGTAAGGGTCAAGAGCATATTCCATGTCTTGGGATATTATTTTCTGTTCAGTACTTGTAATCCATGCGAGAGAGAGAGAGATAAACAAAAAAATAAAAATATGAAATTTTGGACATTAGAGCTATTCAGTTTGTTGTGTGTGATTAATATTTTGCTAAAATCTGAATATGTGATGCCAGTGAATTGTATAGCAAGTTTGGTTGCTGCTAATTGCATATTGGATACAGTGATTTCATTGTTACACCCAACTATCTGAACAGGTTTTTAGCTAAGAGTTTTATTTTCACTGTTCCTGACACTTCAGAAGCAGAGAAAGTTTCATTTCCAGTGAATTGAGTAATTTTAAACCAAAAGGAAAAAAATGATTGTATTTTAAAAATAAATTTTTTAGAATGCACTGAGTACATTCAAGAGGAGGGAAAAAACAAACACACACAAATTAGTTGATATATACTCTGTTTTACATTTCAGGCATTTTAGCAAATAGATCAGAGGTCGTAAACTGTAGCAAGCAGGCATATCATTCACCCCTTTGTTAACTTTAAGAATCTTTTGCTGTCAGGATCCATCTTCTCAAACCTTGCCATTGCTGATGCAATTTCATGAAATGCCATTGCCATCTCTCTCTGGTGATGAAGCATCTCGGCTCCTAATTTGGTTCATCTTGAGCTTGGTCAGCATTTTCTTTCACTATCGCTGCCTGCAAGTCAATAAGTTCTTCATTAGATAATTCCTTCTCTTCTTCCGTTGTTAACTCCTCCACATCTTTGGCAACAACCTCCAACTGAACTAGCTCTGCAACCTTTACACTCTGTAACCCCTCTTCACATGATTCATCTTTTTCAAACCCTTCAAAGTCTTTTGTGTGCCATGGGCATATTTTCTTCCATGCGCCATTTAAACAACTTTTAGTAATTTCCGCCCAGGCCTTATTAATGTTTAAGATGCCGTGGTAAATATTGTAAGATTTCCAAAAGTCTCTTAACATAAATGCCTGAGCAAATGTTGTACGTAAATAGTATGCTTTTAAATTCGAAATAACACCTCCTCAAATCCATAGGTTGGATGAGTGACGTCGTGTTTGGCGGTAGAAATATGACGCTCACATTCGAATTGAAATCATCTAGATGCGTAGGATGTCCACGAGCATTATCTAATAGTAGCAGAATCTTGAAAGGAATGTCGTTGTCTTTACAATATTTTTTAACCTCCTCAAAGAGAGATATTATTATCTCTCTGGTTCGATCGGAAATGCATAGGAAGTATGACTTTATTGATGCCTTTAAATGCATGAGGATTTCCATAATGGTACACAAGCAATGGTATTAATCTGTAATTCCCACTTCATTAGCTCCAAGCAAGAGTGTGGCCCTATCTTTTGAAGCCTTGAAACCTGGCATTGTCTTTTCCTCTTTGGCAATGTATGTTCGGCCCTACAATTTTTTCCAATACAGAGCAGTCTCATCTGCATTGAATAGCTGCCTTCAATAGTTTTTTCCCCAACACATCACAAAATTTTTCTCCAGCTGCAGAATCGACACTGGCGACTTCACCACATACTTTTACGTTGTGGAAACCAGCGCAATGCTTGAACCTATTAAACTACCCATTGCTTGTCACAAACTTAGCTTGGGGTTTGCCGTACTTATCCTTATTATCTTCATAAATACTTGTTGCTTTTGCTTGAATGGTCATTAGACTGAGGGGCACTTGCTTCTGAATCTGATTTTCCATCCATATTATTAACAGCTGTTCCATCTTCGATATAACACCTGAATGCTGTTTTGCGATCACTGTTGATCTTAAGTGCGTTGATCCTTTGACATATTCTTTTATAAGTGAACTGTCCTTTAAAATAGTATTCACTGTTGAAGCAGTGAGACCTAATTCCTGTGCAATAAATAACAAACTTTGTCCTGCTTCATACTTCTTAATCAATTTCATCTTCATTTCTAAATCAATTTTGTTTCCTTTCCTAACACTGCCACCACTTGCACGTTCCATTGGTCACTTTTGCTTTGTCATTGTAATAAGTAAATAGGAATGAAGAGGAGATTCTGAAAACATATTTATGTTTTTTTATATGATTGAAGATTTCAGTGAAGGGGAACTCATTTCACCATAATACCATAATGTAAAAACCCACAGAATTACAGTTATTGGGATTATCGCAAATGCAACAAGATCGAGTTTACTACCTGTTTATAATAGATTGCACTACTATCAGAAAAGGCCAAATAAACCGGAAAGTGCAAATTGTTTTTATTGTTTTATGGTAGTGACCTCCAGAAGTTTTTTTCAAAAACACATTTCTGGAGGCGTTCACAAAGGCATTCAAAATTAATTCTTATAAGGAACATATGATAACAATGAAAGTGGAGTGCAGTTTCCATTAGAGGTTAATAAATAGCTTAGTAATATAGTATAGTATAAATAGCTTAGTAATATAGTATAGTATAAATAGCTTAGTAATATAGTATAGTATAAATAGCTTAGTAATATAGTATAGTATAAATAGCTTAGTAATATAGTATAGTATGAATAGCTTAGTAATATAGTATAGTATAAATAGCTTAGTAATATAGTATAGTATGAATAGCTTAGTAATATAGTATAGTATGAATAGCTTAGTAATATAGTATAGTATGAATAGCTTAGTAATATAGTATAGTATAAATAGCTTAGTAATTTTAGAGAGTAAATAGCTTAGTAATTCTAGAGAGATAAATAGCGTAGTAATATAGTGAAAATTTCAACTTCCTAGGACTTGGAATGAATTACAAAAAAAAAAAAAAAAAAAAAAAAACAATGTTATTGGGTTCCCATTACGAAATTTTCACAATACTTCCATTTATCCATATAGATGCAAAACACGTTTACATATTTTTTCAGTTTGCACCAGCTGGCAAAAACTTACGTAAAGTAAAATTTTCGTGAGTCGAGCATTACGTAAGTAGGGGAGTTCCTGTAATTATTTTAGTTAAAGCCTATACACAGTGGCGTAGCTACCATGTAGGCAGGCAAGGCAATTGCCTCCGGGCCCTTTACGGCCCCGGCCTCTTTGGCTGTCTCCTCTTTTTGCAATTTTCATTAATTAAGTAGGGGCCCGAACATGTGGAATTTGGAATGTGGAACATTGGCAATTTGGAATCTCCTCTCTTTGATCTTCTCTGGCTTAAAATCTATCTACCTCATTGTGCCAAATTCATCTGTTGTCTCTACTGTTCTCCCAACTCCACTAATCACTTGGAGCCCTTTGACTTCCTCTCTTTGCAACTCAACTTTCTCCAGTCCAACTTTCCTAACAGTGAGGTAATTTTCCTTGGTGATTTTAATGTTCACAACTCCAGCTGGCTTCCGTTTTCTAATCACACCGACTGGTCGAGAAGCTGAGGCTTTTGCAATTACTAATGACCTTGCACAGATTGTTCATTTACCGACAAGAATACCGGCCAATCCTAATCATACAGCCAATACGCTTGATCTTTTTCTCACAACAACCCTTCTAAGTACGCGTCGAAGAGAGGTCCTTTAGGCACTTCAGATCACAACTTGGTGATTGTCAATTCTCCAATGGAACCTTTATCTCAAGGCTGTTCTGAACCTCGTGTTGTTTGTCATTACAAGAATGCAAAATGGGATGACTTCCGTGACTTCTTTTCTTCTTTTACTTTGCCAGATTACTGTTTCAAAACTTCTGATGTTAACGTTTGCTCAGGTCGTGTGAGTGAAATTATTCTTGCAGGAATGGAATCCTTTATCCCAAACTCCACTTTAAAATCTTGTCCTCTATCTAAACCTTGGTTTTCCAATAAATGTGCTAAGGCTGTTCAAGAGAAGAATGTTGCATATCGTAATTTGTTTGTTATTTGGTTTTTAGGAGCATTAGCAACTAGGGCCATATTGCTCCCGGGATATACGGTGGTCATTGCCTGACCTTTCCAAATCCTCCGTATTTGGTGGTTACGGGCTTGAACCCAGGTCTAATCAAGAAGCGTGTGCACGCACTGCTGCTCCTGCCCACCTGGCTACGGAGGCGCCATATCGTAATTGGCTTGTTTCTAATTCTCCAGTTTCATTTTCTGCGTATACCAAAGCTCGCAACAATTGTAAAGCAGTTATTAATCAATCAAAACTAGAGTTTGAACAGGCTGAGAGTAGAAAACTTGCTTCTTGCCCTAATGGTAGCCGAGCATTCTAGTCTCTTGCCAAAGCTATTGGCCCCAACTTTTGCCCACCTCTGTCCAAACCAGATGGTTCTGTTGTCACTTCAGCCAAGGATAAAGCTGACCTGCTAGCATCCCATTTTTCTTCCAACTCATGTATTAATGATCTTGGTAAAACAATTCCCACCATTCCCAACATGCTCCATTCAGTGCCCCCTATGGTCTTCCGTCAAAAGGATATCAGAAGAATTTTGATGGATCTTGATGCTAAGAAAGCTCCAGGTCCCGGTGGTATTTCTCCACTTGTTCTCAAAACCTGTTCTCCCGAACTTACTCCTATTCTTTGCTGCCTTTTTTTACTTTCTTATTCCAAAGGTGTTTTTCCTTCTGCTTGGAAATTTGCTCATATCCAGCCAGTTCCTGAAAAGGGTGACAAATCCCTCCCATCCAATTATCGTCCCATTGCAATTACTTCTACTCTTTCTAAAGTAATGGAGAAATCAATTAACCGCCAACTCTTAAACTACCTAGAAACCTTCCGTGTGATCAACGATAGCCAGTATGGATTCCATCAGTGTCGATCCACTGGTGATATTCTGGCTTATGTTACCCATTTATGGACTAATTCAATGGAAAGGTTCGGTGAAACATAAGTAGTTGCTCTTGACATCTCAAAGGCTTTCGATCGTGTTTGGCCTAAAGGTCTTCTAAACAAGCTTCCATCTTATGGTTTGCCAACTGTTTTTAGTAATTGGTTATCCAGTTTTCTCTCTGATCGCTCACTGAGGATGATGGTAGATGGCTCTCTGTCTTCTAACTTCTCCACCAATGCCGGTGTCCCCCAAGGTTCAGTTCTTTCCCCCACTCTTTTCCTCTTGTATATTAATGACCTTCTTCCATTGACTGGAAATCCTATCCATAGTTTTGCTGATGATAGCACATTGCATTCCACATTCCATTTTGAGAAACCTTGTCCTGTTTAATCAGCTTAAACTTCTCGAAAATCTGCTACAAATCCCTTAAATGTTGATCTTCAGGTAATTCTCCAGTGGGGCAAAGACAACTTAGTTGATTTCAACCCTTCTAAAACTCTGTCTTGTCTTATATCTCGCAAAAAGGATTCTTCTGCTCCTTTGCTTATCTTTAGTGACACTCCGATTTCTAGGCAAAACGATATATCTCTTTTGGGGATTACTCTGACTTCTAATCTCTCTTGACACAAGCACATTATAAATATTGCTTCCTCTGCATCTAAAAAACTTGGTTTTTTCTTTCGCTCTCTGCATTACTTTTCTTCCAAACAACTGCTCACTCTGTATAAATCGCAAATCCGCCCTACCATGGAATATTGTTCCCACATCTGGGGTGGTGCCCCCAAAACCTCTCTCAGGCTTCTCGATTCCATTCAGAAGAGGGCAGTTAGGTTAATTAATGATTCATCTTTAAGAAAGTCTCTCCACTCACTGTCTCATAGACGTACTGTTTCTGCTGCATGCCTCTTCTACAGATACTTACATGGGCACTGTTCTTCTGAATTGGTTTCTATAATTCCTGCTCTCTCTTTCAAAAGAGTCCGAACACGTGCCGCCACCAGCCAACATCCATTTACTGTCCAACTCCAAACTCACAGAACCAACTTTTCATCTTCCTCGTTTATTCATTCACCTGCTGTTTTCTGGAACAACCTTCCTTCATACGTATTTCCTGAAAATACAGAAGTCCAAGACCAATGTCAACAAATATCTTCTTTCGTCTTCTCAACCTTCAACCCAAGCATGGTACTAAGTACTATAGGTTCTAATACCTCTCGTGTTTGGGGTTTACATAAAAAAAAAAAAAAAAAAAAAAGTTCTTTGACTCCAGGCCCAAAAAAGGGTAGCTACTCTACTGCCTATACATATGTGTTATTGTGGCTGAAAGTTCCATTTGTTTTGTTTTGTATGAATAAAAATATGTAAGTAGAGGTAACCCTCGTATAACTTGTTAGTTTGGTTTGTACAAAATCTCGTGTAATGCTCAACCATATTATATGGGACTAAGAACCAGTACAAAAAGGGGGGGGTTACATTCCAAACACTAATAAAAATACATCTTTTGAAGGCGACTAGCAAATCAACAGCAGGGATTCACATAAAGGAATGGAAATGTTGAAAATTATATCTAACATAATAGCATGGTTTTTCCAGCAAAACTGCTCAAAAATACTGCATTATGCAAGATTTCCAGCAATACTCAAACCATGTTAGAATGAAACCTTGTTGTAGAAGTACCGTGTTGTGCGAGGATTGGCGCAATTCTGAAACCATGTCGTAGAAGTTCCGTGTTATACTCGTTTGCCTATACAACTTACTGATTTTATTTTTAAGCCTCTAGAACAGTATTTTTGATTAGTTCGAAAATCCAAACAAATTGGAAGTCCGAACTACTCCCCGTCCCAATTAGCTTGGATTATCAACATTCTAGTGTATTATAATCTGGCATTTGTGGCACACAAAATGTAGCAAAAAGGTGGCAAGTCACCTATCAGGTGCCTAAATTTTTGTCTAATTTCTGGGTAAATTACAAAGGATTTTATGAATTAAAATATTGCTAATACTTCATCCTAACATAATGGATTTTAGTACTTATTTTATGTACTTTTTAAGTTTTAATTTAAAAAAAAAAAATTTGAATTCTAAAATGTGCTATGCATTTTTATACCCTTTATTAAAAAAACACAACACATTTTACACACAAAAATAAACATTAATCTCTTATTCTCTTCTGTTTTCCAGTTTAAGAGACGGTGAAAGGGACAAAATTTCAAACCTGTGCTTGCACATATTTCTTCTTATGCATATAAATTTCATTAAAAAAAAAAAAGCAATCCATATTTGATACTGTTAGTTACTTCTATTTTCAGATATATTTCAAAATTAGAAAAAATGTTTTCAATTTTGAAATAGAAGCAGAGCAAGAATCACTTTCACCTCTGCCTGTGGCTACCGTTAATCTATTAGTCTGAATTCCTCCTCCCCAACCTAGCAGTTTTACGACCCAACTAACATTGCCTCGATGGTGTCAGTAAATATTCTTGCACCCTTTCTATTTAAGTCTATCCCATCTCTCCTGTTAACAAGCACAAACCATGCTGAGAAAAATTCTACCCTGGGAGTCTTGCACAATCTCTACAGGGGCTAATTGATTGATAAGGCTCCCTCCTATCATGTCTGGGCAGAATTGCAGATGTGGCACCTCTGTAGCCAGGTGGGCAGGAGCGGCAGTGCGTAGCACACACTTCTTGATGATTAGACCTGGGTTCAAGCCCGTAACCACCAAATATAGAGGATGCGGAAAGGTCAGGGAATGACCACCGCATATCCCCGGAGCAATATGGCCTTAGTTGCTAATACTCCTAAAGACCAAATAACAATAACAGAATTGCAGACACTTTCAAATTTAACCCCAACTCTCAACCTCTTTTCAACATTGACCTGTACTTGTTAAGTAAGTTTGCAGATCTCCTATTCTTAATGTCATTAGTGCCAATGTGTATGACAGTATCACCATGTGAATGCAGTGTATTTACTGCCGAATTATATGCAATCAAAATGACTTTAAATCTCCTAAATGATCTTCTAAATACCCAGGCCATAATATACACAGACTCTTTAAGTGCAATGAATGCCCTACAGGAAAAACCACAAAATTCCCATCCACTTCTCACACAAATCAGATCGCAGTTAGGGCACCTCAATAAAAATAAGCTGACTGTCACGTTCTGCTGGATACCCAGCCATCTTGGATTTCCAGGAAACGAATGTGCAGACGAAGCAGCAAAACACCCTGCTTCCTTCGATCCCATCCCAGTTCCTTTTTTAGATTACAAGGCTATCATATGGAGGATATGTACAGAGATGTGGTCTGAAAACTGGCATAATCAGATATCAAACAAACTTCTTGAAATAAAACAAAACCCACAGCTATGGAGATCTAATTCCCGATTAACCAGGCATGAAGAGGTCGTACTTGCAAGAGCACGAATTGGCCATACGCACCTAACGCATCTTTTTTTACTGCTAGGAGAAAAGCCTCCTCTCTGCTCGCATTGTAGTTCCATTCTTACAGTGAAACATATTATCATTGAATGTGCACATTACGATTCAGCTAGAATTGAATGTTTCAGATCTTTAATCAACTCACAAAAACCCTTACAACTAGCCCATACACTTGGGGATGATGCCAACCTGTCAGAGCTGTTTAAATATCTAAAAATGATTAACATATACAGTCACTTCTAGAACAATTCCTCTCATATACTGACCAACAATCTAAAGCCTTTTGTGGATTTATTGGATGATTGTTTTCTACATCAGCATGTTCGGGAGGCAACTAGAGGGAGTAATACTCTTGATTTGATTATCAGTAGTGATTCTTCATGCATTAAGAATCTGCAGGTAAATGAACCACTAGGTGGCAGTGAACACAGTCTGCTGAAGCGGGATTTACTCAAAGATGTAACTACCATTAGGGGTAAAGGGAAGGGTTATTGCTGTCGTAAAGGCGACTACGATGGACTGAGACAGTATTTAAATTCTATACAGTGGGACCAACTGATGATGTTACCAACAGCAAATTCAAAATGGGAAGCATTCAAAGAACTTATCTTGGAAGCTACTAGGCTTTACATACAAACTAAGAAATATTGTTCAAGGTTTAGGCCTAAGTGGATGTCAGATGAACTAATGAGACATGTGGCAGAGAAGAAAAATGCATGGGATACATCCAAATTAACACGTGATACATGTTGATCTGTATCTATCTGTAATATGATAGATACAAGTTGATCTGTAACCAAGTTACAAAGGAGGTTAGGCAGGCGAAGGCAGATTACGAGAAATCTTTGGCAAGGGATGCAAAGAAAAACAGCAAAGAGTTCTTTACTTATGTAAACTCTAGAAGGAAGGGGATGAATCAGATTGGTCCACTTGATATCGATGGGTCAACTGTTGATGATCCTGCTCAGGTAGCTAACAAACTAAATGAATATTTTGCATCGACATTCACACATGAGGAGTTATTCAGAGAGGGGAATGCCAGAGGTGTATTCAACTCTGGTAGTAAGCTAGAGAATCTTGTAATAACTGAGAGTAAAGTGGAGGAGAAATTGAAGATAAATACAAGAAAGGCACCTGGGGTGAATGGGATCTATCCAGTTATATTAAAGGAGGCAGCAAAGGAAATAAGCAAACCCTTAGCCATAATTATGAGAGCTTCCTTGGACTAAGGGGAAGTACCCATGGACTGGAGATGTGCAAATGTGACCCCAATTCACAAATGAGGATCAAGGGGCGACACAAGTAATTATAGATCTGTTAGTTTAACTTCTGTTCCTGGAATATTAATGGAGGCACTGGTTAAAGAAGCACTGCAGGATCATCTAGACAAGACTTCAGTTATAGCTCAGACACAGCATGGTTTTGTTAAGGGGAAGTCTTGCCTGACCAATTTGATTGGATACTATGATGCACTCACAAAAGAACTGGATGCAGGGAATAAATTTGATATTATATACTTGGATCTTAGAAAGGCTTTTGATACTGTTGCACATGGAAGACTGCTGCACAAATTGGAGCAGTGTGGCATTGGAGGCAGCAGTTTGCCTGCTATGGATAAAGGGGTGGTTGAGGGGGAGAAGACAGAGTGGTAATCAATGGACACTGCTCATCGTGGACTAATGTTATTAGTGGAGTCCTTCAGGGTTCAGTATTGGGGCCATTATTGTTGTCTGTATTTATAAATGATATTGATGATGGTATATCAAGCTTAATGTCCAAGTTTGCAACGATACGAAGGTTGGCAGGGTTGTCAAGGACACTACTGACTCTGCTACTGCAACAGGATCTGGAAAAGTTGAACAGATGGGCTGACAGGTGCCAAATAAAGTTTAACATTGACAAATGTAAAGTACTACATATGGGAAACAGCAACCCCAGAGCAACGTATCAACTCTGTGGTACTACACTGACAGTGGTAGAGAATGAAAGGGACCTGGGGGTGGTTGTGCAGGCAGGTATGAAGTTTTCTGAGCAGTGCAGACGGGCTGCAAGAGTAGCTCATGGTGTATTGTCGATGATATATAGGAATTTTTAAGGAGGTGATTATTCCCTTGTATAAGTCAATGGTAAGGCCAAACCTAGGGTACTGTATACAGGTCTGGAGGCCTCATTTCAAGGAGGATGTAGAGATGCTGGAACGAGTACAGAGAAGGGCAACAAGATTAGTGAATGGAACAAAGGGGTGCTGTTACGAAGAAAGGATTAAGTTTTGCATATTACAGTGTCTGGAGACTAGTCACCAGCGAGGTGATCTGATAGAGGTGTATAAAGCCTTGAATGGTTTGAGCATGCTCAGTGCTGATGGGATTCTTCCTCTTGCTCAGAATAATCACCTGAGAGTGCATAAATTCAAATTGAGGAAAGATGGATGTAGGATAGACGTGAGGAAATTTGCCTTTAGCTAGCAGGTGGTTGGTTGGTGGAACAGACTTCCATCCCTTGTCATGGAAGTTGATAGCCTAAATAAGTTTAAGGCTCAGCTGGACAGGTATTTCGAACGAACAGAGGGGTGAAGTGGAAGTGTTTATTTTTTATTTATTTATTTTTATTTTTTGGCTGTTGCTGCATAAGCTTGCTTTCTTGCATCAGATGCCTCTACTAATGCTAATGCTAAAGTTATAGGCGCATTTTGGCCATAGCAGCCCTTGCGCCAATAAATTCCACTTCAACAACAACCATTTGTGCCCTTAAAAGATGATATCTTCTCTTCAGTGTCATTAAGTTTTTCTCCTGGCAGACATACCCTGGTCCCATTTCACCTAACCTTTTTGTACAATACATTTCCTGTCTCCCTGAAAATAGAGTCACTGATAATAACTAACTACTGTAGAACCAGTGCATTCTTCCCTGAAGATTGCTGCTACATTGCCTGATGATCAAATGCAAGCTCTGGCATTGATGTGGGCAGCTGATAGCTTGATGGGTTCCCCGATTTAAGTCCTTTGAGCGCATCTACCCTGTCCTTCAAGCTCTTATAAAGGCCCATAGCAACATTGATTAGCGCCTGATTTATTTGCACTTCTTACATCATGCAAACACAAAGACGTCATCCCCTTTGTGGTAGCATCATGTTCCTTCCCAGAAAGGTCTGCAAACATTTCACAAGTTGCACATTTCTTTAGGCTGTTGGAGAATTGTTGGCTGTTGTTGAATTGTTGCTTTAGGCTGTTGAAGGTTGTTGGCTGTTGTAGTTTTGGGGAGAACCGAGGGTTCTCCCCAAAACTACAGCACTCCATCTACTTTGTGCACGTTGCTTTGCTGTTCTGCTCTGGGGCATGATTTTCGTTTAAATATTATTTAATTAATTAACAATGAATATTAATAAGGGTAATAAATTTAATTGATCAATTCACTATACTATACTTGACTATACAATACTATACTAAGCTAATGCAGTAATGCATATTCGCCATATAATTTTACGTTATACCTCAACTATCAAATTCGAGATATACGTTATCAAGTTATGCTATACTGTTACTATCACAAAGCTAAATTAGTTATATCCTTAGCTAAATACTAAAGATATATGTGCAAAAAGTGATTAAATCCTTCAATATACTTTTTTATTACAATTAAAACTATTCATCTACACCATTGATTGCGCTACGATATTCCAGCCGAAACACCAATACGATAGTGGTAAGAGTAGCGAGTTCTAACTTACAAAGTCGCTAGGTAAATTTTTAAAAAATACGCTAACGAATGCTACTAAGCTTAATATTTGTAAAACACAATCCGTTAACTAATCAAAAAATACAACAGATATATATGCTGAAGAGGAGATTAAACCCCCTAAAAATACTTATTTATTACAATTTAAATCTTACTATACTTCTGAGCTACTGGTTACGCCACAATATTCCCGCCAAAAACACCACTACGATAGCGGTGGGAGTAGAGAGTTGAAATTTACAAAATCACTATCTAAATTTAAAAAATACGCTAATGAATGCTATTAAGCCTATTTAATCTATTTGTAAAACAAATTAATTCACTAACTAATCAAAAATACGATAAAATTTCAATGAAAACTTATCGGCTTGCAGCAGAAGTCTCAAGTTGATATTTATAAATAAATAAATAAATCTTTATTGTGAAGTAGAGTTACAGTACAATATCCCATCACGGCGACGAGCACCAGGGGTTCACATATAGCAGTTAGGGTAAAGATAAGTACGGCATACAAATACAAAAGGCTAAAAATACAGCGAACACATACAAAAGGCTACAAAATACCGATCACAAATGCAAAAGAAATACAAATACAGCATGAAAACAGAGAGCTAGACACAAATACAGAAATAAATAGAACTTGGCAATATATCAGGGTTCAAGGGCTTTGATAAAGTTGTGTCTATCCTTCTTGTTACTTACTATGCTGTTGATGTCGGCGTCCACATGGTTGAGGGCATCGAGCATCTGCTTGGGAAGAAATCTCTCAGTGAGTACAAGCCTGTTGTGGTGAGCCACGAGTGCTGGTACCAACCTTAGGCTTGGCTGTGGAATCCTCCAAGAGCAAGCGTTCCAAATATTTGGAGATGATATCTGGCCTGTGATGAGTTTGGCTGTGAAGACCAGCCTCTTTTCCACGATCAAGAACTTTATCCTCGGGATGTCGAGTGCTTGTGCCATCATGGTGGTTGTGGTAGCGGGAGGTAGCCGAAGCTTATTATTGGCCCATTTCAGTAACCAGTATTCAGCAGTGTACACCCGCTTGAGGTTTTATGTGCTACAGAGGCCCATATTTCTGCACCATAAAGAATGGTGGGGTAGGCGGTGGAGGTGATGAACCTTTTAACAGTGACAGGATGTCGGATGTGTAGCTGCTGCTGCTTTGTGATCCACCGTAGACGAGAAAATTTGGTACTGATTTTGTTGATCTGGTTGACAAAGGACTTTTGGTCAAACAGAACGCCAAGGTCTGTGCGAGGGTACGTTTGGTATTCGTACCCCTGTGAGTGAAATGTTGTGTACTGTCAGCAAGGATTTAAGGGAGAATATAACCTGAGCAGACTTCAGTGGGTTGATTTTTAGTTTGAAGTTTGCCAGGTACAATTCTAGATCCTTAAGTTGGGAATTGATCCTGTTGCTGAGCTGAATGGGGTTGTCGCCAGGGTTAATTTGAGTCAGCAGTTTGAGGTCATCGCCATAGCATAGGAGACCATTCGTTGAGGCAATAATGGGCACGATGATAGCTGTGAACAGGACACCTCCTGTGCGGTACTCCAGCAGTAATGTCGCAGGATAGGGTGTGTTGTTGCCGATGGAGAATAAGTATTCTGTGCCAGAGAAGAGATTCCAAAAAGCACAGCATATCACCTCGAATGTGAAATTTCTCCTTAAGTAGGAGAAGCAAGGCTGGGATCAACATGGCATCAAAGGCTGCGCTTAAGTCGAGATATGTGGTTGCTAGTTCAGCTCTTTGTTCAAATGCTAAGAGGATGCGTTCTGTGGTGGCTGCCAAGTTAGTGATTGATGATTTTCCTGCGATGGCATAGTGGATTTCAGGTAGTTTTGTCTGGAGGATTTGTTGAGTAATTGTAGGTAGCAAAGCCTTTTCAAGAGTTTTTAACAGACAAGAGGCAACTGATATGGGTCTGAACTGGCTGACGTTTATGGCAAATTGGTTTTTAGGGATGGGGTACACTCTGTACTTATTCCATTGGGGTGGGGAAATAATGCTCAGCGAGGCATCTGAGAGAAGAGGGGTCTATGATGAATGTGCTCAAGCATTTGATCATAAATTGCGGAATTCCATCCTTCCCAACAGTGGCTGTTGCGGGAAGGGAATTGATGGCACGTATGAACTCCTGTTTTGTGATCTGGATAGTCCCTAGGACATATGAAGGGTTTTCATAATCAGGCTGGACAACTGTAGATGGGACTGTGGTTGTATTTGAAAACCTGGCGATGTATTTGAGCCATTCTTGAGGATCAAGCATATGATTGAATCCACCATGTGGGGCAGCATAGAATGGCTTTCCTTTCCTCAGAGTGTGGTTAAGATTTACTTGGATTGCAGCAGCTTTTTTTCGATTAAAGTGGGCTCCGGAACGGGAAAAGGCGATTCTGTCTTGACTGCCATTCGTAAGCTTCCATTTCTTATGTAGGACTTGTTTCATTTTGAAGCAGTTGTTGAGGGCAGCAGTCCACGACGATCTGGAACGGGGAGTTACTGTTACTCGTTTGGTGGCAGCATAGTCGGTGACGGATTTAATCCAGTTAGACAAGAGTGTCACTGCGAGGCTGAGGTCGCAGTCAATGAGGACATCCCAACGAATGCAGGATGCTGCTTCTACACAGAGTTGAGGATTAAGGTATTTAGGTGCTGAAACCTATTTGACTTTTGCTTCTGTAATTGTGGAAACCTCTCTTTTGTTGAGTGGTGATTAACGTCAGTTGCCCTTTTCAGGTTCTTCTTGAGCGTATATGAATGATGGGCTTTTGTGGGTGGTTTTTGCCCTTTCCCATCTGTTTTTAGAAGTTGGCTGGAGCGAGGAGATGGTGCTCGACGATGTCCAGCGTTTGGCCATTTTTCAGATTCGTTTCTACATGGAGCTTCTGATGGAGGACTGGGAATTGATTTTTTGCAACATTCGGGGCAGACTGATACTGTAATAGCCTTTGGGTAATTTTTATATAATCTACAAAGATCGTCTGAGTTCAGAAGGTTAGTGAGTTTGCTTGGATCTGCTAGCTTACTCAGTTCGATCTTATTATAGATATCAAGGAGTATAAATTTCATCTCCTTGTTTTCTTTGTGTAGCACTGTGATGTCGTCTTGTAGCTCTGCCAGTTGTGCTTTTGAGATTTCATTTCCATGATCTATTTTCGCTATTGCTTCTGATGAGGGTGTCCTGAAGTTTAATAATTCATTTTCAAACTGATTAATTCTGGAGATCAACTGCTCGGTACTGTCAACAACTGCGTCCGTGGTTCCTGAACATGACACACTGTGTTCAGGCATCCTCAGTTCTAGAAGTTCATCAGGTTTCACACCTGTGATGTCGGTTCTCTGTTGCCCTGAGTCCTTTAACCGTGTAAACTCAGCAGAAAGTTGAGAGATTGCGGTCTGAATTTCGTTTACAGAATCGCTTAGCTCAGTTTGTAAATTAGGTGAAGTGTGATCAACATTCCTCAAGTCATTTTCTGCTTGTTTGCAAAGTTCACATTTCCAAGAATTTTGAATTTTCTTTGCAAGTCTTTTCAGATCAGCGTATGGGCTACAGGGCCCACAGAGGCGAACGGCTTTGCACAAAGTCCACACGAGGACATAGTCAACTTGATACCCACACCCTCATGGCTCATGGCTGCAGAAACTGTAGGTATTTAAGGATTATCAGTGTCCTTGAAGACAGCGAAAAACTGAACGGCGAATACAGAATACATGTAAAGTCGCTGAACGGACTGTGAGTGAGTGAGTGAGGAGTGGGTCAATGAGCCCTGAAGCATAAATTCCAGAAATGTTACAGATAAGCTTAGTGTCGGCAGCTCGTGCAGGCAGGGAGTTCTGTATGTTGTCATACAATCTGGAAAAGCAACGGACAAATTGCCTTTATCACTGAAAACAAAGTAATATTCAAAATTCAAAATTAACCCGAATCGAATTAAGAGCTTCTTGTAGTTATAGGTATAAGTGCACTTTACTATCACAGAAAGTTAGGGCTCTCTTTCAGCCTGGTTTAGCATCGATGGGGGCACCCTCCCCAGTCAAGTGCAGGGTATTTACGTGGCAACCGCGAGATAGCGGCACCTCTCTATATCCCTGCTGCCAGCCACATGGTGACCAGTGCGGTCTGGCAAACAAAGGATACAGATATTAACGCAAATAATCTGCTAATTTCCCAACAGAAATTTCAGATTTTCTTACCGGGGAAGTCCACTGGTTGACATCTTTGAGTAAGAACACATTTTGAGACAAGAACTGAAGTTAAAGCACATTTTTTAAACAAATTTCTACGGAGAGTTAAACTGCATGTCTTCACTATATGGCGGCTCATTCCATGAAGTTATAGTTGAAAACGTAAGACAATTAGATAATTTAGGTAATTTCAAAATAAATCTAATATATAATATACATTGTTTCTTCAAAACATTTTGGTTATTATTGTTTACAAACCATTTCCTAAATTAATTATTATTTTTAGGGTCCGTAGTCTGACGAAGGACCCTTATAATGTCACTCGGTTGTCTGTCTGTCCACCTGTCACAGCATTGCATCTGTGGAACCACTCAGTCTGTTGACTTGAAATTTTACATGGGTTTGTAGATCATGTGGGCCAACATAACGCCATATTGATTGTTGTTGGCAAAAATATGTCTGAGAAATGAGGGGGATAAAATGTTGTCGACCTATAGCTTATTATACACTGTTTGAAAGAGCTCAATGAGTAGGTTTAAAGTATAATTTTAAAATATTTTTAAAATTAAAAATAGTGGCGCTAGACAGGAAAATGTGAGTAAATTTTGTTCCCCCCCCCTCTCTATTTCCATCACTAACTGAGCTAAAAATTTTAAATGCATGCTAGCTATGTTTTATTCGATGCTTATCAAGGGAAAATTATTCCACTTGAAATCTATCATTTACTTTTTGTGTTAAAATTAAAAAAAACAATTTTTATTGCACTTTGATAGCCGCTTTGTACTAAGTAACTCTCCTTTCGGTGACAAAAAGGTTGCTAAATAGTTAGTTAATAATTCTATAAAGGTCATTTATAAATTTTGCGATAAGTATTTTTTAATAATTTTGAAAGCTGGAATTGTCCTGGCAAGGAGGTACTCAGAGAGCGCCAGTGTTGCGGTGGTGGGAAGGCACCTGCACAGAGCCTTGCACGGCCCTCAACTGCCAGTCGCTTCTCCCACCCTTATCATTCCTGACAATGTTTTTGTTAGTTCCTCAGTTTTAGGCCAAGCCAGGGTACTAGAAAAAATTTTTTCATTTACCATAAAGCTCTCTGTTTGAGATACAGCATTAACGACCATTTGTGACTACAAACCCTTCATCCTTAGGGCCAGGAATTCAGTAGTTGACCGATTTATTTTATAATACTTCATATTTGAAAATACATTAGGAATAACCTTGCTTATAATAATTTTATTGTAGGCCTTTTAAAATTTGTTTCGTATAAACTGGGTATTCTCATGTATGTTTGATTATCCGACACAATCTCAGTCCGAATTAGTTCGGATAAGCGACATTCTGCTGTATTACATTAGGGTCACCAGTTAAGTTATTATGTTTATCTGTGTATGTGCTAAGACTGTAAATTGCTTGTGTGTCCTCTCGTCACATTGACTGTTTTGCTGGACGAAAAAACCCATTTCTTGGGAAAAAAACTCGGCTATCTATGCCTGAGACCGACTAACTTAGCCACGGAGTGAAAAACTCCAATAAAAGTTCCCTCTGTCATCAACAGAATTCGAACCGTGGTCTTCTCCACTTGGTGTGGTGAGGACAGTGACAATATCACTGTACTACTCGTGCTGAATGAATGGTGGTGCATATGGGAAGAAATTATATTCACCAAATTTTCAAATACATGCAATATCTTAATTAAGTCAAGTTTGACTGAATTATGTGTATAGTCGAGCCAATGTTTCGTGAACGGTGGGAGTAAGGCCATGGGGATGAGTGAAAAAGAAAAGGGCATGAAATTTCGTCATTGGCAATGAGATTTTACAAACGTACCTATATCAAATTATATTTGTAGAGAAGCTGAGAAGATTGCAATTTTTATTTAAAAATAATGACCAAAATTTAATGGGGTCTAATTCTGTTTTGCAAGAGTTATTTTAATTTTGTTCTTGTTTTGCTAAATTATTTGAATTAATATTTTAGTTTTTTTTTTGTATTGTTTTTATGTTTCAATTTGTATTGTTTTTATGTTTCAATAAATTAATGAAAATATTAAAAATTGCATATTACTTCGACATCCAAAGGTGGTGCACTTGCACCACCTTGCTGCCAGCACCCATGCACACAACCAAAGTAGGTAAAATTTCACTAACAATTATTAACCATAGATTTTTACAGATGTATCCACAAACTGAGCTCTCTCTCTCATACTTTCTTTAAAGTGACATCAAACTTGTTCAAGAGTTTAAGCAAGTGCAGGTTACAAAGTTTGTCGAATTAGTGATATGGTAGAAGAGAGAAATGTCATCCAATTTTGCATGGATTACAAGTACACCTATGAGCGAAAACATTATGACCAGTGAGTTGTTATGCAAATCGTAGCAACTGCAGGTGTACTGTGGCGCATCCTGGGTCTGGACACAGTATAAAACCACCTGATACTGAGCTCTGTTAATCAGTGTTACTCTTGTTCTTCAGATGGGAAAGGCAGTGGAGTTTGAGAAAGGCCAAATTGTAATGACCAGATGACTGAGTTAGAGCTTATACGAAACGGCATGGCTGGTGGAGTGCTCATGGTCAGCTGGTTAGTACCTACCAAAAGTGGTCTGCGGTAGGGAAACCCATGAACCACCTGCGGAGGTGTTGGATGACCATGGCTCATCGATGCTCAAGGTGAGCTAAGGTTCTCCCGGATGGTACATGGAAACAGAAGGGCACTGTGGTGCAACTTGCCGGTAATTGGAATGCTAGTGATGGGAGTAATGTATCACAACATACAATACATTGAACTCTGCTGATAATGGAGCTGTGTAGCTGCAGGCCACTCCGAGTGCCCATGCTAACCATGTCTCACTGAAGACAGCGCCTACAATGGGCACACAAGCATCGAAACTGGACCTTGAGTGATTGGAAGATTGTCTGGTCAGATGAATCACGTTTCCTGTTGCACTATGTGGACGGTTGGGTAAGTGTGCATTGTTTACCTGAAGAAGTGATGGTGCCTGGATGTACTGTGGAACGAAAACAAGTCGGTGGCAGTGGTGTCATGCTTTGGGCGATGTTCTGCTGAGATACTCTGGGTCCAGTCATCCATGTGCCGGGCACTCTGATGTCTACCACCTACCTAAACATCATTGCTAACCAGGTACACTCCTTCCATGGCAACGGTCTTCCCCTCTGGCGGTGCTGTCTTTCAGCAGGATAATGTGCCACACCACACCACACCACACCTCCCAGATTGTTCAAGACTGGTTCGCAGAACATGAAGAAGACTTTCAGGTATTGCCCTGGCCTCCAAATTCCCCAGACATCAATCTCATCGAGCATCTGTGATTTGTGTTGGAACAGCAACTCTGATCTGCTGCTTCTCAACCACAGACCTTACAGGAGTTAAAGGATCTGCTTACGTGTTGGCACCAGATACCACAAGACACATTTAGAAATCTTCTACAGTCCATGCCTCACCAGATACGAGCTGTTTTGGCTGCATGTGGAGGACCGACATCATATTAGGTAGGTGGTCATAATCTTTTGGCTCATCAGTGTACTTCACAACAAATAATATCCGAAAATATGGATATCCTCTCTTTAGAAGGTATGAACAATTATACATACAGAAATAACACTATTCCAGTTTTAACATATAGAAATAATACTGTTCCAGTTTTAACGTACAGATTCATTGAGCTGTATGTCATATATCAGCAAAAATCAAACTTTGTAATCTTTATTCTGTGCAAGTAATCATGAAAACTTTCACTTTTTTTTCTCATTTCTTGTGAATTCCTTAACAATAGTTGATTTTGTTTAAATCTTCTACTGTGAAACCTTTTTCTCTGTAGCACACTCATTTTTATGTGGTGAATAATGATGCAAAATATGTGAATTCCCAATCCAACTGCTGCATTATAGTTCATATGTTTTTTTTTTTTCTTCCAGTACTTTTATCAAAATGGATTACATGTGCATGAATAACCTATTTCGCTAGCATATATAATTGCTTAGCATTGTCTGTGCTTGTTAACAGGAGAGATTGCTCCTACAGAGATGGGATACACTTAAATAGAAAGGGTGCAAGAATATTTTCTGATGCTGCTATCGAGGCAATGTTAGTTGGGTCAGAAAACCGCTATCTTGGTTTGATTCACAGACTAATCAGTTAACAGTAGCCACAGGCAGTGGTGGAAGTGGTTCTTGCACTGCTTCTATTGGAATAAGCAGCATCCTGGAAAGTTAGGTGCTGGGGATTTCAAGAACTGCTGGGACACATCACGGAACAAATAAATACATGGCTGTGTTAGAGTAACTAAGAGTAAGAACAGGTGCATGTATACTTGCATCTACACCAATGCTAGTTGTATAGTAAATAAATTTGATGAATTTGAAGTGCTGGTCAAGACATCAATAGCGGATATTGTTGGGACAATAACTGCCTTTGATGTCCACCAGTGTCTGCCAATTCCGCATTCTTTATATCTGTGTGACACCGCGTCTCTGATGTGGTGTCACACAGATATAAAGAATGTGGAATTGGAATTTGGGAGTACAAAGGATAGACAGGATTGGAAGAGAGGAGGGGTTATGCTGTTAGTTAGGAAACAGATAAAATCTAAGGAAGTGCATCCAGTTGACATACATGGACAGAGCAATGTTGAGTCAGTATGGTGTGACATAAACACTGGGAAAGAAAAAATGATGGTAGGAGTTTGTTATAGGCCTAATGACTCTGATGAGTATAATAAACAATTATAGAAATAGAGTGGGCCAGTAAATCAGTGTCTTATAATGGGAGATTTTTAGCTTCCCAGATATTGACTGGAACTTGTGGGTTGGTCACTCAAACACTAGCAAGCCTTTTGTGGATTTATTGGATCTCTGTTTTCTAAAGCATCATGTTAGAGAGGCAACCGATTGATCTGATTATTAGCAGTGATTATTCATGCATTAGGAATTTACAGATAAAGAAGCCACTAGGTGGCAGTGATCACAGTGTACTGATGTGGATTTACTTAAAGATGAAACTACCGTCAGGGGTAAAGGGAAGGGTTTTTGCTTTCATAAAGGTGACTACAGTGGTCTTTGAGATTTTTAAAATTGTATACATTGGGACCAACTGGTGATGTTACCAACAGCAAATTCTAAATGGGAAGCATTCAAGCAATTAATCTTGGAAGCTACTAGGCTTTTCTTTCCTGCTAAGATATACTGTTCTGGCTTTAGCCCAAATGGCTGTCAGATGAACTAGTAAGACTTGTGGCAGAGAAGAAAAATGCATGGGATGTATATATAAATTATCAGGCAACACAGAAGCCTATGGTAGATATAAGCTAGTCTGTAATCAAGGCACAATGTAAGTTTAGGCAAACGAAGGCAGATTATAAGTTAATCTTTGGCAAAGGATGCAAAGAAAAACAGCAAAGACTTCTTTACTTGTATAAACTCTAAAGGAGGGGCATGAATCAGATTGGTGCCCTTTCAGTCAGTAATGGTTAGACTGTGAGTGATCATTCTCAGATAGCTGCCAATCTAAATGAGTATTTTGCATCAACATTCACACGTGAGGAGTTATTCAAGGAGGAGAAGGCCAGATGTTAATCAAACTAACACTGGGTTAAATGATTTTGTAATAACAGAGCAAAGTGGGGGAGAAATTGTTGAAGCTAAACATAAGAAAGGCACCTGGGGTGGATGGGATCTATCCCCTTATATTAAAGGAGGTGGCAGAGGAAGTAAGCAAACCCTTAGCCCCAATTATGAGAGCATCCTTGGACTCAGGAGAAGTACCCATGGACTGGAGATGTGCAAATGTATCTCCAATTCACAAAGGGGGATCAAAGGGTTACACTAGAAATTACAGACCTGTTAGTTTGACTTCTGTTCCAGGGAAAATAATGGAGTCACTGGTTAAAGAAGTATTGCAAGATCATCTAAACAAGACTGCAGTAATAATTAAGACACCATGGGTTTGTTAAGGGGAAGTCTTGTCTGACCAATTTGATTGGATACTATGACATGGTCACAAAGGAACTGGATGCAAAAAATAATTTTGATATCATATACTTGGATTTCAGGTTCGCTTTTGATACCGTTGTACATGGAAGACTACTGTACAAATTGGAGCAGTATAGCATTAAGGGCAAGTTGCTATAATGGATAAAAGGATAGTTGAGTGGGAGAAGACAGTGAGTGGTAATCAGTGGACACTGCCCTTTGTGAACTAATGTTATTATTGGTGCCTCTTAAAGTTTGGTGTTGAGCTCATTGTTGTTTTGTTTATTTATCAGTGATATTGATGAAGGTATATGAAATTTAATGTCAAAGTTTGCACATGATACAAAGGTTGGAATGGTTGTTAATAACAGTAATGGCAGTATGCTGCTGCAACAAGATCTGGTAAAGTTGGTCAGATGGGCTGAGAAGTGGCAACCGAAGTTAACATTGACAAATGCAAAGTACTGTATTTGGTAACCCCAGAGAAATGTACCAACTGTGGTGTTACACCGAAGGTAGTGGAGAATGAAAGAGACCTGGGGGTAATTGTGCAGTCATATATGAAGTTTTCTGAGCAGTGCAGACATGTGGCCATGGGAGTCTTGTCAATGATATACAGGAATTTTGCTAGCAGCAATAAGGAGGTGCGTATCTCTCTTTGTATAAGGCAATGGTCAGACCACACCTTGAATACAATGTATAGGTCTCTGGGAGTCTTATTTTAGGATGGATGTAGAGGTGCTAGATTGAGTAGAGAGAAGGGCAACAAGGCTGTTGAGGTGAACAACCGGGTGCCCTTAGGAAGATAGGCTTAAGTTCTGCAAGTTGTAGCGTCTGGACACTAGGCACCTGCGAGGTGATCTGACTGAGGTGAGCAGGCTCAATGCTGATGCGATTCTTCTTTTCGCTCAGGTTACAAACCTGAGGGGCCATAAAATTAAATTGAGGAAAGACAGTTGTTGAATAGATGTGCAAAAATTTCCCTTTAGCCGGTGGGTAGTTGATTGCTGGAATAAACTTCCATCTGTTCTTGTGGAAGTTGATAGCTTAAATAAATTCAAGGAAGATATTGACAAGCTTTTGTAGTGAATGGATAGGTGAAATTGGGAGGTTTTTTTTGGCTGATGCTGTTTAAGCTTGCTTTCTTGCATCATATGCCTCTAATGCTAACAGTAAAAAATTAAAATGGGTCATATACTGTGTATGATAGTATATGTTGTGTGTTAGCAGGTTTTTGTTATACAGTAGCCCATTCATTTTCAATATTTGATCTTTGTCATTAATTAGTTTTTCAAAAGCTGCTAACAGTTGATAACTGTCTACCTCACAATTTCTCTAAGAGAGTAATCTCTCAGATCATTTCAAAATTCTGCGAACTCCACTTCCCTATCACCCAGGTAGAATTTTGAAAAAAATTACCAAGATAGCACAAAACCGTAATATCAAAGTTTACTTCAACACTGGCAGGTATACTTAAATCTCTCTTCCCCTCCATACACTCAGTCCTGGAATTCTGTTTTCTGGGTGGACCGATGGTGTGGGAAAACTTACGTCAGGAAGTATTACTGGTCCCTAGAACTGTGAATTTAAGTCAACATATTAACATCAGGGAGACCTGGAGATGAGTGATATAGTACACCAGTGCACCTTTGAAAAAGATGCAGCTAATACATGTAACCCCAGCATTCTAGTAGTTGTTCACAACAAAAAAATGTAAGGAATTCATGGAGGCCTTATGAATATAACCTAGCCTTACCCAAACTTCAACAGAGATAAAAGGATATGTACCAGTGACATTTCATATTTCGGCTTTTTTTTACCTTATATGCATTTTTCAGAATTTTTATTTTTTTATTTTTTGAGGGATATTTTTCTGATGCAAAATTGGAAATTGGGTGTAGTCGTTAGCATTAGCATTAGTAGAGGCATTTGATGCAAGAAAGCAAGCTTATGCAGCATCAGCCAAAAAAAAAAAAAAAAACCCACTTCCACTTCACCCCTCTGTTCGTTCAAAATACCTGTCCAGCTGAGCCTTAAACTTATTTAGGCTATCAACCTCCACCACAAGGGAGGGAAGTCTGTTCCACCAACCAACCACCCGCTGGCTAAAGACAAATTTCCGCACGTCTATCCTACATCTGTCTTTCCTCAATTTGATTTTATGCCCTCTCAGGTGATTTTTCTGAGCTAGAGGAAGAATCCCATCAGCATTGAGCATGCTTAAACCATTCAAGGCTTTATACAAGGCTTTATGTTATAACAGAAGATGACTAAAAATATGCACACAGCTCTGTGAAATTTCGGAGCTTGTAAATCTTAATTAATAAAACAACATTTTAAACTGAACAAAAAAGCTAAAAATAAATTTTTTTATATATAAAAAAAAAGAAAATTGTCCAGAACATGTTTACATTTAGGGTACTAAAGCATATGCTTGCTATTTAGGGGATACAGTGGGTTAAGGGTTAATTGGATGAAGTGGCGGTGGTGTTTGATGATTTTTTGTGTCCTGCATCCATCACTTCCTGCTTACTTTTTTTTTTTTTTTTTTTTTGATTTGGTAGTTGTTGGCGCATCGGCTTCTGTGGCCATATTGCACCTCCCAAGGTTTTTGCAGTACTTTGATCCAAGCCCGAGGCGGGAATCGAACCCGCGACCTTTGGGTTGCCGGACAGGTACTTTACCCACTCGGCTAGCCCGGTCGGCTTCCTGCTTACTACAAAACATTTCAGGTGAAAGTGCACTTTGTCTTTTACATAACCAGTCTTAATCATGGTAATTGACAATGGTCTTCATCACCTTTGTCAGTATCTAATGCGTGTGTGTGATTACGACTTTTTCTCATCTTGGAGTTCCAACTTATGGAAATGTATAATCAGATACGATAGTTTTTGCTAACTTACTTCTGAGGCTTTTTGAATGGTATTCCAGAGAATTACAGTAATTCTCTTACAGTAATTAGGGGATGTGACAAGCACTGTGAGTAGGTATTGGTTTTGGCTTGCTGATTTATAATGCTGATTTTGTGAATCACATATTGTGCAATTGTCTGACAACTACACCTAGACTTAGGAACAATAAAGGTAACATCTTCAGCAACAATACAGATCAATATCCAAAGTAGTCCAGAAATCCATTTTCTGATTTTTTTGTTTTCTAAAATGGGTGAATATAGCACACCACTTCAGAATTATCAAATTTATTTCTGAGGTCGGCCACTTGCTCAAGTGGTACATTGGTCTGTCCAGTTAGCACTTCCATTTGGTTAGGGGTATCTTATATCCATCTTATCAACATGTTTAGCTTGCATAGCATCCTTAATATGTTACCTAAAATAAAAGATAGTGATCCAGAGGATTGCTTTGGCTGAAAATTCCAAAATAGGACATTGTTTAATATGGAAAAGGGTTCAACAAACTCAGCCTGTTTCGAAGCAGTTTTGTGAAACTGCATATTAGCTTGCCCATTGTGTATGATTGTAAAGAATAGGAAATTGAGCTGCTTAAATTCCTTGCAATGACCTTGCAAGACAATGATCAAAGGAATGGAATGAAAAAGTGCACTGTTTATTGCATTTTTCTCTTGTTGTAGGTGACATTGTGTATTAGAGTACATAGTACTGTACAGTACTATGTGAAGAGAAGTGGTTTTGACTTCACTTCTTGACAAAAAGTTTAAGGTTGGTTATTTTTTAATTTGTACTTCAACATTTACTCATTTTTAATAGAGAGCACATAGAAAATGCTTTTATTGGAAATCATGATTTACAGTCTGGTTGAAGAGGAACAAAAAGCTAATTTTCATCCAGCACTTCTCATACATTCACTTTCTGCTAGATTAATGAGATAGTAGTTCTCAATGTAGAAGAAGAGTTGGGAGGTTATTCTCAAGCTCAAATAAGAATGACTCAGTTTGTCCTATGATAAGTTGAGATATTCACTGAAAATAATTGTTAAAAAACAGTTAGGCGAATAGTTAAATTTACATATGGGAAACATACACCCATTGAGGAGTTTTGTATTTGTTTGGGCACTGTATTATAAACTATAAAATTTTTTAATTTAGCCTGTATATTTTGTAATTGGTAATCTTTCTTTTTATTGATACTTACTCTACCAGCTTCATTATCTTTATTAGAGAATGTTTAGAACTTATTGAAGACCCTCCTGAGAGCATCCATCAAGAGTTAGACCTGATTTCATCTCTTTCATTACTTGAAGAATTCTCTGTTAAGATGCTTCCTTTGCAAGGTAATCCTTATAATTAAAATCATATAATTTTTGATACATTTAACATTCTATAGCATATCTTAAGAATTTTGTGTTTTTCACATTCTGTAAAGACTACAGTAGATACTCTACCAGCTTCATTATCTTTTTTTAAGTCTTCTTGATGTACCCAGTTGATAATTTAATTCACAGAGTGGACTTGCCTTAGCAAATGATATTAAGACAATGTTGTAAGACACTATTAAACCAATGTTAAGAGTGTTTGTTGGAACAGTTACACAAGTGAACAAAATAACCACCAGAATACAGGTGCTTAACAACAAGTTTATGCTTCATAATTCAGCTGGCTAACATCACCAGGCCTAAAGTGGATAACAAATTAGAATTACAGTATACAATAATAAAATTTCAAGTTTGCAATTATGGGATATAAAATTCCAGTTACTTCGGAATTTTATATCCCATAATTTTATTAATAAGAAAATAAATTAAGGAAAAACTATTTAGACATATTGATTTAAATAATCACAGGAATATGCTGCACGCCATATAAATGCCTTTTCATTGTGATCAGTGATTGCATTAAAATTATGTTATAAGATGGAAAAAAAAATACACCAGCAGCACACAGATATGGTTGGGATACTAATAGGTCTTCTATAACAGATTAATTACAGATCTTTATTTACTGCCTTGTGCCTGTCTGTATCAGATTTGAAATCACCTTAGTTCATGTTGCCCGACCTGAATAATGGTGTTTCTTGAAATGTTATCTTGCTTTAGCAATTTTCTGTCCAATATCACTCCCGTGTTTTCATTCAGGATCAAATCAGGACTATTTCCTGGCCATGAAAAAGGTCAGATATTGCAATCTTCTTTCTGAAAAGCTAAGCTTTATAAAAAAAAAACAAATAAAAACCACTTATTGTTTTAAACAAGTTAAAATTAGCATGCTATAAATTGCATTAAATAATTATGTAATGTACTAACCTTACATGCAGTGTGGCATGATGCAGACTCATGTTGGAGAACACAGTTTTCTGTTCCCTGAGAGAACTCTCCGACGATGAGTAAGAAGAGTTGCCTTTAAAATTTTTGTGTAGTAACCATTAACAGTATCATTAAAAAATGTATTCTACGTACTCCTTTGCTTGTTATTCGTACCAGAGCAGTCTGGCCCAGTAGAAGTTTTACTGTTAATTGAATACAGATAGGTGCTAAGCTTTGTTAGATCTATCTTGAATGTAGTATTTACCATCCAATTCATGGAGATTAAATTTGGTTTCATCAGATAATATTACCGAATCCTGTTGCTTAATGTCCAATTTTAATTCAGGTTAGTTGTTCTTTCCTTTTGGATTTGTCAATAAGGGTTTCTTATGAGGTTGATATGCTTTCAGACCATTCATCACAAATTTTTTTTTGGACAAGTTTTATAACTTGCATTTACCCCCAGTATGTTCCTTCTGCATGGATTTCAGGTCTATGGAACATGCACGACTATTGTGGATGCATAGACCATTCAAAATTCTGCCCTGTGCTGCAGTACTTTTCTGGTTCCAGATTTTCTTTTGACATCTCTGATCTCATGTTTTTCTTTAAGTAACCTTGATGCAGTAGACTGGTCGCAGACAACCTTTGCAACCATATGTCAACTTGTAAAGCACTACTTATCAAGAGCAATATTTTTACACTTTTATTCCTCAAAGTTAACTGACTGTATGCCACTGCATTGCTGAATAGGAACGGAAGACAGATAGCATCATGTCCCTGCTTGTATAAAACAAGGTCATTTAATATTACTGTAAATTACAGAATGTAAATGCAGTACTACTCTAATATTACAGAATGATGATGCAATACTATTATAATATTGCATAGTGATAGTGCAATACTTTTCTAATATTACATAATGTTGATGCAATGCCACACTAGTTTTGCAGGATGATGTAATACTGCTTTGAGATTATATGATTTTACCTATAGAGGAATTTATTAAGGAAACATTAAACTGAAGAGGGTGATGCAGTTTATGTCCCACCACCCCTGTAGAGTTGCACACATGCATTTTAGTAAGATGAAACCATGTACTGTACATTACGAAACTACATTAATTACAAGTGTTTAATACAAAAGTACTGAGGTTAAGCCTTTCATACTTGATGATAATCTATTGGACCCAGGACAACTTTCAGCAATTTCATGCCATTCATATTCTATCCACATGTTTAGATTGGAAATGAAACTGCATTATAATAGTTTCTTTGCATTCAATGAAAAATAGCAGTTCAGGTTCCTCATAATTGAATGTGTATCGAAAAAACCAAATGTTATACTTTCTTCACTGTGTATTAAATATACTAACAAAATATTCAAGAAAATTCATCCATTGGCAGTTTCATCTTAAATTGCAGAAACTGATGTCAAACAGAAAGTACCACATTATACACTGAATAAAAAATTAGAATTAGTGATACTGTTAGCCATGTAATGTAAGGAAGCTGCAGGCATTTGCTGTGTTGGGAGTGGGGGAGAGCAAGAGAGAATATAGAATACAAAATAAAATAAATAATTATTATTTCTTTTATTTTGTATTGAGGAGCAATTATCCCAGCGCTTACAACACTGGACCACCAATATCATGGACTTGGGCTCAAATCCCGCTGGGGGGGGGGTCACAGAGGAAGGGAAAATTGAAAAAGTCGCTTAATCAGACCTACCTCCTCCAAGGTTGAAGTGATGGCTGAGGTAGAGCGTAGTGCCATCTGGTATCACTCCCATAAGTACTACCCACCACTAAACAGGTCCACCTCCATAACTGGTTGAAGATGAGATACTGCATCGAGTCACTCACATTCAGGTCTTAGGCAGAGCGTTCGGTTCAAAAAGTTGGAGACAGTCTCCTGTGGATGAAAATGGAGTCAATGATGGTCTCCCATTATTTTACCACAACTGTAGAGCAAGACCATGCAGCTCAACCAACTGGAAGTGCTTCTTGCACAACTGCACTAGTGACCACCCAGGAGGAAAGAAGGAGCCAATGCATGACGTGGAGAATCAAAATGAATACGTCCATGATGCAAGCATATTGCAAAGTAATGAAACTAGAGACAGACATGATAATGTACCGGACAAAACTACACACAAAACTACAGAAGACCCTTACGGCTCTTGCAATCTTGGAAAAATCAAGCTGGATGTAAGAAATCAACTAAAAACAACAAACACAGACACAACAGAACCAGAACTGGACATGGAACAGCAATTACAAGAATTACAACCCAGAGCAGCTGAAGTGGAAACAGACAAGATTGTAATATCCAGAATCGAAGAAGAGTTCAAGAAACCCCTAGCAGAATTCGAGAGAATGGACTGCATAAAGACCCACATCATACTGAAACAAAGGCCCACCAGAATCCTGTGGCAGTTCACAGACCACATGAATAAGCAAATAATACCAGATTATCTCGACAACAACAAAGTAACATATCTCCATCTGCACAGTCATTTACTGTGCCATTGTAGCAGCCAGTAGGATGATGGAATATGAAACCAGAGACCAATATAACACAATATGCAAAGACAAAGAACCACCAGCCTTGGAATGCAAAGCATTTAACTAAGTCCTACATGAGTGGTTACTTTATAAGCTGGAACAGGTTGGAATCATAGGGAAAATCCTTAGATGGATAGTGGGATGGCTTCAGGGCAGGAGGCAGAGGGTTGTGATAAATGGTTATTCTTCAGATTGGGTTAATGTAAGTAGTGGGGTTCCCCAAGGATCAGTACTGGGACTACCATTGTTTTTGATTTTTTTAAATGACATCAATGAAGGGATAGAAGAAGATAGAGGGTGTGATCGGTAGCAATTTGAGTAGCAATACAACTGTAAATAAACTTTAATGATTATTGCCAAAGCATGAATTTTGATTTATTTAATTCAGCTGCTTGCATTATTGTTTTGCTTATTCAGAAAAAAAAAAACATTACTGTTGTACATATCTCTTACTGATTTCCATGTTTTTTCCATACTATAAGAAGAAATAACATGATATTTTCTGCCAAATGATATAATAACATGATATTTTCTGCCAAAATCATATATTATTATATTATTACAGATATCGACCTCTAAAGTGTTAACCGATTAATGATAATGTCTGCAAGTGCATCAGGATATTTCAATACTGCTCCTAGCACATACACTGTTTTTTTTCTGATGAGACAGCATCTCATCGGAATAGCTGTTTTGGGTAGAAATACTACTACAATGTCATTTTTTATTATTTGGCACAATACAAACTAACTCTCACCTAATTGAATGTTATGTAACTTGAATGTTTTGTGATACTTCCTATATTGTGATAGAAATGGGAACTAGTTTAAATGACACTGATAACTGCAGCTGGTATTTTTTATTTATTTATTTTTCCTGTGTAGGACTCTGAAATGTAACGTTAAAATGTCTTAGTTTTTAATCATTTTGTGTCAGTCTTCATGCACGTTTGGATTTTTACTTCTATAATAGTTTCTGTATGCACAATATGTAGGGTAGTAAAAAGAGTGAAATTAATTTTTGTTACACTAACTTTGAAATAGTGTTTGTACTCACTACTTAAATTCAAAATTAAACATATCAGTTTTATGCTAAGTTAATCAATCACCTCATTTGATTGTTTGCCAATGAACTTCATATTGTGTTATTTCAAACTATTCACATTTTATAGTTTCATCTCCTTTGCATATAGCTGAAAATCATTATAAAACCCCATTGAATAGTATTTCTTAATTTATTTTTAAATGCACTTTAGAATGTTCTTTTGGTTAATTATTTTCAAATGAAATGAAGTTTTTGGTGTAATGAAATTTTTGAACTGATCACATAATACTATTTTTTCTTTTAGTGAGACTAATTGAAAATCGGCTAGAACTCATCAAACAGGTTCTTCAAATAAAACCTAAAGCATATAAAAATTTTCAAAAAGTAGGTTTTTTTTTGCTTATAAACTGAAACAAATGGCTTTTTAATTTTGTTTTCAGAATAAGTTAAAGTTTTTAGAACAGAATTTTGCAGATCTAAGTTAGCCAGATTTTTGTCCTTAAACATATAGCCATTTAGATACACAGAATGCTTTTTTTTTTCTCTCTTCCATTTTTCAGTAATTAGCAGAAGAACGATAAAGTATCTCAAAAGAGAACGTAATTTTATTTTCTTTTGAATCGTCATAATTATCAGTGATTTTCAGTCCACTGCAGGATTGAAGGCCTCCAGGAACTTTCCAGTTCCTTCTGTTTTGTGAAGTGGCCATCCATTTACTGCCCACAAATTTTCGAATTTCATCTGTCCATATCTGTTGTTGTCTTCCAAGATTTCTTTTAGCTCCTCTTGAGTACCATTCTGTTATTTTCTTAGTCCATCTGTCCTCATGTTTTTGAACTGTCTCCTCCCCAAGTCCGTTTCGGTTCTTTAGTTTTGATAAGAATGTCCTTTACTTGAGTTTGCTGCCTAATCCATGTGTTTCTCTTCTTATCCAACAGTCTGATTCCTAATATAATTCATTCCATTCTTTGCTGTATAGTTTTCAGCTTCTCTTTTATTCTTTTGGTGAGTGCCAAAGTTTCACTTCCATAAGTCGTAGTGGGGGAGTATACATTGGTTCATTATTTTATGTTTCAGACAAATTGGGATATTGCTTCTCAGTATGTGACTATATTTTCTGAACACTAACCATCTGAGATTTATTCTTCTTTTGACCGCCAGCCATCTATTATTATTACAGCTGATGGCATATCCAAGATAAGTGTATGGATCCACCTCTTCAATTTCTGCTCCTTCAATGATTATATCCCGTCCTGTGGCATACTTGTTATCATTACTTTTGTTTTAACCATATTCATCTTTAGTCCAAAATCCTTACTAACTGTGCATAACTGATTAAGATTTTCCTCTAATTCTTTGGGATCGTGGCTTATGATCACAATATCTGCAGATCATAAATGGTTTTGGTACTCCATTCACACTGACTCCTTTTTGCGACCAGTCCAATCTTCTGAAAGCTTCTTCAAGCGTAGCAATAAACATCAATAATTTCCATTTCTGATTTATCTCCTTTCTTATCCAGCAGAATTATGATTGCATTATTCCACTCCTTAGGCATCACAGCTTTCCTAGTATATTTTGTGATGAGTGTTGCCAGTTTCTCTGCCTTGTCTCTTCCTCCTAATTTTAACAACTCTACAGTATCTTCATCTTCTTGACTCTTCATTTTTTTCAATTCATGTTTTACCTCATCAGGAACGATATCAGGTATGTTGCGTGCGTGCGTGCATGTGTGTGTTGCTAATTTGTGATCTATTTTCCCTACTGCTGGCACCATTCCCTTACTCCTTATATAATACTTTATAGTAGTCTTCTGCTTTCTCTGCTATTTATAAGTACACCATCATTATTCCTCAGGTTTAGTATCATTTGTCTTTCTGTATTACTGCTCATGACTGCTGATTTAAGTCTTATGTTTTCCTTTGTTCTACTTTTCTTGTGTCAGATCTTCTTATGTCCTCCCTGAGTCTCTTTCCAATGGCTTTGCATAACTAAGTATGCTCAATTTTGTCCTTGACATTGTTTATCTTGCTATTCATTTGTCGTATTCAGTTCATCATGAGAAGTGTTTCTTGACTAATTTTTTTCTTTGGATTTTTTACCTATAGCAGAGTTTCTCAACCTCTGTGTCGCAACGCCCTGGGGAGGTGCCATAATTTACATCGCGGATGATGTAATAGTTATGTAAGATTTACATGGCAAATATTAAAAATGTATTAAGAATGATTTTTTTTTTTTTTTTTTTACAGTTAGATATCTACTGCTATTTGATCTGTATTATTGTAAATAATTATAGAAAATATTTGGTATTTTTGATGAAGAGAATGCATCGTGTTCCCTGACCATATCCTTGGAATCTGGTTACTGTGAGCGTTTGGTTCGTGTTTCTTCGCACGATTTTTGACCTTGCATGAGTCTGAACGATGCAACACCGGACATCTGCTCCTAGTAACTGCATGTTCAGAGTACATTGAGCCGTTTGGTCTAAGTGACCATGTGTTTTGAATCACATATGAATTCCAACATTTTACATATGGTGAGTTACTAGTAGTCAAGGGAGGCATGGGGAAATTTTACAGGTCAAGGGAGGTGTGGGTTCAGAAAGTTTGTGAACCACTGACCTATAGGTTTCTTGGGCTTTATCACTTTCAGAAAGTTGCATTCTGCATTGATATCTTGGTTCTGAAAGGTTTGTAGAAGCTCAAACTTGTTCCTGAGTTCCAGTACAGATTGCATTTTATACTCTTCTGTTATATGAAAGACATTTGTATTGTTTACTTGTGCCAATTGTTTTCCTTTCTTTTCTTACCTCATTATCAAATGTGCATATTACCATTCTGTGATCACTTCCAACATTACCTTGTTCAGGATGCTAACATTGTTCCCAATGTATCTTCTGTTAGTGAGGATGAAGTCAATGTCATTAGTTGTTAAACCATTTGGGCTCTTCCACGTCTGCTTCCTCTTCACTCTTTTGAAAAAAAGTGTTGATTATTAAAAAGTGTTGATTCCTCTAGACCAGTGGTCTCAAAGTGGGGTCCATGCACCTCTAGGGTGCATGGATAATCCATGGGGGTGATTTGGTAAGCAGAGCAAGCAATCAACATACCTATGTGAGGTGACTTTCTCTGCAATGACTTGTTAAAACCACATTTAGAAATAAACTTAACTTGGAACCAGATTTTGGGGTAGCTGTGTCCCAAAATATGAAACCAAGATACACAGCAGTAATGAAAAATATTGAAAAGTCAGTGGGAGCTGGCCCCACCAGGAGAAGAGAGAGAGAGGGAGAGGCATTGATGGGGGGGAGAAGAAGACAGAGACACGTCTCCCACCCCCACCAGGGGAAAGGGAGTAAAGGCACCACGTAAGGCAGCGCTTTCCAAACTGGGAGGCGTGAAAAGTTTAACAGAAATGTAATTTTCATAACAATAACGTATATAAATTAAAAAATATATACATATAAATAAACTTTCATAACATAACATTAAATTTTATAACCTATTTTTTAAAGCATTTACTGCCACCTATCTCACTCTAACTTCGATGTAAACATGAGATAAACATTTATTTGGAAAAAAATATTATATTTTGCTGAAATGGACTGATGAATTATGATTGATATGATGAATTTAGTCCGTACTATGTATGACATATATAAGTAGATTGCATAGTATAGCATTAGTTGCATGGTTGAAAATATGGTTTCAGCGGTGTCCGATTGTGTTTTTTATTGTTTTTGGCGTGATTACTTACTGATAATAATCATTAGTAATTTAGAAGTTGTATTTTTTAAGAATATAAAGTTAATTCTAATATTTTTAGACGAATGGATAATTTTTGACTGGTTACAAGAGAAAATCCACTAGTAATAAAGATACTGATGCTGATACAAGTAAAGGTAGTGGGAATACAAGCAACAGGGAACAAGGAGGTAGAACCCCAAGACAAGAAAATATGATTCATCCTATTTATCATTAGGATTCACAAGTGTTATTATAGATGGCTTGGAAAAGCCAATGTGTTTGTTTTGTACAAAAGTTTTGGCTGCAGATAGTATGAGACCAGGCAAATTAAAACGGCACCTTAAAACTATGCATTTTGAATACGCTGGTAAGCCCATAGAATTTTTGTCGATGAACAAGATTTGGATTGACAAGTATTGAAAAGGAAAAATTGATAGAATTATCATGCGATACTTTATTGAAACAAAAATTTCAGAGTGAAACCCTAGTTCAGTTTTGGTTGAATTGAAGTATATAATACTTCAATTCAACCAAAGTGAAGAATATAATACTTTGTCAAGGAAAGCAATGCAAGTATTGCTGCCATTCGTAACATCATATTTATGCGAAACAGAATTTTTGCATTGGCTGCAATGAAATCCAAATATCGAGCCCGTTTATTAGTAGGAAAAGAGCTACGAGTAGCACTCTCCTCAATGACACCTAGATTCGATAAACTTTGTGCTAATAAACAAGCACATCCATCGCATTAAAAACAAAATAATTTAAAAATGAATATATATATATATATATAGTGAAACCTTGTTACTATTCTGTCAATTACGTTTTTTTTTTTTTTTTTTCATTTTTTGGTATTAATACATTTTTTACCATTTAAAATTGTGTCTGTATTATTTTATGAAATAAAGGAGGGAGTGAGGCACCAAGATTAGATTTTTTTAAAAGGGGGGCGTAGTAACATAAAGTTTGGAAACCACTGACGTAAGGGAATGTGGTGCAGGTCGCTTAATGGCGAGTTGGCAGCAGGCTGCATCTTGTCTTGGTCAGTGGTTAATGTCAAATCGTGGTGAGTCCAGTGGTAAATCGTTAATAGTCTTGATCAGTTTCCATATCAGTTCTGTCAAGTGTGTGTTTGTTGTCACTTGAAGTTGGGGTTCCACCACTTGGGGTGGCTGTAGTGCTGTGCAGTTAAGTCCTAGAAAACTGTTGTCTGCCATTTTGTCATTTTGCTTGTCAAGCTATTTGCCATTTGTGAGTATTGGTGGCAAAAGATCAGTGGCGCTCCGTCGCGATGAGTGTTCGTCTTGTGAAGAGCTCTTGGAAGTGAAGGCTTGGTATTCTTCTTTCATGTCCAGTGTGTGGTGTTCTTGTCCTCTGGGAGATTACATTATCTTTGTTATTAGTATGCTGCAGAGTTCGTCATAGAGTGGCAATCATACATTAGATGTTGCCAGCCCTCTAATCCACCGCAGGCGCGAGAAGGATCTTCTTCAATTCCAAGTAAGGAAAGCTTGGTATTGATGGCACCATGTTCAGTGAACAGGTATGCTGCTTGTAGGCCTGGTGAGAACTAAGTCAGGGTTCTAGGGTATACTTGGCCGACATCTGGGATAAACTTCCTAGTATCTCCCATTGTGGGAGTTTGCCCATCTATCCTGCCACACCTGCAGCAGGTGGTCCAGAAGCTTTTTTCTCTTGGCAGGTCGGATGTGTACCCAAGGCATATTTTGTTGATGACTTTGCCGGGTGGTGCAGCAGTCCTCTACACATGATCTCCAGGTCCAGAGGAAGGACCCTGACCAGGACATGAAGGGCATGGGTACTCACTGTGTTGCAGGTGATGGTGAGTAGAATCATTCTTTGGGTCAAGTCAATGATTCACTGGTTAACTGCTGTGGTGGCTTTGTTGTACCACACCAGAGGTGTATGCGATAATGGGTATGAAGTCTGCTTTATAATCTAAATGAAGTATGCACCGGCTGAGGCCATAGTCCTGACAGGAAATATATTGCCCTATAGTAGACCACTCACAACACTTTTGCCACCGCCTATGGCTAGAGTCATTTAACATATTAAACAATCCAAAGGCGATAAACCGCCAGAAAGGCATACGTCTACACCCCATCCTAGAGACAAGCATTTTAATGCTGGATAAACACTGGAGTAAAACAGCGCACGTCCATGCAACAACAATAGAAAATGAATAATGTGCCTCACTCTCAGCTCATTGCACTTATCTGTTGTATTTAAATCAGTTGAAAAAGAGATTGGTTAGTCTTGAAAGCTGCTGCTACTTATTATATATTATATTATATTAAACTGGGCTATCATTGTATGTATATATTTTTCTTAACCATGGACCCCAGTACACAAGGCCCATTTGTTACAATTGATGGAGTTTTCCCAGTTTATGATCATGGTGCCATGTGGCGTTCTGGTTGCAGGAATGTCTTCACCTTGGGTGAGTTTATTTGTTGTAATCTTATACACGACCCCCCACAGGTCATTGTTGCCTGTGGTTGAGACCAGTCGCTGCCAGGATTGCTATATGCAGCTGTGTAGGCATTTCTGGCCTCTCTATAGTGCTGCCACAGGGCCTCCACCTCTGCTGGGCCCTGAGTGCCAAGCGATAGTTCCCAAGTGATCTTTCTGGTGCGAATATCTAGCATTTTTCCTTGGGGGCAAGTACTAGTGCTTTCTTAAACCCTCCACTGCTCGCAATGTTACTGCTTCCCTCGCTGAGCAACATCACTGCTTCACCGCTAGCAACGTACTGCTCTCCTATTCTTCTGACCACTTGGTTACTGGTTGGCACCACTCCTGCCTCCACGTGGCGGGGTCGGTAACGTGGGAGAAGAATCACCCTCTCCCGGGGCTAAAAGGAGCAAGCATGGATTTGAATAATTTTCTGCCATTACAGCCTTCATGCTCAAGATCGGAAATGTCTGATGTCAATGACACTAATCAACCAAAAAGAATTTGAAGAGAAACGCAGTGCAATGAGATACCAAACTTTCTCGTGATACGCTCTCTCTCCACCCAGCCTGTAGGTAAGTTATCACTATTTGTTATCCAGAGATATTTGGAATCCATTGCTGGAACACCAAAAATGGTTAAACATCTACAATCAGGAGACCTCCTGATAGAAACAGCATCGTCCAAACATTCTGAGTGGCTGCTCAAAACAACAACTTTTGGTGGGATGCCAGTATTTGTCACCCCTCACAATACGTTAAATTCATCCAATCATCACAGAATGGGAACTAATTACAGTGTCTGAAGAAGAATTAGTTAACGAATTGAGCAATCAAAAGGTAATCAGCACCAAACGTATAATGACTAAGAAAGATGGAAATCTTGTTCCAACTCAATCTATAATCTTAACTTTCAACACCCCAGAATTGCCATCATCAGTAAAAGCTGGCTATTTAAATTGCAGAATTCGGGCTTATATCCCTAATCCCATTCGATGTTGTAAATGCCAGAAATATGGACACTCCCAGCAGGTATGTAGAGGTGATGCCATATGTCCTATATGTAGTTCCAAGGAGCATACTTGAGCAGATTTTACAGCTTCTACTCGAACCATAGAGTTTCTATTCTACCGTTTGCCTGAACTGTAAAGAAAGTCATCCAGCCTTTTCAAAATCATGTGAAATGTGGAAAACAGGAAAGAAAATACAAAAATATAAAACAGAACATAAAGTGACATACCATGAGGCACGCAGATAAGTTATGTTGACAATTCCCAGCTGTTCTTATGCATCTCACACTAGAAGCTCTCACTCAACAGCAGCTGAAACTGACATATCGATACCACCCAACACATCTATAGCTAACTGGGTTAAAACTACATTAGCAAACTCTGGAAAAAATACACCTCAAGCTAAAACCACTGAAGCGACCAACACTCCAATTAGCATCCCGACTGATAATGCAAAGGTTTTGCTTGACAGTGAACAATTGAAAACCACTAAAGAAAGCAAGAAAACTGAATCATCCACCAACAGCATGGAAGTCGATGTTCATTCAGAAATTGAGGAACCCATACTTGAACTCCATGCAAATGACACAATTGATATTGGACGCCCCACCTTCCCAAAAAAGGACAGGAAAAAATGCTCCTCATTGAAAAAACAGTCAGATAAATCATCCTCAACAAAACCTAAATGATGCACACTGTTTTACAATGGAATTGCAGAGGCTTTCGTTTCAACACAGACGATATAAAAGATTTAATTAACCAGTTTTCTCCAGTTGCCCTATGTCCGCAGGAAACTTACTTAACCTTACAAATTTCTCCTTCGATAAAGAACTACTGCCTTTATTGAAGAGATCATAATACAGCTAATGCTGCCCATGGCGGTATGGCAATCCTCATAAATTTAAAGATCCCAAATAAACATATCCCTCTTCAGACTGAATTAGAAGCTGTTGCTGTCCATATAACTCTCCATATTGCCATAACTCTTGTCTTAATATACTTACCGCCAAACCATGCTTACTCTTTAAAAGACCTGGAAGATCTCATCGTACAGATTCCTCCTCCTTTCTGTATGTTAGGAGATTTTAATGGACATCGCCCATTATGGGATGCTCCAAAATTAGATAAACAGGGTAGACTCATAGAAAGACTTCTAGAGGCCCAAAACCTCACCATACTCAATAGTGGTGCGCACACTCACATACAACTGCCAAATGGACACACCTCAGCAATTGATCTTTCAATTAGTTCTCCAGTACTGGTCCCGACTATAGAGTGGTACGTACTAAAAGATCCCATGGATAGTGACCACTTCCCAATTGTTTGTAACCTGCTCACTACAAAACCACCATTAGACCAGCCCTGCAGGAACTGGAAATTCTGTAAAGCCAATTGGGCCAAATTTCAGTCAGCAATCACTCTGGACAAAAAAACTATTAAACTACAGCCCATAGATAAAGTCATTGATTATATCACATCCTGTCTTTTAGTTGCCGCTAAATACTCAATTCCATTATCAAATCCCCCGACCAGACAGCACTTCAACTACTGGTGAAATGAAGAGTGCACAAAAGCGAAGAAGGAAAAAAACAAAGCCCCGCCTATCTCCAAACAAAATTCCGTCTATCTCCAACTACACCTAATCTAATTAACTATAAGAAGCTAAGGGTAAAAGTGCATTTCATTCAAAGGAAAGCCAAGAAAGATTCATGGACTCAGTTCGCATCTACTATCAAAAGAAACACTGACTCCCGATTAATATGGAAAAAAATTAGGCAGCTTTCTGGGAAGGTTCCAACCCTCCCTTCCCCAATTCTTTCTTACAATGGACAAGAATTCTCTTCTCCTCTAGATATTGCAAATTCCTTGTCCAAAACCTTTGCCCAAGTCTCAGCTGCTTCAAACTACACTCCAAAATTTCAGAAGATTAAGCCCACCACTGAACAGATCCATGAACTTTTGAACATCACAATCACTTCCATACAATCAGCCTCTTCAATATTGTGAACTTTTACAGGCCATTAAAACAACACGAAACAGTGCCGCTGGGCCAGATGGCATATATTATGACATGCTGCAGCATCTCGATGAAAAAAACTTACAACTGCTGCTACTCTTTTTTAATCGGATCTTCCTGGAAAATATTTTTCCAACCTCCTGGCACCATGCTACAGTTTAAGCCCTTTTGAAGCCTAGAAAAGATCCCTCCAGTTGTTATAGTTACAGGCCAATCTCTTTGTCAAGTTGCCTTGGTAAAATTCTTGAAAAAATGATCTACAGTTGACTCATTTGGATGATTGAAACTCAACATCTACTGAGTAATTATCAACATGGCTTTTGCCAAAACAGGTCATCCTTAGATCTGATGATTAAGGCTGAATCCGAAATTCACAATGCCTTTGTAAAAAACGAACATCTTGTTATGGTCTCCATAGAGAAGGCATTTGAATACCTCCTGGTGGTATGGCATTCTCAGTGACCTTCATACTCTTGGTCTACGTGGCAACCTGCCTGTGTTTATTAAGAACTTTCTCAAAAGCTGCACTTTCCAGGTTTGATATCAAAACTCCCTTTCTACTATTTTCTTGCAGGAAGGAGTTCCACAAGGGTCAGTACTGAGTGCAACCCTATTTGTCCCTAGAATGGATTCCATTACAAAAGAACTCCCAAATACTGTGGAGGCATATCTTTATGCTGACGATCTCTTTATTTCTTGCCATTCTTCGAACATGAAATCTATCGAATGGCAATTGCAGATGACCCTCAATAAAGTGCAAAAGTGGGCTGAGCTCAGTGGTTATCATCTTTTCCATCAGAAAACTGTTGCAATCCACTTCTGCAATCAGCGCAAATTGCATACAGACCCTAACCTTCGGATATCAGACTGCACCATTCCGATTGCCGATAATATCAGATTCCTGCGATTGATTCTTGACAGCAAGTTAAACTTCTTTGAACACATTAAATCAATATGCACTACCTGTCTGAAAAAGCCGAACATGCTAAGAGCTTTATCTGCTCTGTCTTGGGGAGCAGATCGTACAACTTTGCTGCTCTTATACAGAGCACTGATTAGATCCAGTTTGGATTATGGTGCTCCAGTTTATAATTCTGCACGAAGGAGTGTATTGCGTTGGCTGGATCCTATACAACACAATGCACTGCAGATTGCTCTTGCCACTTATAGGACATCTCCAACCTATAGTCTATACACTGAAACTCATGAGCTCCCTCTGTACCTCCACAGAAGAATATTATTACTTAAATATGCAGCCAAAATACAAAGTTGCTCTCTGCATCCTATTCAGCCATATCTCTTTAATCCACTATTTCACAATCTGTATAAAAATAAACCAAGTAAAATACTAACAGCAGGCCTACAGCTCCTTGAAATAACCCAAAATTGGAATGTTCCTCTCTACAATAGGCAACAGGTAAAAAATTACTCTTCTCCACCTGTCCTCAACTGAAATGTGATACATATTTTCTGCAATGGGGAAAGAACTGTCTACTGACTCTAAATATGCAACAACTCCATGCTAGCCATGTTCAAAACTATGCTGACTTCCTACCGATATATACGGATGGTTCCAAATCTCACTCAACTGTTGGAGCAGCAGCTGTGTTTTCCTCTGCTATCATATCAGCTTCTGGCCCCCGAGTGCCAAGCGATAGTGACAAGCGATTTTCTTCCATTGATTATAGAGTGATCTCCAAAGTGATATAGTTTCTTTATTTTCCAGTGCGGCTGTTATTTTATTTACTTGAAGTGGTTTTGTGCTTTAAAAGTCAAAAGTAGGAACCCAGAAAGGCAATCCACCTTTCTTTTCTTATTCTTTATATATATCACTAACCAAATCCACTAACTTAAACAACCGCTTGGTCACTGGTGGCACCGCTCCTGCCTCCATGTGGCGGGGCCGGTAACCTGGGGGAAAAACCAACCCTCGGGGCGAAAAGGAGCAAAGATGGAAACAAGTGAATTTCCACGTTTAGAGCCAAAGTGCTCTCAACATGAATTTGACAACGACATCGACCATGACTTCTCTCTTTCAAAGAGACTTAAAAAAGACACTAGGAAGCAGGAATCTCCAGCTTTCCTAATAATACACTCTTTGTCATCCCAACCTGTGAGCAAGCTCTCACCTTTCATCATCCAGAGACGCCTTGAAAATGCTGCAGGTTCACCAAAAATGGTTAAACGTCTCCAATCAGGAGATCTACTGGTAGAGACTTGTTACTCAAGACATTCTGAGTTACCTACAACTTACTTCTTTAAGCAGAATACCGATTCAGGTTACCCCACACAACACACTAAATTCTTCCAAAGGAGTGATCTCTGAATGGGATCTATTATACGTTTCTGAGGAAGAAATTGTCCAGGAGCTAAAAGATCAAAATGTCTCTGATGCAAAACATATCATGATCAGAAAAGACGGCAACTTAACTCCCACGCGAAACATAATCTTGACTTTCAGTACTCCAAATATACCGGATTCTGTCAAAGCAGGTTACCTGAATTGCCACATTAGGCCTTATATCCCAAATCCGTTCAGATGCTTTAAATGTCAAAAGTTCGGCCATTCTCAGACAGCATGCCGTGGAGACGCCATATGTTCAAACTGCAGCTGCAAGAATCACACACAAGCAGAATGCAAAGCTCCAACACCACAGTGTCCTAATTGTAGTGGCAAACATCCAGCCTATTCTAAAGACTGTGAACTGTGGAAGATAGGAAAAAAAATACAAAAATTTAAAATTGAAAATAAAGTCTCTTACCAAGAAGTGAAAAAACAGATCAACTTAAGTATGCCAAAACGCACTTATGCTTCTACCACTCTCAGACATGAATCAGTGGCATGTCAGACTGAAGTATCCATCTCTCCAAATATATCAATATCAGACTGGGCACGATCAGTACTCTTGATCCAGCATCCATCTAAACCGAATTCAACAGACCAAAGCAATAACACACCACTCTCAATTCCATCCCAGAGACTTCCTCATCGTCAGGCAGCAGAAAATTTGCAAAAATCGTATTCTGCTGAGACGAAAGTATCAGGTCTAACAAGCATGGATACGGATGATTCTATCGGTCAAGAAGAACTGCTTGAAATACATGCAGAAGATGATATGGACGATAGCAATGAATCGGGACGCCCCACTTTTCCCCGAAAAGAAAAACCAAAACCGGACCGTCATAAACAGTCAACTTATAAAAAGCAGTCAGATACATCTTCCACGAACAAAACCAAATAATGGAACACATCATTCAATGGAATTGTAGAGGTTTTCATAGCAACATCGATGATATTAATGAACTAATTCACTGCTTCAATCCGGTAGCTATGTGCCTACAGGAAACCAACTTGTCTCCCCAAGTTTCCACTATAGTCAAAAATTACACTATTTGCAGACAAGACAGATTTGACACTAATAGTGCTCATGGAGGAGTAGCCATCCTGTTGGACTCAAGAGTTCCTTCCAGATGCATTCCATTGCAAACCTCTTTAGAAGCTGTTGCCACACGCATAGTAATTGGATTCACCGTTACATTGGTCTCAATTTATCTTCCACCTAATCGTCCATATTCTATTCAGAAAATCGAAGATCTTGTGTTGCAACTACCAGTTCCCTTCTGTCTACTAGGTGACTTTAATGCTCATCACCCATTATAGGGTTCTTCCAACTTAGACAGGCGTGGAAAGCTTGTTGAAACGTTAATAGATAGACAGGATTTAACATTGTTGAATACTGGCTCTCCTACCTATGTTCATTTTCCTACCAGATCAACCTCCGCAATAGACCTTTCCATTTGCTCTCCAGTGCTCTATCCGAATATCCAGTGGGTAACTCTTAACGACCCTCACAACAGCGATCATTTCCCAATAATATGCAAAGTTCAAACTTCCTGTTCATTACCAACAGACAATCCACTAAAATGGAAATTTCCAAAGGCTGACTGGATAAAATATAGCACGCTTGTCTCGTTCGACAACCATATCATACAGTGCTCTTCTATCAACCATTTTACTGAACATATAACCAACCACATTCTAACAGCTGCAACCGCTGCAATTCCACAATACCAAGTCAGGAAAAGGTGAAAATTAAATTATTGGTAGAACGAAGAGTGCAACAATGCAAAAAAAGAGAAAAACAAAGCTTGGAATCAATTCCACAAACATCCAACCACTTCCAATCTTATTAATTATAAGCGACTTAGAGAAAGAGCCCATTATATCAGACAGAAAGCAAAAAAAGAATCTTGGATTAAATTCGCCTCCTCAGTTAATAAAAATACAGACATCAGACTGATCTGGAATAAGATAAAATCGTTCAATGGCAAAATACCTCCAACACCTACTCCACTAATTAACTGGAATGGACAGGAACTCTCTACTCCTGCAGAAATTGCAAATGCACTAGGATCTGTATTTTCTCAATTGTCCTCCTCAACTGCCTATGACCAATCATTTCAAAAAATTAAAAGTGTAACTGAAAAATCCAAACTGAAGTTCACTGACAGGTGCACTAACATATAATCAACCATTTACCATGGTTGAACTGCAGCATGCTCTTACCAACACAAGGAACAGTGCCGCTGGCCCTGATGGGATATTTTATATAATGCTCCAAAAATTAGATCCAAAGTCACACTCATCACTGCTGTTCTTCCTCAATCGAATATTCACCGAACATACATACCCAAGCTCCTGGCGTCATTCCTACGTTCTGGCTATCCAAAAACCTGGTAAAGACTATTCTGTTCCTCAAAACTACAGACCAATTTCACTTACCAGCTGTCTGAGCAAAACCCTCGAAAAAATGATTCACAGCCGCCTGACTTGGTATCTTGAGTCCCAAAAGTTAATCAATAACAATCAATTTGGATTCAGAAAAAATCGATCATCATTGGACCTTATGATTAAAGCCGAAGCAAATATCAGAAATGCATTCATCAAAAAAGAGCATCTCGTTATGGTCTGTCTGCATATTGAGAAAGCTTTTGACACCACATGGCGTTTTGGCATTTTAAAGGATCTACATTCTCTTGGCCTGAGAGGAAATTTGCCATATTTCATCCAAAATTTTTTAGAACAAAGATCCTTTCAAGTTCGTTACCGGGGAACTCTCTCTAAAAATTTTGTTCAGGAAGAAGGAATCCCTCAAGGGTCCGTTCTCAGCGCCACTCTATTCGCAATTAGAATTAATCACTTAACTGAAATTATTCCGAAAACAGTGGACTCATATCTTTATGCCGATGATCTAACAATCTCCTGCCACTCTCAAAACATGAACTACATTTTCCATCTCTCAATCGATTCTGCTAGGGAAAGTGTCTTATCTCGTCTGAACCCTATTCAACATTCAGCTCTAAGAATAGCTTTAGGTGCGTTCAGAACATCACCAGTGCAAAGTCTTTATGTGGAAGCCTACGAAGCTCCTCTAAACATCAGAAGAAAGATGTTATTACTGAACTATGCAACCAAGGTCCAAAGCCAGTCGACCCATCCCAATTGGTCAATATTTAATGATCTGCCACTCAAGACCTTTTATAGAAACAAACCACAAGCAATTAGGCCTGCAGGTATTAGGTTAATGGAACTAGCAGAAAACTGGAATATACAACTCAATAAAGTCCACCAAGAACCTATAGATTACGTTCCTCCATGGTCTGTCATCATGCCGTGTTGTGATAATTATTTCCACCAATGGGGGAAACACTCTTTAACGAGTACTAACATCCAGCAACTCCACATTGCACATTTACAATGTTATCCCGACCTCGCGAAAATATATACTGACGGTTCAAAGTCCGAGAATGGATCAGGTGCAGCAGTGGTATTCCATGACACTATCACTTCTGTGTCACTTCCAACAGAATGCAGTAGTTACACCACTGAATTATATGCCATAAAGCTTGCTCTGGAAATCATTTTCCATCTCTCAATCGAAAAGAGCATAATCTACACAGACTCTCAAAGTGCCCTATTAGCAATGCAAAAGATTTCCCCATCTAGTCATCCGTTACTACAGCAAATCAGATCAGAGTTGATTCGTCTCCAAGATCATCGGCAAAGCATTGTCTTCTCCCGGATCCCAGGCCATACTGGAATACCAGGAAACGAAATTGCAGATGATGCTGCCAAGCGTCCATCCAGCACATCCGCAATGAATTTTCTGGTCCCGCTCAGTGACTACAAAATCCATATACGAAATATATGTAAGGAACGATGGACACTACAGTGGCAAACGCAGATGCATAACAAACTCCTTGAAATTAAACCTATACCCCAATTATGGGCCTCCAATTTTCGCACAAACAGACAAGAAGAGGTTGTCCTGGCCAGAGCCCGAATAGGCCACACCCATTTGACCCATCTATTTCTGTTATCAGGTAATGACCCTCCACAGTGTTCACATTGCCACAGGCCACTCACAATAAAACACATACTCCTAGAATGCACCTTGCATAACAACTCCTGTCTAATTTCATTCACTTGTCTGTCAAACTTACAAGAATTGTCACTTCGTCATATGATAGGCGAAAAATTCAAACCTTACAGAATTTTTTTCCTTTCTGAAACGAATAGGTTTATATAACCGTTTCTAGCTGCTTCCATAGAAGCCAATAAAACTAATACTAACTACTATGATAGGTGCAATATGGCCTAAGTAGCCTTTTCACCAGAAAAATCCAAGCACAACAACATATCAGCTTCTCTTCCACCTGAGTACAGCAGCTTTCCAGCGGAACTATATTCAATTCAATTAGCTCTAGAAAATTTGAATCTTCACACATCTGCAAAATATTTAGTTTACACAGACTCTCTCAGCTCAATTAGAGCAATGCAGAATCCCTTTCATAAGGATCACCCTGTTATAAATAAGATCAGGAGTTTGCTGTTGAAAATTGAAGACTGCCAACAACTAGTGAAGTTTTGCTGGATTCCAGCGCATGCAGGCATTAAAGGGAATGAACTGGCTGATATTTCTGCTAAAAATCCATCAACTTTAGACTTAACCTCTGTCTTCATTCCAGCTTCTGATTATAATATCATAATTCAAGCAGTGTACCATGCACAGTGAACAGAGCTATGGCATAAACAAACAAATAATAAACTCTTCCAATTGAAACTAGATCCAAAATTTTGGCACTCAAGCATTCACACAGTTCGGTGAGAAGTGGTACTCGCACGGATTAGAATAGGACATACTCATCTGACTCGCCTCCATCTACTCACAGGCGATGATCCTCCTCAGTGCTCATGCTGCTCGGAACGTCTAACAGTCAAACATATTTTGATTGACTGTCCACACTATCAACAACATCGAACGTCAGTATTTCTTTCTCTGGCTAAACTCCAAGAATCGATCACATTAAATCATATCATTGGAGAGAAGGCAAATATTGGTGAAATTTACCTGTTTTTTTGAAAGAAATTGGAATTTATGAGCGAATATAAATAGTTTGAGCTGAAATGAAATTGAGCTGGCTTCATATTAATTATTATATATAACATTCCTATGAATAAGCACACTATAGCCACAGCTGCTTGTGTGTCATTAAACACCCATACCACACACACACACACAGACACACACACACACACACACACACACACACACCCACCTCTGCTGCCGGCCAAGATCTTCTGGCCCTCTGGAATGTCTTTCATCAGGTCTGAGCTTCCCTGCTGAGCTACTGCATTCCCGGTTCCACCAAGGGACTGCACCCAGAGCTGGATTCTTTTTGGTTATTGTAGCATTGCAGTTCTGAGTTATAAGGGCTGTTGTCTTTCTCTGGAGGCGGTTCGGGTTGTTCCTGTACGGCAGTTGTCATAGCTCCAGAATCCTTTCAGGATGGCGTATCTATGTTGCTTTTGTCTTTGTATGGCAGTCCTAGTTAACGATCTAGCAAGCTGGAATGTTATAACAATGATCGAATGTGGTCCAAGCATCTTGAACTGTCCACCCATTGATATTGTTGGCAATGTTCCTAGAGGCCATTGAAATATCTATAGTGGCCTCCCATAACATATTGCAGAAAGTCAGCTAGTTGTTTGGAAGGTTTAGTACTGTTATTGGTGCATTGGCCATGAACTCCTCCAATCTTTGCCCATTCTCAGTACCTTGATGGTCGGGTGTGTGGCTATGCCATACCAGAGACCTGCAGCTGGCATCAGTGCCAATGATTATTTTTTTCAATATTTATTACTGCATGAAGATATCTGATGGCAAAAGTAATGTCCTCTCCTGGTCGACAATACAGGGAAACTACGTAGAGAGCCCCCATGCCGGTGACTATGTAGGCACAAGTGGCCCAGACTGTGCATAGGTGAATTATTCTAGTGGTTGTAACGTTCAGATTTCTAATGACAATAGCGGTCCAGCGAGTATCATCATCTGTTTGTATAATTTTTTGTCAAGCGATACCCCCAGACCGCCTTCATATGGGAATATGATTCTTGGAATATTATAACAACAATGCTCTCCTCCTTCGCTTTGAGTTGTATCTGGTTGACCACTACTCTGGCCCTCTGCGAATTTATTTGAAGAAACTTGACCTCAGTACTTCTTAGGGTGTGTCTCCATAACCAAGTCTTATTTGGTGTAAGCTCTTATTTTTGAGATATGCCGGGCACTTTTTATCTGTTATTGAATGTGCAGAGTCCATCTTCAGGGCCTTGCAGTTAGCACAGACTGGCTGTATGCCCTTATTAGGGCAATTATTGAAAGTGTGGCTCTTTCCGGAGCAGTGGCTGCATATTGACACTGTCTGTGTGCAGGTATGTATCGTATTGCCATACTACAACATTTAAAACACTTGCGCACAGTCACATGTTTGCAGAAGTGGTGGATGCCCCAGTTGATAAAGATTCTGGTCTGTCCTTTAAATTAAACTAATCAGCAAGCTGCAGGAGCATGTTCTACAATCCAGTTATTGTGGATTTGGTACTGTATTTTGGTGTAAGCAGCATTTGGACATCTTGGTCAGGTAGGACGCGAGATAGGTTTCTCTGATAGATTTCATCAGCCAGCTGGTTTGACGCAAAATCCTTGTCCAAGTCATAAATTACTATGGACGGGCCTTTCCATTTAGGTGTTGTTGCCAAGGAGTCCAAGCTCTGATATCTTGGGAGTATTAATGATTTTTTCTACTTCTCTCATCTCTGTCTCAATCAAGATGCCTGTATTCCTGGTCTTTCTAACTTCTTTTATTCTAGTTGTCTTAAAGTCGTTACTTAGTTTGGCAATGGCTTCAGTCTAGTTCTTTGCTCGACTGGGTCTTGTCTGGAGTCGTCAGGTGCAGAACAACCAAATTTGGCTGTTTCAAAAGGGTTTTTCTCTTGGCAGGTTGTGCTCTATTACACATTGTCTTTGTCATGTTAGTGGCGGTGCTCAGTGCTTGTGCGAAGGGGCACATTGTTGCATTTGTTTTGTTTCTCCTTCCATTAAGCTTCCAATTTGGCATTCTGTGTGAGTTGTAAGGAGGATAGTCTCCAATTTGCATCAGAGGAGACAGTGTAAGCCCTGATCATGGTTGTGAGTTGGTTGGTTGGTTCCTTAAACAAGTTCTCAAGTGCTGCTCTGAGTGCGAATACCTTCTGTAAGATGGGATTCTCACGCAGAGTGGGGTCCAATATGTGCACCTCTTCTACATGATCGTTCTGCTGACTTTGTTGTTCTGTGTGTTCCTTGGGATCAGTTTGGGACTTGGTTTCCCTGTCAGATTTTGGGGAAGCCATCTTTTTTTTTTTTTTTTTTTTTTTTTGGAGGCAGGAGTGGGCTTCAGGTCCTCTGCTTCTTCTCTTGAGTCAATGATCTGTACAACATCGGAAGGATTTTCCGTGTGTTCTTCTGCTTGGTTTAGATCTTCTAGTGGCATTTTGTAAAAGGCAGAAAAAGGAGTTTCCAGATTATTGGGATTTAGTTGGCACGTTCTTGTAGGGAAGAGAAAATGATTAGGTTTGGTGGTTGAAGCAGGTATCTATGATGATTAGGGGCAGAGCAGTGTGTCTTGGAAGTTTTACTAAATACAGTATATTTAATTTAAGACTAAGTCTTTACTAAATTGAACTAAACAGCAGAGCATAAGAATCAACTCTTTACCAATTTCCACCACCTAGCGGTTCTCTGCGTTAGACAGTTCACTTCGAATTAGGCCCTACTGCCATAATTAAAATAAAATTGGTAGTTTTGTGAGTAGATACAATCCGGCATGTAACATTGTTTATTTGTGGTTTTTTTATTGGTTGAAAAGCCGAATGAGTTATAAACAATAGTAGAAAATTTTCTGCACATAAACTGCATAAGATGTATGTAACTTTACTAGGTTAACGTAGTAAACTTACATGCACGGGCCTGTAACTTTACTACGCAGGCTGGCAGCTGAGATATTCAGCTGCCAGCCAACCAAGGAGGATCTGGACTCTCAGATCCTCCTTGGTTGTGGTTTCAAGAAGGATTCCCCTTTTCCAAATTGCTATGTATGACTTGATCTTGATCATCTTTAAGTCATTCTTTAGAGTATTCTGTACCATTTCTTTCACCTCTCCACTAGTCTTCAGTTCTGACTGTTCAGATGCATGGACCAGAAGAAGATGCTGAGGTTTCTGTCAGCTTTAGCTTGTTGTGGGAGGAGAGACTGACTTTGAGATTGTGGAGCAGATGCAGCCATGCCGCCGAGGTGCGTGATCTGGATGGATGACAGTTTTCTAGTCTGTGAAGAGGCTTCTAGTGTAGGATCTGTTTCAGTTGCGGCGAGCTTAAAAAAAAAGCAAACAGCTTTTCATTGTCAATCAGGATAGCAGTAGAGATAAACTACAGAGTAGCCCACAGCTCCTGCACAGAATTGCTGCCGACTTGGTAAATCTGTTATCGTCATGCATGGCAGCCTCTGTATTGTCATACCTGGAGATTCTTTACATCCTCTGCTTCTACTCTGATCATCTTGCTGCCTTAAGAGGGAGAATGAAAGCCGTCGGGGACTGAGGGCCATTTGTCTCATTGTGTTGCCATGTTTAATAAATTGCTGGAAGGTATGGCCTTTTCTTCTTCATGCTGACCAGGCCTCTTGAAGAGAATCACTCTACACTTTCGTTGCCAACGCAATCCACTTAAAGACTGCAGCAGTTCTACACCATGCTCGCCCCGTCTCTTCAAACCTCAGCCGTATACAGATTTATACCCTCAAGGCACTGAAACGGGATTCGTCCATCGTCATTCTACCGGCGGACAAAGGCCGTCGTACAGTTGTAATGAACCACACTGATTACATGGCGAAAGCCTTACTGCTCTTGCGAGACACTACCGTCTACAAACCCCTAACCATCAACCCCAACAAGGCTTTGGAACGATGGGAGTCAGAGGTAAATATCCTCATCAACACTTAGCTGAAGCAAGGGAAAATCACACAGTCAACCCGTAATGACCTCCCTGCCTCCGGGTGTCAGATCCCACGGTTTTACGGCCCGCCGAAAGTGCACAAAGAAGGCACACCACTAAGACCTATTGTATCCTGCTGTGGATCACCGACTTACGAGCTGTCTAAATTTGTCTCGAGACTTCTTTCTCCTCTAGTTGGCAAGACCACCTACACCGTCTCCAACAGTGTTGAGTTCATAGAAAGGATCCGCACTATATCCATCTCGCAAGATCAAGTCATGGCATCGTTCGATGTCGTATCACTCTTTACCTCCATCCCAGTGGAACTTGCCATCTCTTGCGCAAAACAACTCTTGGATAATGATGGAACCCTTAGCGACAGAACTAAGCTGACGCCTGATGACATTTCCGCCGCCCTCAGACTGTGCTTAACAGGGGGTGCAATCATGTTTAATGGCTCAATCTACCAGCAGATACATGGCACAGCCATGGGTTCCCCTGTCAGCTCGGTCACAGCAAACATCGTGATGGAGGAGTTAGAGGGACGTGCGTTTACACACGCACCGGATCACATCGCCTTTTGGTGTCGCTATGTAGACGATGTGTTCGTAGTGATCCCTAGAGACTCAGGTCAGCGACTCCTAACCCACCTCAACTCACTGTCGCCCTTCATAAAATTCACGATTGAGCTGGAGTCGAACAACTCTATACTATACCTAGATACACTTGTCCGGCGCGAAGACACATGCTTGAAGACGACAGTTTATCGTAAGCCTATGTGTGCTGGCCAATTTACCAACTTCCAGTCAGCACACGCACGGGGCCACCTCCTCTCAACCGCCCGAACCTTGCTAACTCGCGCCTGGACACACTCCAGCTCTGCAGATGAAAGGCGCAAAGAGATCACCAGAGTCAAAGTAGACCTTACGAGGTGTGGCTACCCCATCGACGTCCTTAACAGGTGTGATCTACAAGCACGCGACAACGTGACGACCAACAGCAATGCCAACAGTGACGAGTCATCCACGAGGGCATTCATCCCATACTACCCCAACCTGTCACAGCAGATCGGTAGAATCCTAAGATCGCATAGGATAAAGTGCATCCAACTCCCAGGCAAGAAACTGCGTTCTCTCCTTTCCAACATAAAAACACCTGTCCCCACCCTTCTACAGAGTGGTTTGGTCTATCGCATCTCTTGCCGTGACTGCACGAGCTGCTACTTTGGAGAGACTGGACGTCGACTCGAGAAACGCCTCTCAGAACATAAAAGGGCGATCCGTGTGGCGGATGTAGAACACTCAGCTATTGCCGAGCATGTCTGGACAAACCACCACGACATCGACCCACACCGCGATGTCGTGGTTGTGGACAAGTCCCACCATTACCTAAGGCGCACCTGGTTGGAATCGTTAAGTATAAAATGCTCGGATACCTCGTTGAACAGGAACAGTGGTTGTCAACTTAACCCCATCACAGAAGCAGTAATTCTGTCCATAGACAAACGCTGGCCACGTCACCACCATACGTCACAGCCACAAACATCAACAAACAATTAACTACGTGCCTCACGCACCATCCTGGCAGTGCATCTCTATTCCAACTGCCATTCAAAGTATTTTAATCTGATGAAGGCTGCCACCCAGCCAAAAGCTAATTCATTTATCGTAGTTTTAATGCTCTGTGTAACAAAATAAAAATAAATTTTCGCATCCACAGGATTGATTCATATTCATCTTTCACATCACACTAGGACCTGATAAGAATATTGTTGCTAGCTCTACCTTGATCTATCTGTGAAGAGCATATGATATAATTCGTCATTAATTGAAATTACAGTATTGGTTTGCTCACATTATTCTGATTCTGTGTTATTGACAATTTAGTGAAACACACACATCTCTTTTCACATAAAAGTCTGTGTTTCTGCTGGCAATTTTAGATGGTTTAGGTTGATACCATGTCTCCTTTGCTATTGAAAAGTACCCAGATAACTAGGTAGCATTTAACCATTAATTTAGAAAGGTAAGAAAAAAGGGTTTGGGGCAGAACTTTCCTTGACATTTTTAATTATCTATGACTCTAACCTTTATGTCTGCAAATGGGTTCATTTTCTTGGAATTGATTGCACAACCTGTTGATGACACTTTGTGATATGCCAAGCCATGCTGACTGGGTGTTGTGACTGTTCCACCTCTAGATTACTGTCCAAAATGATAATGTTAGTAATAGTAGTGATCAATGAATGACACAAGAAAGCTTATACAGCATCAGGAAAAAAAAAAAAAAAAACCTTTCCATATCAACTCTCCATCCCATCTAAGAGTTTGTCCAGTTCTTCATCAATTTTATTCAGAGTTCCCACTTCCACAGCACCATGTACCTAACAACCTGCAACAGTTGGTCAAAACAGAGAATTTTAGAAATGTATTGTAATTTGAGATTGAATTTATAACCCATATATTTAATCCTAGCAAGAGTAAGGATGCCATCATCATTGAGCTTACTTAATCTGTTCAAAGTCTTGATCAGATTTTGTAGGATGTAGTCTCCAGATGCTGCAATTTGTAGAACTGAAGACTTTCTTGGTAAGAACATCCTTTTGTTCTCTCACTCATCTTGTTCCTCTTCTCTGCAGCCATTCCAATATATCCATGTCCTTTCTAAAATAAGGCTTCTAAACCTGTATGCAGTACTGATATATGACCTCACTATTGCCTTGCACAACATGATAATCATCTCATATGTCTAGCAAAATTGCTGTATATCATTCCTTTCATGTTTGGGATCACAATTAAAAAATAATAATTTAAAAAGGTGTGTGTGTGTGTGTGTGTGTGTGTGTGTGTGTGTGTGTGTGTGTGTGAGTGAGTGAGTGAGTGAGTGAGTGGCCTCCATAGCCGAGTGGTCAGGAGCTGGAATGTGCTACTGACTGCTAAATACAGTGGATTAGCCAACTCTCACTGAACAAATGTGGCAGATTATGGTCCATTTCTCTAACATGACTTGTTGAGGAGGCCTCCATCCTGCAGCGGATTAACAATGGCTGTAGATTTACTTATTTACTATGTGTGTGCAAGTATATGTATATAGTATTTTCAAAAAAGTCTGCAGTCAGAGTTCAGAGCTTCATGTCTGGCTGACTTTTTTTTTTTTTCTATGAAAACCACAAACATGAGAGGTATTAGAACCTGTAGTACCTAGTACTATGCATGGGCTGAAAGTTAAGAAGACATTTGTTGACATTAGACTTGAATGTCTGTAAATTTTAATTTGCTGGAAATATGATTAAGGTTGTCCCAGAAAACAGAAGTTGAATGAACAAATGAAGAAGATGCAACTGTGCAAATAGTTGTATTCACTCACAGTAATTTAGATTGGGTTATGCTCAGAATGATGCTAGCAAGTCCTATAGTTTGCATTTGTCATGAGAAATTCTAAGTGGTCTCCTGGAAGTGGGCTTACACAGATATTTTAGGAAAGTTACATGTGCCAACCTAAAATAATGTCTTTGCACATAGGTTAAAATTTGTCACTTCTGAATTGCTGTTGAATATTAAGTGTTGGTGCCCCTTTTAATATTTATTTGGCACATATACAGAACTTTTTGATTTTATTGATTATACCCACTCTTAGTGAAACTAATAGTATTTCTGTTTCTCTTTATATTTAGCTGTTGAAACTTGCTTTCCTTTTAAGAGTGTGTGAAAATAACAAAAGAGAAAGGGAAGCTAAGGTGTTATCTCTTGTTGCTAGTGCTGCTTTTGAGGTAAAGACAAATTCCTGTTGCTTAATACAATAGAATAATGTTATTTTATATCATTCAAAGAAAATCCTTGGAAGGAATATTTTATACTTGTATGTACCTAATTATAAAAATAATATATTGACTATTCAGTTAAGATCAGCAATGTTTGTCTGCAACTTGTAAATGTGGCAAATTAAAATAAATGAAAATAATTAATATGGCTTTTCTCTTCAAAAGCTTTAAGCTGTTAGAAAAGTGACAACAGTAAGATTATTTCTTATTATTCAGTGGTTACTGTAGCATTGAGTCCTCATTTTTGTGATCTTACATATAATAAATAAAAACTCTGGAAATTTAGTGTTGTAAGTCGAAGGCTAGCCAAAATAGGGGATAGTTTGCAGTGAAAGATTGAAGAAAGGCTAGGTAAGTGAGCTGTGATTAAACACATATATGATGCTTACCTCACAGCAGGCTTACATATAAAGCACAATGCCTGATTGACCCTATGTAAGATACAAAACCAAAGGAATCCTTAGAGTCACTCAGTTTGTATTTGTTCCAGTAGTTAATAGCTGAGATTTCACTAAGTGGCAGATTATGCGTATAAACTCTGTGCATATTGTTGTTTCCCTTTTCTAAATCACAAAAATGATGGACACCTTGATATGCATTGATAGACACCAATTTGAGAACCATTGCTTTGAATAAGCAGACATTGAAAAATTAAAACAAAATTATAAGGTTAGCAAGTATATCAGTCCACTGCAGTTCTGTAATTGACTGTGTAAAAGGTCTAGTCTTTATAATTGATTGGAAAATTGACTGATTTGTTGTATTTTGTAAATTAACTGTTATGTATTGGAAAACAAACATACTTTTTATTTACTTATTTTTGAATTTAAAGAAAGAAATTGATAGCAGGAATTTTATATATTTATATAAATTTAGATACTGCTCTGTTTTAAAATATTGTAGGTGGTTGAGTAATGTAATGGCAACTTAAATTATTATGCATTGTATGCTGCATTTTAATAATTTGTTACAAAACTGGATTTGTTTTGAATGGAAGGATTTCTTCATTATCAAGTACTGTTACCTTTCAGAGTAACTGAATAATAGGTGTTAAACTGTAGGTGGGGAAATATTTTCATACTGATGCTGTTATTCAGATTATTGACTTTGCTTCACTGTAGGTCATAAAAGTCCCATGTGACACTCTTATTTCTTGTTGGGAATTGGGTTTGTTCTTAATGTTTAAAAAAATGAAGAGGTGAATAGAATCCAAAATTTTAAATGTGCATTTTTGTACATGCACATGCTGGTGGTGGCATCATTTTTATTTTTAATGGCAGATTTCATGGTGCCAGCATGTAGCTTATGGAAACTTATGATTTATTTAGAAAACTGATAAATTGAATATGACAACGATGTATGTAACCAGAGTTCATTCTTTTTCTTAGATAAAATAAAATGAAGCATGTCATCTTATACCCTACAATCATGAAAAATTGGCATGCACCATGAAGTAAACAAGGCAGTCACTATTTTAATACCTTTATAACTGCCAACTTGTATATCTGTTATTAGAGTTGCATAGTATTATTCAGATTCTGCAGTGAATTAGATATAATTTAGCAAGAAGTTGTGTCCTCTCTAGTTGGCAGGAAGCATGGCAATAATTAAAAAATTACTGATTAGTTTCTGTCATTTATTTTTTATATTAATTGTGTTATAAAGTATGTAAGGTTTTATTTATGTATGATTTATTTATGTTTATTCAATTTTTATTTATTTTATTCGTTTATTTTTTTAAATCCCCCATCCTCCACAGGTCAGAGATTTTGGTATATGTCAGAAGGCTTGTCAGCAGCTGTTAGAAGGAGGACACCAAGAAGGATGGACAGTTTGTCATCAGCTTGGACAGTGTGCTGAGTTTAAAGATACAGAAGTTAGGTTCGTCTGGTGAATTTTCAAATTTGGATACAGAATAATATACATCTAAAATGCATTAATGATGAAATAATGCTTATTATTAATATTCAATTTTGCAGTGCAATGCAAGGAATGAAATTAATATGGTATTAGCAAAAATAAAATAAAAAGTTTCATTTGCCTACATTCAGTTACTATATATTCTGATATATAAGTTGACACATTGGTGAAAACGTGACATTGCTCTTTTAGGTGACTGTGTGTGTGTGTGTGTGTGTGTGTGTGTGTGTGTGTGTGTGTGTGTGCGTGTGCGCGCGCATGCATGCTTTTATTGTGTAACCAAGCCAGTCCTTATTGGCTGTTTAATACTATGCTGAAATTTTATAGTATTTAGGCTTTTATGTATATAATTTATTGAGTTTATTGCATTTTTTTCTTTTGTGAGGTTCTGTTTTTGCATGTGACACACACACACACACACATCGTTGCTTATTTGCTGAAATATGAGCTTTCCTTCCCCCCAACTCAGAGTTGAGTTTTCTTAGTTCATTGTCTATATTACTTCTCTGTTATTGGCTACATGCGTATATTCAATACCTAGGCCTGCTGTGGTCCTGGGATACCCATTGTTACAGCTGCTATGCTATTATGTTGGAGGCAATAAAATGGTTATAATGATGTTGCAAGCTCTTCTGGCCTAGAGGAAACCCAAAAACAGAATTGGATCAGCATCGAAGGTCTGTCTGTTTTCTTCTGATATAAAATACTTCGTGATGAGTGTTATTAGTGGTGTGGGACAAATTGTGTGGTGCTTCTCCTTTTTTTTTTTTTATATATATTATATATTTTTTATTAATTTTTAAAATCTTTAGTGGTTTTGACTGCTTTAGCATGCTTTTTGGTATGAGACCTTGTATTTTAGAATATTCTTACCCACTTTCCATGTTTCACAAGCTTTGGAACATGCAAGGTGAGCACCCCAATAGTTGGGGTGCTCACCTTGCATGTTCCAAATTTCTGCAATACTGTGGAATTGCAGAAATGTATTCAGACAGGGATTGGTCCTTTGGGTCACAAAAGGTGTAGATAGCCATAACTTGACAAGCTGTTTTGCAGTGACAGTATTTTTGGCATTTGAAAAACCTGAGTGGATGTGTCTATGGACAAAATGTATGGTAGTATTCCTTGTATATCTCTTAGAAAAAAAAGATAGCTAGTTTTAACTAATGCAGAAGAATTTGGTGTGCTGAAGGTGAGAATAATGTTCCTTGTGGGGATAAGAACACTACCCTGTTTGGTCATTATTCTTTTAACATTGATGATGCACTATGCTTTAAGTTCTTCAATTATTTATTCCTCAGGAACATTGAGGTCCCATTCTGAAATGATCCCTTTATAGATTTTCTTTTTGTGTGGTTTCTGAAATGGGAAAGCCTCCAAAATTCATATATTTCAAGAGCTGCCGAGAATGATTGGGGTGAAATGTTTTCACATGGAGATCTCCCAAGGAAAGTTTTCACCATTATAGGAGCAACTATTACCACCTCTATGCTCTTATATAAAAGAAATGTGGGTAAGCTGCTAAGAGGTTTGGGCTAAAAGGATAACAAATGTATGATTAGGAATGCTGATAAATCTGGTGACGAATCATCTTTTTTTGATTCTTTTTGGTTGAGATATTGATGTTCAAGGTTTGATCTTATAGACACCATAATCACTGAGATTAAGGGGTCCTTGTTTGCACTTTTTGTCCCGAGTATTCAATTTATACTCAGGTTACTGGCCCTGCCACGTGGAGACAGGAGTGGAGCCACCAGTGATCCTGGGATAAAGAGGTCAGTGGTTAGTGTGTTAATGAAGTCAGTTATTTATACAATAAGAAAGGTGTCTTGCCTTTATGAATTTTTATTTGGAAGAAGCTAAAACTGAAATAAATTTTGTATATTAAATAACTTTAATATTCTCTTTAATCAGTTTATTGGAGAGAAAACACTTTCAAATCACTTTGGAAATTGCTCTGAAATGAGAGAGAGAGAGAGAGAGAGAGAGAGAGAGAGATAACCAGCCAGTGACTGCATTGTTGCAATGAAAGAACGTTTTTATTCCATATTATTGAAAAAACACATTGCCACATCAAAGAACAGCTGATGTGAAAATTGCTAAAAGCACATTGAAGAAGGAAGCTTGATCCTACTGGATGGCTTCTTAAAAAGTTTTATATAATGATTGTATGAGGAAACCAAGCTAATAAAGCCAATCGAGGATGGAAGCAGTACTATCTGGTATTGTATTTCTGACAGTGAATTGTTTGATTTACCTCCAAACAACACGGCGCCTCTGTAGTCAGGTGGGCAGGAGAAGCAGTGCATAGCATTCGCTTCTTGATTGGACTGGGATTTGAGCTCATGACCACCAAATACAGAGGATGCGGAAAGGTTAGGGAATGACCATTGCATATCCCCAGAGCAATATGGTCTTAGTTGCTAATGCTCCTAAAAAACCAAATAACAAACAAACAACACATCTATCACTTGAGTAATTTGGACATGATAGGATGATCAAGTATCTCAACTAGATATAAGAGTATTATTCATCACAATATGTGATGAGTGTTTATGATGAATGTTTATCCAGCTTGGCAAGCAATGTTGACAAAAGCAGAAGGGCCGTAAAGAAAGAGTTTGTGAAACCACTAATCTGCTCTGAATTTAATTTTCACTGTCAACTCAGTCTAATTGATTTTAAAACCAATCAGGATGGTGATAATTCAAGTTTAGCATTAGCATTAGTAGAGGCACATGATGCAAGAAAGCAAGCTTATACATCATCAGTGGGGCTTAGAGGGAAACAGGTATCCTGTGTGTTATCAGACACTCAGTCCAAAACACTGATGAATCCAATATCTTTCTATTACAGAATATTTAGGAGAAGTCCGGTTGGCCTGCCTCCCTAAAATCCACTTATGCACCCCTCCTCGATGGTAAGCCCTGTTACGTCACTTAGGTGGCAACGAATGTGTAAAGTGGTTCTCTTCAAGACGCCTGGTCAGCGTGAAGAGGAAAAGACCAAACCCTCAAGCATATGACAGCACGACAAAACAAATGGCCCTCAGTCCCCAGCGGCTTTCACTCCCCCTCTTATGGCAGCGAGAAGATCAGAGTGGAAGCAGAGGGTGCTAAGAATCTCTGGGTACGGCCAGGTTGCCATGCATGGAAACTGAACTTGGCCTGTTACAATGTAAGATCACTCATCGGTGAAGACAGGATATTAGAGCTGGAAAAGGAATTAGAAAATGCGAATTGGAATATCATCGGTTTGGCTGAAACAAGAAGGAGAAATGAATCACTTATAAGTTTATCAAGTGGAAATCTGCTGTACACCAATGGAAACAGTGAAAGGAGTGAAGGTGAAGTTGGGTTTCTGGTCTATAAAGATTTAAAAAACAACATTTTGGAATTCAAAAGTACACCACGAAGGGTGTCAAGACTAATACTCAAGATTTCTAAGAGGTACAAGCTAAAGGTTATAATGATTTATGCACCAACATCGAGCCATGATGATGAAGTGGTTGAAGAAATGTACACCGAAATTGAGAGTCATCAAGACGAGCAGAAAACCCACTACATTATTATTATGGGGGACTTCGATGCTAAGGTTGGAAAAAGACAAAACAGCGCAGGAAGGGGAACTATAGGAAATTTTGGAATTGGTGAAAGAAATGAAAGAGGCAAAAGACTTGTGGAACTTGCAGAATCTCAAGGATTGTCAGTAATGAACACTTTTTTCAAGAAAAGGGTGAACAGAAAGTGGACATGGAAGAGTCCAAATGGATTAACAACTAATGAAATCGACTTCATCCTCTCTAACAGAAGATATATTGTGAACTATGTTACCGTCCTGAATAAAGGTAAATGTTGGAAGCGATCACAGAATGATAATATGTACACTTGATATAGATGTAGGAAAGGATAGAAAAAAACTGACTCGAGTAAATAATTCAAAGTTCTTTGAGAAAACAGAAGAGAAGAAAATGCAGTATGTACTGGAACTTAAGAACAAGTTTGAGCTTCTGCAGACTGCTCTGGACCAAGATATCGACGAGAAATATTACAACTTTCTGAAAGTGATAAAGCCCAAGAAACCTATAGGGAAAAAGAAATAAGAAGAAAAAATTAGTCAAGAAACACTTGTTATGATGAACCGAAGGTGAAAAATGAAGAGCAAGGTAAACACTGACAAGGAAAAAATTGAGTATACTGATTTATGCAAAGCCATTAGAAAGAGACTCAGAGTGGACATAAGAAGATTTAACACAAGAAAAGTAGAACAAGCATTAAGGGAAAACAAAGGAAACAAAGGATGAGGGAAAACGAGGCTAGTAGTGGCCAGACGTGTTCAAAGCCGCTAAGTGGATTTTTCTTATTTATTGATTTGAAATTATTGTTTTTCTAAAACTTTTGATTTAAATTTAGTAGTATAGCATTATTTTGTGATATTTCTGATTAATCTGGTGTATTTATTCTTTACTCGGCCTTGTAATTGCATAAAAGTATCGGTAAGGGTATCAAATCCACGTGTTACAAGTTGCAACTCCGTTGAATGAGAAGTTTTTTAGCCATGTTTAGCGGCTTATTGAATATTTTTTACATCAAATTATTTTTTGTAAGTAGCTTATAGACCTAGTAAGGATCGTTAGTTTATTCGAATTGAGACAGCGAGATCTGAAAGTTAATTAATACTTAAGTGTCCATAGATTACCATTAGTAACTTCCTGCCTTTGTCTTTGTCATACAATCGTTATATTTCGAACCTAGATAGCGTTAGTATAGTATAGGTTATAATATTTTCAGCGATCGGTAAAATCTATTAAACTTGTTGAACTTCGTTGGCATTTAAATTGCACTTTTAACTAAATACATATACCGACTTAGATTACAAATGTAACATAATTAATTAATACATAACTGATACGGAAGTTATGTAAAGGGAACTCGGAGATAATTAATACTTGACACTAAAAAATATATATCCCGTTATAACTGTGTTGGGAGATAAGTTAGGGTTATAAACTGAAATTGAAATTTTATTTAAATTAAAAGTAATCATGACTCAGACCAGAACAGCAAAACAAAAGGGTCAAGCTAATGGAAGTGCTCTGGCTCAGAGGAGAACTGAGGGGGACAGTTGCCTTCTGAATCACAGCCTTCTAAAATGCACAGCTTGCATGATGTTTGTGGAGCATTCAGGTACGGGACATGATATTGCCATGGGGGATGTCTTTGTGTGCACGCTATGCAAGGAGTGTATCGAAATCAGGCAACAACTCAGTATTCTTATGGGCCTATATGAGAGCTTGAAGGACAGGGTGGATGCCCTTGAAGGAACTAAATTGAGGGGCACATCAAGCTCTCAGCTGCCCACATCAACGGCGGAGCTTGCACTTGGTCATCGTGAAACACAGCGGCAACCCCCAAGGCAGAATGCGCTGGTCCCAAAGGAACTAGTAGTTGTTGGTGACTCTATTGTCAGGGAAACGGGGAACATGCTTTGTAAAAAGGATAGGTGGAACAGGACCAGGGTACGTCTGCTAGGGGCAACAGTTGATGACGTTGTAGAGCAGATATCATCTTTTAAGGGCACAAAAGATGATATAGCTGTACACGTTGGCACTAATGATATCAAGAGTAGGAGACCGGCAGAATTGCTTAACAAGTACAGGTCACTGTTGAATTTGAAAGTGACTGCAATTCTGCCCAGACACGATAGGAGGGAGTATATGATGAGAGCCTTGTCGATCAATTCGGCCCTGGAAAGATTGTGCAATGCTCAAGGGGTAGAATTTTTTTTCAGCCTGGACTGTACTTGTTAACAGGAGCGATTGCTTCTACAGGGATGGGATACAATTAAATAGAAAGGGTGCAAGAATATTTGCTGGTGCTATCGAGGCAGTGTTAGGTGGGTCGGAAAACTGCTTGCTTGGGGGGAGAGAAAGATGAATAGATTAACAGTAGCCACTGGCAGAGGTGAAAGAGATTCTTGCACTGCTTCTATTGGAATGAGCAGAAGCCTGAAAAACAAGATTCAGGATATTTCAGAGACTGCTGGGAGTCATTGCGGTACAAGTAAACACATGGGTTGTGTTAGGGTAGCTAAGAATAGAAATAGGTGCATGTATACTTGCGTGTACACCAATGCTAGGAATTTAGTAAATAAATTTGATGAATTTGAGGTATTGCTCAAAACATCAAAGGCAGATATTGTTGGGATATCAGAGACTTGGTGTCACACAGATATAAGGAATGCAGAACTGGAATTTGGGGAGTACAACATCTACAGAAATTTATTAGCTGTGATATTACTTCACGTAATATCACAGCTAATGGAGAAAGCAAATGAATATAAAACACCATTATGCCTGGCATTTGTGGATTATGAAAAGGCATTTGACTCCATACAGCATAAGGCAATGTTTTGGGCACTGGAAAGACAAGGCATAGATACTCCATATATTATGATTTTGAAGAAAATATATGAGAGTGCTACATCCTTTATTAGACTAGACAAAGACAGTAGGAAATTTAAAATCGAGAAAGGAGTTCGACAAGGAGACACAATATCTCCGAAGCTGTTTACTGCTGCCCTTGAGGAAGCTTTCAGAAGATTAGACTGGTCGCAGAAAGGAGTCAATGTGAACGGAGAGTACCTAAACCATTTACGATTTGCAGATGACATTGTAGTCATAAGCCACGATCCCAAAGAATTAGAGGAAAATCTTAATCAGTTATGTACAGTTAGTAAGGATTTTGGACTAAAGATGAATATGGCTAAAACAAAAGTAATGATGAACAGGTATGCCACGGAAAGGGAAATAATGATTGAAGGAGCAGTAATTGAAAAGGTGGAGTCATATACTTATCTGGGACAAGTTATTAGCTGTAATAATGATAAATGGCTGGAAGTCAAGAGAAGAATAAATTTTGGATGGATAGCATTCAGGAAATATAGTCACATACTGAAGAGCAATATCCCAGTCTGTCTGAAACGTAAAATAATGAATCAATGTATACTCCCCACCATGACTTATGGAAGTGAAACTTGGGCACTCACCAAAAGAATGGAAGAGAAGCTAAGAACTACACAGCGAAGAATGGAACGAATTATATTGGGAATTAGACTGTTAGATAAGAAGAGAAACACATGGATTAGGCAGCAAACTCAAGTAAAGGACATTCTTATCAAAACTAAAGAACTAAAATGGTCTTGGGCAGGACACATAGCTAGAAGACATGATGACAGATGGACTAAGAAAATAACAGAATGGTACCCAAGAGGAGCTAGAAGAAAACCTGGAAGACAAAGGCGGAGATGGATAGATGAAATTCATGAGTTTTTGAGTAGTAAATGGATGGCCAGTGCTCAAAACAGAAGGAACTGGAAAGTTGCTGGAGAGGCCTTCATCCTGCAGTGGATTGAAAATGGCTGATGATGATGATGATGATGAACATCTACAGAAAGGATAGACTGGATAGGAAGGGAGGAGGGGTTATGCTATTAGTTAAGAAATACATAAAATCCAAGGAAGTGAAGCCAGTGGACATCGCTGGACAGTGCAGTGTCGAATCAGTTTGGTGTGACATAAGCATTGGGAGATCAAAATTGAGAGTAGGAGTGTGCTATAGGCCTAATGACTCTGATGAGTATAATAAGAAACTGTACAGGGAAATAGAGTGGGCCAGTAAATCAGAGAGTCTTATAATGGGAGATTTTAATTTCCCAGATATTGACTGGAATTTGGGGGCTGGTCACTCACACACTAGCAAGGCTTTTGTGGATTTATTGGATGATTGTTTTCTACATCAGCATGTTCGGGAGGCAACTAGAGGGAGGAATACTCTTGATTTGATTATCAGTAGTGATTCTTCATGCATTAAGAATCTGCGGATAAATGAACGACTAGGTGGCAGTGATCACAGTGTGCTGAAGTGGGATTTACTCAAAGTGGTAACTACCATTAGGGGTAAAGGGAAGGGTTATTGCTTTCGTAAAGGCGACTATGATGGACTGAGACAGTATTTAAATTCTATACAGTGGGACCAACTGATGATGTTACCAACAGCAAATGCAAAATTTGAAGCATTCAAAGAACTTATCTTGGAAGCTACTAGGCTATACATACCAACTAAGAAATATTGTTCAAGGTTTAGACCTAAATGGATGTCAGATGAACTGATGAGGCATATGGCAGAGAAGAAACATGCATTTGATACATACAAATCAACACATGACACAGAAGCCTATAATAGATATAAGTTGATCTGTAACCAAGTTACAAAGGAGGTTAGGCAGGCAAAGGCAGATTACGAGAAATCTTTGGCAAGGGATGCAAAGAAAAACAGCAAAGAGTTCTTTACTTATGTAAACTCTGGAAGGAAGGGGATGGATCAGATTGGTCCACTTGATATCGATGGGTCAACTGTTGATGATCCTGCTCAGGTAGCTAACAAACTAAATGAATATTTTGCATCGACATTCACACATGAGGAGTTATTTAGCGAGGGGAAAGCCAGAGGTGTATTCAACTCTAGCAGTAAGCTAGAGAATCTTGTAATAACTGAGAGTAAAGTGGAGGAGAAATTGTCGAAGATAAACACAAGAAAGGCACTCAGGGTGGATGGGATCTATCCATTTATATTAAAGGAGGCAGCAGAGGAAGTAAGCAAACCCTTAGCCATAATTATGAGAGCTTCCTTGGACTCAGGGGAGGTACCCACAGACTGGAGATGTGCAAATGTGACCCCAATTCACAAAGGAGCATCAAAGGCTGGCACAAGCAATTATAGACCTGTGAGTTCAACTTCTGTTCCAGGAAAATTAATGGAGGCACTAGTTAAAGAAGCACTGCAGGATCATTTAGACAAGACTTCTGTTATAACTTGGACACAGCATGGTTTTGTTAAGGGGAAGTCTTGCCTGACCAATTTGATTGGATACTATGATGCAGTCACAAAGGAACTGGATGCAGGGAATAACTTTGATATTATATACTTGGATCTTAGAAAGGCTTTTGATACTGTTGCACATGGAAGACTGCTGCACAAATTGGAGCAGTGTGACATTGGAGGCAAATTGCTGCTATGGATAAAGGGATGGCTGAGGGGGAGAAGACAGAGAGTGGTAATGAATGGACACTGCTCGTCGTGGACTAATGTTATTAGTGGAGTCCCTCAGGGCTCAGTGTTGGGTCCATTATTGTTTTCTGTATTCATAAATAATATTGATGATGGTATATCAAGCTTAATGTTCAAGTTTGCAGATGATACAAAGGTAGGCAGGTTGTCAAGGACACTACTGACACTATGCTGCTGCAACAGGATCTGGAAAGGTTGAGCAGATGGGCTGAGAGGTGGCAAATGAAGTTTAACATTGACAAATGTAAAGTAGTACACATGGAAAACAGCAATCCCAGAGCAACGTATCAACTCTGTGGTACTACACTGACAGCGGTAGAGAATGAAAGGGACCTGGGGGTGGTTGTGCAGGCAGATATGAAGTTCTCTGAGCAGTGCAGACGGGCTGCAAGAGTAGCTCATGGTGTATTGTCAATGATATATAGGAATTTTTCTAGCAGGGATAAGGAGGTGATTATTCCCTTGTATAAGGCAATGGTCAGGCCACACCTAGAGTACTGTATACAGGTCTGGAGGCCTCATTTCAAGAAGGATGTAGAGCTGCTGGAACGAGTACAGAGAAGGGCAACAAGATTAGTGAATGGAACAAAGGGGTGCTGTTACGAAGAAAGGCTTAAGTTTTGCAAATTACAGTGTCTGGAGACTAGGCACCAGTGAGGTGATCTGATAGAGGTGTATAAAGCATTGAATGGTTTGAGATACTAAATGCTGATGGGATTCTTCCTCTCGCTCAGAATAATCACCTGAGAGGGCATAAATTCAAATTGAGGAAAGACAGATGTAGGATAGACATGCGGAAATTTGCCTTTAGCCAGTGAGTGGTTGGTTGGTGGAACAGACTTCCATCCCTTGTCGTGGAAGTTGATAGCCTAAATAAGTTTAAGGCTCAGCTGGACAGGTATTTTGAACGAACAGAGGGGTGAAGTGGAAGTGTTTTTTTTTTTTTTTTTTTGGCTGATGATGCATAAGCTTGCTTTCTTGCATCAGATGCGTCTACTAATGCTAATTTAAATCAGCAGGCCATGAGCAGTAATACAGAAAGACAAATGATACTGAAACTGAAGAATAGCGATGGTGTACTTATAAACAGCAGAGAAGGCTATAATTCAAATAGCAGAAGACTACTATAGAGAATTATACAAGGAGCGAGGGAATGATGCCAGCAGTGGGGAAGATGGATTGCAAATTAGCAACACATACAACATACCCGATATTCTTCCTGATGAGGTAGAACATGCATTGAAGAAAATGAATCAGTATGCCACAGAAAGGGAAATAATGATTGAAGGAGCAGTAATTGAAAAGGTGGAGTCATATACTTATCTAGGATAAGATATTAGCTGTAATAATGATACTTGGCTGGTAGTCAAGAGAAGAATAAATTTTGGATGGATAGCATTCAGGAAATATAGTCGCACACTGAAGAGCAATATCACAGTTTGTCTGAAACATAAAATAATGAACCAATGTATACTCCCCACCATGACTTATGGAAGTGAAACCTGGTCACTCACCAAACGAATGGAAGAGAAGCTGAGAACTACCCAGCAAAGAATGGAACAAATTATATTGGGAATCAGACTGTTAGATAAGAAGAGAAACACATGGATTAGGCAGCAAACTCAAGTAAAAGACATTCTTATCAAAACTAAAGAACTAAAATGGTCCTGGGCAGGACACATAGCTCGAAGACATGATGACAGATGGACTAAGAAAATAACAGAATGTTACCCAAGAGGAGATAGAAGAAAACCTGGAAGACAAAGGTGGAGATAGATAGATGAAATTCATGAGTTTTGGGTAGTAAATGGATGGCCAGTGCTCAAAACAGAAGGAACTGGAAAGTTGCTGGAGAGGCCTTCATCCTGCAGTGGATTGAAAATGGCTGATAATGATGATGACAGCATCAGCCAAAAAAACCCCCCTCTCCCATTTCACTGATCCATTCATTCCAAATGTTTGTCTAGTTCTAGTTCTGCTTATCTTAGTTTACCAGGACACTTTATGAATTTTGTTGCTCTCAAGCACTAAAACAAACAGTCAAGTCAAGGATGTGGCATACAACCTAATTGCTATATTTACTCTTATAGAAATTCCTTTCCTTCAGTTTGACAGTAGAAGAGAGTTTAAGACAAATCTAAACAGGGTCAAGGAAAAACAAAGTTAGACCAGTTTCTAAATCCAAAACCAAATAATGCAAAAAAAATCATTCTGAAATTGTAGAGGCCCATGAAGCAACTTAGATAAATTAAAAGGTTTAATTCATTGGCATGACTCTGCCTGCATTTGTCTACAGTGAACACATTTATCTTCAAATTATACTTCCCAGTTCTCAAGATATATGTACACAGACACTCCAAATGTCTTGGATTCATGCAAGAGGAGGAGTAGCAATTTTAATTTGTACAAACATACCATCCAAACCTAACCAGCTTTTCCACTGCTCTAGAAGCAGTAGATGATGTTTGGATTGTCCTTGGCATTACCAAGATCAATCCGAGCCTGTCTTGAATCCTGAAAATGTGGGGATTCTCTTAACATGGACCGTAGAAGGTGGATGATCAAAACTGTGCTTGATGATCTTCAGCTAGTACAGTTGAAGCTCTTTTTAACATCCCAACAAGTTATAATGTTTATGTGGTTAGTCCCAGCCAATTTCTCATTAATTTCAGTATAAAATTCTTCTGAAATTTGTAGTAATGAAGATGAGGAATCTACTATGGTTGAGGAAGAAGTTTACTGAAAGATGTTCTCTCTTGTTAGGTCTTGATAGGTATGAAGCCAATGTAGTGAAATTTACAATTTAATTGTAACCTTACTGTGCTCAATATAACGACTTTGAAAATAAAAGGATTTCTCTGTAACAACCATAAATTTCCACCTCTTAAATCTGAATTTTTACATTTTTATTACAATATTTGTGTTTTAAAATGACAGAACGCTTCAAATATATGGAAGTAATTACAGCCTGACATGAGATTTCATTTGTTAAGATTTCCCATGCTCTTTTCTCACAGTGCAGTAATGAAATGAACATTGGCTTGAAGTTCCTTACATAGTTAGTGTATGCTTATTGGTGTGGCTCAAAAAAGCAGATAGATATGCCAATTGCAGATAAAATTAGGATTTTGCAAGCTGTAGATAATGGTGCACATTCTAAGACTGACATCACCAAAGAAACTTAGGAATGCCAAACGAACTGTTTGGCATTCCTAAGAGTACTCTGTTCTCTATTCTGGAAGATTGGAAAAAGATTGAAAGTTTAGAGAAATCTGCTTCATTGGGTAATATTTGAGCACAAAAGGTGAGGTATCTGGATCTTGAAAAGGTACTTTTGGAATGGCTAATAATGACATGTGCAGAAAATGTTCCCATAAATGGTAATCTTTTAAAAGCTAAGGCTGAGTCATTTGCACATCAAATGGATATTGAAAAGTTTACCAGGACAGGTAAATGAAAAATTAAAAAATTTAGATGGATGGTTCCAGAAATTTAAGAATCTCATGGCCTGTCTTTCAAAAAAGTGTGGAGAAAATGCAGCCATGGACATTGATGCTACAAACAAATGAAAGGAAAATTGTTTAAGAAAAACTACCAAAGAATGCTATTAAACAAAATTGTGCTTTGTCTTCAAAGCAAAAATCAGTGCAAAATCAACATCCTGCAGCCAATATATTTATGCCTTTCAGCATGGCATCAAGTATAAAAAAGTGATTGCCAACTGCTTCAAACGTGCTGGGTTTACCACCTTGAATGATGCAAAATTTCGCATGCTTCCTTTATTATTTGTTAAGAACAGTCCGATAATAGGAAAGAAATATTTGAGTGTGTGTGTGTCATCACCTGAGCTTACAGAAAAATATCACCTCAAAGATTACACAGAAATGGATACGGACATTGAATGTTTCAGGATATGCATGAATGAAGAGGAACGCTTTGCAGACAGTGGAATATTCTTAAATTTGTAGTGATGAAGATGAGGAATCTACTATGGTTGAGCAAGAAGTTTCAGTGAAAGATGTTCTCTCTTGTTAGGTCTTATAGGTATGAAGCCAATGTAGTGAAATTTACAATTTAATTGTAACCTTACTGTGCTCAATTTTCTTGGTTTAATTCTGTAGTAGATATTGTAAATAAGGTTATACTATATTGTATTAGTAGTATTAAATAAAAATTTCAAGCTTTTAATTGTTTTGTTACTGATTTTATGAACGTCCTTCTGGTATAGCAACCATTTTTCTTATTCTCCTAAATGGTCGTTATATAGAGCTTTGACTGTATTACTGAATGTGAGCACATGCATATATTAACCTCCCCAGAGGATCTAGCACCACAATAGTGATGGCTTCCTGTAATTTAGACAGGCATAGACAATCCCTGCAACCAGAGAATTATCTAGAATTTCCACCAAGCCAACTGGGAATAATTTTCTAATGAAATCCAATTGGTAAAGGAAAAAGCATTTGTAATGGTGACTATAGTGGTCTCACACAGTTTTTAAATTCTATGCAGTAGGATCAACTGATGATGTTACGAACAGCTAATTCAAAATGGGAAGCATTCAGTGAAGTAATCAAAGAAGCTCCTAGGGTTTTCATACCAATGAAGATATGCTGTTCAAGGCTTAGACCTATGGTGCACTATGGCCATAGTTGCTGATGTGCCTAATAAATCCTTAAACAAACAAACCAACTTAGACCTAAATGGATGTAAGATGAACTATTAGGATCTGGGGAAGAGATGGAAAGTGCATGGGATGCATATAAATTATCAGATGATACTGAAGCTTAACGTAGATAAATCTCCTTTGTGACTTGATTAGTCTGAAATCAAGGCACAAAGGAGATTAGGCAAGCTAAAGCAGATTTTGAAACATCCCTTGCAAAGAATGCCAAGAAAAGCAGCAAAGACTTCTCAGCTTATATTACCAGTAGAAGAAATGGGTTGAATCACATTGGGCCACTTGATGTCAATGGTTTAACTGTTGCTGATGCTCAGGTTTTGGACAAATTGAAAGATATATTTCATCAACGTTCACACGTGAGAAATTCTTTACGGCAGGGGATGTCAGAAGTTTATCGAACTCTAATGGGTAACTAAATGACTTTGTGATAACTGAAAGTAAAGTGAAAGAGAAATTTTTGAAGCTGAACATGAAACAGGCACCTGAGATGGATGGGATCGTAATTAGGGAGGCAGCAAAGGAGGTAAGCAAACCCTTAGCCATAATTACGAGTGCATCCTTGAATTCCGGAGGTGTGCGATGTATCCCTAATTCATAAGGGGGGATCAAAAGGTGACATGAGTAATTACAGACCTCTCAGCTTAACATCTGTTCCAGGAAAATAATGAAGTGACTGGTCAAAGACGTAATAGAGCTTTATTTGGACAGCAGTGCAATTATACTACAATCACAGCATGGATTTTTAAGGGGTGGTCTTGTCTAACCAATCTGATAGTGACCAAAGAACTGGATGCAAAAAATAATTTTGATATCATATACTTGGATTTGAGGAAGGCTTTTGATACTGTTGCGCATAACAGATTCCTCTAAAAACTGGAGCAGTGTGGCATTAAGGGCAAATAACTGTCATGGATGAATGGATGGTTAACTGGAAGAAGACAGAGAGTGGCTATGGCTATCGATGGGCACTGCTCTTTGTGAACTAATGTTATTAGAGGAGTCCCCCAGGGTTCAGTGCTGGGCCCATTGGCCTTTTCAATATTTATTAATGATTTTGATGAAGGTAGATCAGTCTTAATGTCAAAGTTTACAGATAACACAAAGATTGGCAGGGTGGTTAACAACAGTAATGATGGCATGCTACTTCAACAAGATTTAGAAAAATCAGGTCAGTGTGCTGAGAAATGGCAGTTGAAGTTTAACATTGATAAATGCAGGGTACTGCAGTTGGGTAGCTATAATCTCAGAGTAACTTATCAATTATGTGGAACTACACTCAGGATAGTATAAAATGAAAAAAAGACCTTTGGGAAGGGGTGGGTGGGGCAAATAATTGTGTAGTTACATATGAAATTCTCTGAGCAGTGCAGACGTGCTGCTACCATGCAGCTCATATGATTTTTTCAATGATATACCAAAATTTGCTAGTAGGAATAAGGAGGTGATTATCCCTTTGTACAAGGCCGTGGTTTGGCTGCTTCTAGACTACTGTATATAGGACTAGAGGCCTCGCAGTAGTAATAATGTAGACCTGCTGGAATGAGTGCAGAAAAAGGCATCCAGAGTGGTTGAAGGTAACAAAAGTGTCCTCTTGCCTAGAAAGGCTTCAGTTCTGCAATTTGCAGCATTTGGTGACTGGACACCCATGAGGTGATCTAATCAAGGCATTTAAGGCCTTGAATGGATTGAGTAAGCTGAATGTGAATGGCATTCTTTCTCTTGCTGAGAATACATACACATAAGAGGGCATAAATTAAGTTGACGAAGGATGGTTGTAGGATAGATGAAGTTTTCCTTCAGCCAGTGAGTTGTTGATTGTTGGAATACGCTTCTATCTGTTGTTATGGAATTAGATGGTTTGAATAAATTAAAAGAATAGACAAATTCTTGAAGAGTAATGATGGGTGAAGAGCGCATGCATCCATGTGCGTGATGCTATATAAGCTTGCTTTCATGCATCATTTGCCACTACTACCTACTAATTTGATAGTCACTCAATTATTCTTACTACCATTAATAACAAACTGTGCATATAGATGATGAACAGTTTCTTGAAGCTGCTGCTAGCACAATACCAAAATTAAAACACTACCATACAATGATATAATGGTGGTGGACAGAAGATTACTTTCTTGCCAAAAGGAAATGAAGTAAAGTATGGAACATTTTCCATAATTATACAATGGAGAATCTTATTAACTATAAATGACTTAAAGCTAAAGCTCAACAAATTTGTAAGAAAGTAAAACAGGGTGCTTGGATTAGATTCACTTCTGCCATCTGTGGAAACATTGATACCCAGGATAAAGATGTGCACTCTTAGTGGAAAGTGTCAGAAATCTTTCCCATTCCTTTCTTAGAAAGGAAAAAAATATTTATATTCTAATCGATGTTGCAGATTCATTAGCCAAATCCTCTGCTTGCACCTTCACGATGGTGGGACTGTTAGTAATCCTGGGTATATAACCTACACGCGCAAGTACATGGTGGGTGACCACCCAGGTGTGAACCAACGTAAGCAGGGGTTGAGGTGTGGTGCCCACACCACATGGAGGAACGCCACCCCTCTATGTTACCAGGCAGTACTAGGTGGTAGATGACTCTCATCAACCGGTGAAATACCACCACTTTGCTTATTGGAGGCTTGAAATGGTGGAACCCATGTTTAGTCTCTAGAGCTAAGTTCCGGTCAACCTTTCCCTATCTGTTCCATCATGCAGTATGATTGATGACTTTTGAGGTTATGATGAATGTCGTGGCGAGATCCAATATTCCTTACATTTCGAGGGTACAGCTCTAAAATGGTGTTCGCAGGCCGGCCGCTAGTTAGTACACCGGACTGAACCTATTGGTAACTCTCTAGGAAGCTTCCGGATCAGCTAGTGTATAATCTTGCTGCCTCTACTCTGCCAGATAGTGACTGGAGGGAGTCCGAGTAGTGTGTATGCGGGGAGAATTGTCGAGGCCACGTTATGTCAAGGATCTGGGTATATTCTTACCACATGTACGCCATATCCAAAAATTTCATTACTTCATACAGCATGTCCCACCTACTTTTTCTTACTATTGAATACACCATGAATTGTCAAACTAATAGAGCAAGCTTATCTGCGAAAAGATCTAAACCTCCCAAGGACTTCCTAATTCATTTCACAAATATACGTGGTCTCAATTCTAATCTCAACGATGTCCATTTCCACTTGCAGTCTGCCAAACCCCATGTACTTTTTCTGACAGAATCTCAGATATCGGTTGATTCATCTACTGCTCATCTCAGATGCCCAAATTATTCGCTGTATGATTCCTTTCGCCTCAAAGGTGGTACTTGTGCATATGTCCGTTCTGATATTCCCTGTCAGAGACTTGGCAATTTGGAATCTCCTCTCTTTGGTCTTCTCTGGCTTAAAATCTCTCTACCTCTTTGTGTCAAATTCATCCGTTGTCTCTACCGTTCTCCCAACTCCACTAATCACTTGGAGCTCTTTGACTTCCTCTCTTTGCAACTTGACTTTCTCCAGTCCAACTTTCCTAACAGTGAAGTAATTTTCCTTGGTGATTTTAATGTTCACAACTCCAGCTGGCTTCCGTTTTCTAGTCACACCGACCCAACAGGTCGAGATGCTGAGGCTTTTGCAATTACTAATGACCTAGCACAGATTGTCCATTTACCTACAAGAATACCGGACAGTCCTAATCATACAGCCAATACGCTTGATCTTTTTCTCACAAACAACCCTTCTAAGTACACGGTCGAAGTGAGAGGTCCTTTAGGCACTTCAGATCACAACTTGGTGATTGTCTCTTCTCCAATGGAACCTTTATCTCATGGCTATTCCCAACCACGTGTTGTTTGGCATTACAAGAATGCAAAATGGGATGACCTGCAAGACTTCTTTTCTTCTTTTCCTTGGTCTGATTATTGTATCAAAACTTCTGATATCAACGTTTGCTCAGATCGTGTCAGTGAAATTATTCTTGCAGGAATGGAATCCTTTATCCCACACTCCACTTTAAAATCTCGTCCTTTATCTAAACCTTGGTTTTCCAATAAATGTGCTAAGGCTGTCCAAGAGAAGAATGTTGCATATCGTAATTGGCTTGTTTCTAATTCTCCAGTTTCATTTTCTGCCTACACCAAAGCTTGCAACAGTTGCAAAGCAGTTATTAACCAGTCCAAACTAGAGTTTGAACAGGCTAAGAGTAGAAAACTTGCTTCTTGCCCTAATGGTAGCCGAGCATTCTGGTCTCTTGCGAAAGCTATTGGCCGCAACTTTTGCCCATCTTTGCTCCCACCTCTGTCCAAACCAGATGGTTCTGTTGCCACTTCAGCCAAGGATAAAGCTGACCTGCTAGCATCCCATTTTTCTTCCAGCTCATGTATTAATGATCTTGGTAAAACACCTCCTACCATTCCCAACACGCCCCATTCAATGCCTCCTGTGGTCTTCCGTCAAAAGGATATCAGAAGGATTTTGATGAATCTTGATGTTAAGAAAGCTCCAGGTCCTGATGGTATTTCTCCACTTGTTCTCAAAACCTGTGCTCCTGAACTTACTCCTATTCTTTGCCGCCTTTTTTCACTTTCTTATTCCAAAGGTGTTTTTCCTTCTGCTTGGAAATTTGCTCATATCCAACCAGTTCCTAAAAAGGGTGACAAATCCCTCCCATCCAATTATTGTCCCATTGCTATTACTTCTACTCTTTCTAAAGTAATGGAGAAATCAATTAACCGCCAACTCTTAAACTACCTAGAAACCTTCCGTCTGATCAAAGATCACCAGTATGGATTCCGTCAGTGTCGATCCACTGGAGATATTCTGGCTTATGTTACCCATTTATGGACTAATTCAATGGAAAGGTTCGGTGAAACACAAGTAGTTGCTCTTGACATCTCAAAGGCTTTTGATTGTGTTTGGCATAAAGGTCTTCTAAACAAGCTTCCATCTTATGGTTTGCCAACTGTTTTTAGTAATTGGTTATCCAGTTTTCTCTCTGATCGCTCACTGAGGGTGATGGTAGATGGCTCTCTGTCTTCTAACTTCTCCACTAATGCCGGTGTCCCCCAAGGTTCAGTTCTTTCTCCCACTCTTTTCCTCTTGTATATCAATGACCTTCTTCCATTGACTGGAAATCCTATCCATAGTTTTGCCAATGATAGCACATTGCATTCAACTTTCCATTTTGAGAAACCTTGTCCTGCTCAATCAGCTTCAACTTCTCGAAAATCTGCTACCAATTCCTTAAATTCCGACCTTCAGGTAATTCTCCAGTGGGGCAAAGACAACTTAGTTGATTTCAACCCTTCTAAAACTCAGTCTTGTCTTATATCTCGCAAAAAGGATTCTTCTACTCCTATGCTTATCTTTAGTGACACTCCGATTTCTAGGCAAAATGATATATCTCTTTTGGGGATTACCCTGACTTCTAATCTCTCTTGGCACAAGCACATTACAAATATTGCTTCCTCTGCATCTAAAAAACTTGGTTTTCTCTTTCACTCTCGGCATTACTTTTCTTCCAAACAGCTTCTCACTCTGTATAAATCGCAAATTCGCCCTGCCATGGAATATTGTTCCCGTATCTGGGGTGGTGCCCCCAAAACCTCTCTCCGGCTTCTTGATTCCATTCAGAAGAGGGCAGTTAGGTTAATTAATGATTCATCTCTAACAGAGTCTCTCCACTCGCTTTCTCATAGACGCACTGTTTCTGCTGCATGCCTCTTCTACAGATACTTCCATGGGCACTGTTCTTCTGAATTGGCTTCTATAATTCCTGCTCTCTCTTTCAAAACAGTCCGAACACGTGCCGCCGCCAGCCAACATCCATTTACTGTCCAACTTCAAACCCACAGAACCAACGTTTCATCTTCCTCATTTATTCATTCAACTGCCGTTTTCTGGAACAACCTTCCTTCATACGTATTTCCTGAAAATTACAATCTACAGAAGTTCAAGTCCAATGTCAACAAATATCTTCTTTCGTCTTCTTAACCTCAAACCCAAGCACGGTACTAAGTACTATAGGTTCTAATACCTCTCGTGTTTGGGGTTCTCATAAAAAAAAAAAAAAAAAAAGCTGAATCATCCTCTTCTTATAAGGATTCATTTAGTTGCACAAAGAATCCTGTGGAAAAATGTATGATTAACTTTACTACAAATCAGTCATATTGCTATAACTACCTTTCACTATTAATGAACTCAGTGTAGCTGGTTTAAATTCCTGAAAGAGTTCTTCTAGACCAGATGGCATTTACGAGGGAGTATCAAAAAGTTCCTACCCTGACCTTGATACGACATTAGTAGGAAGATGCCATTTTTAATAAGTTGTCTACATATTCAATAGCTTACATGTGAAATTTGAATAGAAAAATTAAATAGAAAGGGTGCAAGAATATTTGCTGATGCTGTTGAGGTGGTGTTAGATGGGTCAGAAAACTGCTAGCTTGGTGAGGGGGGGGGGATTCACAGACTAAAAGGTTAAAAGTAGGCAGAGGTGAAGGTGATTCTTGCACTACTTCTATTAGAATAAGCAAAGGCCTGGAGTGAGGGGTGCTTGGGGTTTCAGGGACTGATGCCAGTCATCGTGAAACAGCTGGTTATATGGAATGGGTTAGGGTAACTAAGAATAAGAATAGGTGCATGTATACCAATGCTAGAAGTATAGTAAATAAATTTGATGAATTTGAAATGTTGATCAAAACATCAAAGGCAGATATTGTTGGGATATCAGAGACGTGGTGTCACACAGATATTAGAAATGCAGAATTGGAATTTGGGGAGTACAATATATACAGAAAGAAAATACAGGCTAGGAAGAGAGATGTTATGCTGTTAATTAAGAAAAACATAAAATCAAAAGAAGTGCATCAAGTTGATATAGATGAACAGTGCACTGTTGAGTCAGTTTGGTGTGACAAGCACTGCGAAAGCAAAAATAAGAGGAGTGTGTTATAGGCCTAATTACTCGAATGAGTACAAAGAATAATTATACAGAGAAATAGAGTGGGCTAGTAAATCAGAATGTCTTATAATGGGGGATTTTAATTTACCAGATATTGTCTGGAACTTATGGGTTGGTCATTCGCACACTAGTAAGACTTTTGTGGATTTATTGAATGATTGTTTTCTGCAGCAGCATGTTCAAGAGGCAACCAGAGAGGGTAATATTCTTGATCTGGGCATAAGCACTGATCATTCGTGTACTAAGAATTTGCAGATAAAGGAACAACTAGGTGGTAGTGAACACAGTGTACTGATGTGGGATTTACTTAAAGATATAATTACTTTCAGGGGTAAAGGAAAGGGTTTTTGCTTCTGTAAAGGTGATGACAGTGGGAAGCATTCAAGAAATTAATCATGGAAACTACTGAAAGTTTCATACCTATTAAGAAATATTGTTCAAGGTTTAGGCCTAAATGGTTGTCAAATGAACTAATGAGACTCGTGGCAGAGAAGAAAACTGCACGAGATGCATATAAATTATCAGGCGACACAGAAGCCTATGGCAGATATAAGCTAGTCTGTAATCAAGTCACAAAGGAGGTTAGGCAGATTACGAGAAATCTTTGGCAAAGAATGCTAAGAAAAACGGCAAGGATTTCTTTACTTATATAAACTCTAAAAGGAAGGGGATGAATCTGATTGGTACACTTCATATCGGTGGTTCGACTGTTGATGATTGTGCTCAGATAGCAAACAAACTGAATGAATATTTTGCATCTGCATTCACACAAGAGGAGTTATTAAGGATTGAAAATGCCAGATGGTTATCAAATTCTTAACAGGGTGCCTAATGATTTTGTAATAACTGAGTACAAAGTGGAGAAGAAGTTGTTGAAGTTAAACATAAGAAAGGCACTTGGGGTGGATGGGATCTATCCAGTTATATTAAGGGAGGTGGCAAAGTAAGGAAGCAAACTCTTAGCCATAATTATGAGAGCATCCTTGGACTCAGGTGAGTTCTCCATGATTGGAGAAGTGCAAATGTATCTCCAATTCACAAAATGGGCGATCAAAGGGTGACACGAGTAATTACAGACCAGTTAGATTAACTTCTGTTTTGGGTAAAATAATGGAGTCTCTGGTTAAAGATGAATTGCAAAATCATCTATACAAGACTGCAGCAATAATTCAGACAGCATGGGTTTGTTAAGGGAAAGTCTTGTCTGACAAATTGCATTGGACATTATGATGTGGTTACAAAGGAACTGGATGCAAGAAATAATTTTGATATCATATACTTGGATTTCAGAAAGCTTTTGACACTGTTGCGCATGGAAGACTACTGTACAAACTGGAGCAGAATGGTATTAAGGGTAAGTTGCTACAATGGATAAAAGGATGGTTGAGTGGGAGAAGACAGAGGGTGGTAATAAATGGTCACCGCTCTATGTGGACTAATGTTATTAGTAGAGCCTCCCAGGGTTCGGTGCTGTGGGGCCATTTTTGTTTTGCGTATTTATTAATGATATCGATGAAGGTATATCAGGCTTAATGTCCAAGTTTGCAGATGATGCAAAGGTTGTCAAGGTTGTTAATGATAGTAAAGACAATATGCTACTGCAGCGGGATCTTGAAAGATTAAGTAGATGGGGCTGAGAAGTGGCAACTGAAGTTTAACGTTGACAAATGCAAAGTACTGCATATGGGTAGAAGTAACCCCAGAGGTTTGTTTGTTGTTTTGTATGTACCAACTGTGTGGTGCTACACTTAAGGTGGTAGAAAATGAAAAAGACCTGGTAGTAATTGTGCAGTCAGATATAAAGTTTTCTGAACAGTGCAGACAGACTGCCACAGCAGGTCATGTGGTTTTGTCAATGATATGAAGGAATTTGGCTAGCAGGGGAAAAGGAGGTTGTTCCTCTGTACAAGGCAATGGTCATGCCACGACTTCAGTACTGCATACAGGTCTGGAGGCCTCATTTTCGGAAGGATGTAGATTTGCTTGAACGTGTACAGAGAAAGGCAACAAGATTGGTGAGTGGAATGAAGGGATCCTCTTACCAAGAGAGAGAGAGAGAGAGAGGCTTAAGTTCTTCAAATTGCAGCGGGCTGGAGACTAGGCCCCTGCAAGGTGATCTGATTGAGGTATATAACCTTGAATGGGTTGAGAATGCTGAATTTTGATGGGTTTTTCCATTTGTTCAGATAACGAACTTAAGGGGGCATAAATTCAAATTGAGGAACGACATGTAGCATAGATGTGCTGAAATTTGCCTTTAGCCAGCAGGTGGTTAATTGTTGGATCAAACTTCCATCTGTTGTTGTGGAAGTTGATAGGTTAAATAAATTTAAAGAGGAACTGGACAAACATTTAGAGGGAATTATGTAGACTTTTTTTGGCTGATGCTGCATAAGTTCATACGCTTGCTTTCTTGCATCACATGCCACTTCTACTACTACTATTTCATTGTTGTAGGTGATCATATGGGAATGAAATCGATCACTGCTCAAGGCTATATAGCCTCGAGCAGTGATGAAGTTCCTGCATTTGGAGGGCAAGAAATCTCAGGTAATTGACGAAGAAATGAAAGCTGTGTATGGGCAGAATTGTCCATCCCCTGACACTGTAAAAAAGTGGAAACGGGAGTTCCATTGTGATCATACAAGTGTTGTTGACGAGCCAAGAGAAGGAAGGCCATCAATATCCACAGATAGTGAGACCGTTGCAAAGGTTGAGCAGTTGGTGCTGGGTGTAACATGTGACAATTCATTTCATCGCAAATGCAGTGGGAATTAGATATGGGTCTGCCAACAGCATTTTACATGACCCTCTGCACATGTCTGTGGTCTCTGCACATGATGGGTTCCAAGATTGCTGGCGCTTTTGCAGAAGCAATGTCAAATGCAATGCTCTCGCCAACTGTTGTATTTGTGAAATGCGGATGTTGAGAACTTTTTTGATCGGTTGGTGACAAATAGCGAAGAAATAATGAAGAAACCATTGCATTGATGCCCGCTTTGATTAGTCTCAGGAAGTAATCAGTGAAGTGGAATCGTGGTTTCAGACAAAAAGTGTGGACTTCTGTGATCAAGTCAACAACTGCTCCATAGATGGGAGAAATGTGTTATTGGAAATGTGTTAATGTGTTATGTACATGGAGAGTACATAGAAAAGGATTAAAGTTTCTGTGAAGTTTCACCTTTCTAGGGCTATTATTTCTAGGTAAAGGTACGAACTTTTTGATACCCCCCTTGTATTTTGTGATGCTTCACTACCTTAACTCATATTCCATATTCACATCATTGCAGTTTTACAACAGAATCTTTGGAGAGAATGATTACCCTGATATATAGCATCATTCAATAGTGGTACTATTGGCAAAACTGGGGAAACATGCATCCTTTCCTAGCAGTTATTGTCATATATCTCTGACCAGATGTTTTGGAAAAACTGTAGAAAATACATAAATGTATGATTTGCGATAGAATTTTGCGATAAAATTGATTACCCATATCAGGGTAATCAATTTTGTTTTTGTTGTAAGATAGCTGCAATGATATCCATATTGAAGTCAAATCACACACACTCAACAGTTTTATTAAAAAAACACATGCTAATGGTAGCATCTGATATCAAAAAGTATTCAACAACAAGTAGAGATATCAGTCCTCTCAGATTCCTGCTCTTAGCTTTGCAAAAAGGAATACCCCACAAGGGTTAATTTTAAGGACAACTCTTTTTGTATTACTTACAAGTAACATAATTTGAAACATCTTAGAAACGGTGGAAATTAACATGCATGTGGATTTTTGCTATTTCCTCTTGATTGCCAAGTATGGCTGCCATTGAAAGACAACTACAGTTGGCAATAAGTAATATTGAAACTTACATAAAATGCAGTGGTTATCGATTAACTGAGTGTAAAACTACAGAAATACATTTGATGAACTTGATCAAGGCATGAAAGGCAGATATTGTTGGGATATCAGAAACATAGTGTTACACAGATATAAGCAGTGCAGAATTGGAAAGCGCAATGGGTACAGAATGGATGGACAGGGTAGGAAGTGAGGAGGATTTATGCTGTTAGTTAAGAAACTCATAAAATCTAAGGAAGTGTATCTAGTTGACATGGGTGGACAGTGCAATGTTGAGTCAGTTTGGTGTAACATAAACACTGGGAAATGGAAAATGAGAGGAGTGTGTTATAGGCCTAATGATTGATGAGTACACTGAGCAGTTGTGCATAGAAATAGTGGGCCAATAAATAAGAATGTCTTGTAATGGGGGATTTTAATTTACCAGATATTGAATGGAACTTGTGGGTTGGTCACTCGCATGCTAGCAAGACTTTTGTGGATTTATTGGAGGATTGTTTTGTATAGCAACATGTTTGAGGGGCAAACAGAGGGTCTAATACCCTTGATCTGCTTATCAGCAGTGATTATTCATGCATTAGGAATTTGCAGATACAGGAACCATTAGGTTACAGGTGACTTTCGTAAAGGTGACTACAGTGGTCTTAGGCAGTTTTTAAATTCTATACAGTGAGATTAACTGATGATGTCAAAAAGAGTGAATTATAAATGGGAAGCCTTGAAGGATTTAATCTTGGAAGCTACTAGGCTTTTCATACCAACTAAGAAATACTGTTCAAGATTTAGACCTAAATAGTTATCAGATGAACTAATGATGCTCGTGGCAGAGAAAAAAATGCATGGGATGCATAAAAATTAGCAGGTGACACAGAAGTCTATAGCAGATATCAGGTAGTCTCTAATCAAGTCACAAAGTAGGTTAGGCAAGTGAAGGCTGATTACAAGAAATCCTTGGCAAAGGAAGCAAAGAAAAACAATAAAGTCTTCTTTACTTTTATAAACTCTAGAAGGAAGGGGATGAATCAGATTGGTCCACTTGATGTTAGTGGTTCGACTGTTGATGATCCTGCTCAGATAAGCAGACATACTGAATGAGTTTTGCATCTACATTCACACATGAGGAATTCTGTAAGAAAGGGAAGGACAGAAGTTTACTAAACTCTAACAGGGAGCTAAATGATTTTGTAATAACGGAGAGCAAAGTGGAGAAGAAATTGAAGTTAAACATAAAAAAGGCACTTGAGGCAGATGTAATCTATCCAGTTAAAAATGAAGGAGGCAGCGAGGGAAGTGAGCAAACCCTTAGCCATAATTATGAGGCTAGCTGGGTGGGTGAAGTGCCTGCCTGGCAACCCAAAGGTCGCGGGTTCGAATCCTGCCTCGGGCTTGGATCAAAGTACTTTAAAAAAAAAAAAAAAACCTTGGGAGGTGCATTATGGCCACAGAAGTCGATGCACAAAAAACTACAAAAATTAAATAAATAAAATAATTATGAGAGCATCCTTAGAGTCAGAGGAGGTCCCCATGGACTATATATGTGCAAATGTATCCTCAATTTACAAAGGGGGTTCAAAGGGTGGCGCAAATAAATATAGACCTGCTAGCTTAACTTCTGTTCCCAGGTAAAATAATAGTCACTGAAAAAGTGATGCAGGATCACCTAGACAAAGACTGCAGTAATAGTTCAGACAGCATGGGTTTGTTAAGGGGAAGTCTTGTCAGACCAGTCGATTGGATACTACAATGGGTTACGAAGGGAACTGGATGCAAAAAATAATTTTGATATCATATACTTGGATTTCAGGAAAGATTTTGATACTGTTGCACATGGAAGACTGCTGTTGAAATTGGAGCTGTATGGCGTTAAAGGGAAGTTGGTGCAATGGATAAAGGGATGGTTGAATGGGAGATGGCAGAGAGTGGTAATAAATGGTCACTGCTCTATGTGAACTAATGTTATTTGTGTAGTCTCCCAGGGTTCGGTGCTGTGGGGCCATTTTTGTTTTGCGTATTTATTAACGATATCGATGAAGGTATAACAGGCTTAATGTCCAAGTTTGCTGATGATGCAAAGGTTGTCAGGGTTGTTAATGATAGTAAAGATAATATGCTACTGCAGCGGGATCTTGAAAGATTAGGTAGATGGGGCTGAGAAGTGGCAACTGAAGTTTAATGTTGACAAATGCAAAGTACTGCATATGGGTAGCAGTAACCCAAGAGAAACTTACCAACTATGTGATACTATGCCCAAGGAGGTGGCAGATATGAAGTTCTCTGAGCAGTGCAGACAGTGGATATGAAGTTCTCTGAGCATTGCACACCTGCTGCTAGAGCAGGTCATGGAGTTTTGGGAATGATATAAAGTAATTTTGCTAGCAGATAGAAGGCAGTGATTATACCTTTGTATAAGGCAATGGTCAGGCCACACCTGGAGTGTTGCATACAGGTCTGGAGGTCTAGGACAGATGTAGAGTTGCTAAAATGAGTACAGAGAAGGGCAACAAGATTGGTGAGAGGAAGAAAGGGGTTCTCTTATCAGGAGAGGCTTAAATTCTGTAAGTTGCAGCATCTGGAGACTAGGCACGTGCAAGGTTATCTGATTGAGGTGTACAAGGCCTCGAATGTTTTGAGCAGGATGAATACCGATGTGATACTTTCGCTTGCTCAGATTAAGAACCTGAGGGGGAGGCATAGATTCAAGTTGAGGAAAGACAGTTGTAGAATAGTAGATGTGCAGAAGTTTGCCTTTAACCAGCATGTAGTTGATTGTTGGAACAGACTTCCATCTGTTGTTGTGGAAGGTGATAGTTTAAATAAATTTAAGGCTGAACTAGACAAACATTTGGAGTGACTGGATGGGTGAAGTGGGAAGTATTTTTTTATTATTTATTTTATTTAATTTGTTTGTTTATTTATTTTTCTGTCTGATGCTCTGTAAGCTTGCTTTCTTGCATCACATGCCTCAACTATTGCTAATTTCTGTTAATTGTGGTCTCTTTGTTCAGAACTGGTCTTAAAACTGATAGCATTGAAATACCCATGACAAATTCTATAAGACTGTTAGGTTTAGAAACCAAACTGAATTTTTATTAACATATTAGCTACCTCTGAACTATGTCCCTCCAGAATATAAACATCCTTCTTGCAGTATCCTCAACATATTTTGGTGCTCACAACCAGTCCTTACTCTGTTTATGCTGTTCTTTAATTAGGTCACCATTACACTATGAAGTAGTGGTATGTGCTTCAGATGAAAACAGCATCTTGCAATATCTGAACACCATTCAACACAGTGCCTTTCAGTATACAGAACAAACCAACCTCACTAATTTAGAATTTATACACAGAAGCACATGCTTTTATCTAGCTTGCTCTTTTTTTTTTTTTTTTTAAAGAAGACAACAATATGCTGCCAAAATTAGAAGCCTTCCGTCCCACCCTTGTCTTGTTGAGTATATTGAAACCAACATCATTGGCCAACACTGTATGAAGCTAAGCCTAATTAATCTAGACCTGCTGTAATATACCAAGTTGTCAATATATCAAGTTCAACTTTCAGTGAAACTTTTTCATAATATGCCCTCTGTTCAGTGTTTCCAGATTATTTTGCTTGCAGAGTTTATGTAATAATCAGAAACATCTATACTTCAGCAGATGCTAAATAACTCTGCAAACCTAGAGGAACTATTTTCTTTCATACAACAAACCAACAAACCAGTTCTAACAAAACATGAGTTAAATTAAAAAACCTAGAAAAATGCATCTTGCCAATGAGGCACTTGTATCATAAAGTCTTTAAGCAATAACCTCAGTTTAAACCCTTAAGTGACAACAACCACTTAATTTTAATTGAAACAAGGGAAGGGGATATTTATTCCTTACAACCTAGATGTTTAGTTATTTGCATACATGAACTAGTTAATAGTGTTGTTTACAGTGAACAAATTAATCTTTACACATGTGCAGATAAACATCATCTGCTCCACATCTACACTGTTAAGAATAAGCAAATGGGCAGAGTGGTGGTAAAATTGCTCTCAATGTAACTGCTTATTTAAAATGCTTAGGCAATCTATGAAATTAAAGCTTTTTTTTTTCATACTTTACTTGTATGCACATACTTTACTTGTATTTACACGTGCATGCACACACACACACACACACATATATATATATATATATATATATATATAATGGAAATATGTGTGCATGCTTAGTGCTGAAATATCATTAACTTAATGATTTTATAAACTTAAAAAATGGATTTTAATAAATTACATTAGAATATTACAATCTATTAGCAAAGATCACACTTTGATATTCTTCAAGCATAATTCAAAAAAAAAATTCTCTTTTAAGAAATAATAAGAAATATGGGGTCTCTCTATGTTAACATTTCTAGTATGATTATTGATGCCAGTGGTTACAAGTTAAACTTATGTGATATGCAAATTGTTGTCTGGAAGCTGCAGATCACTTATTTTCTTCCACATTATTTTCATTTTTTGTAGCATCACTACACTGTTAAGAAATTTTCAAGCGGAATTAATGTCCAATGATAAAAATAACATATTCATACTGAACACTCTGAGTTGACAGCAAATGGGTTTGCCAGTGGAAGTTTTGTAGAACCAGTTATAAACTATAAAAATATAATTAACTAGTTGTACCTGGCGTAACATAGTTTAGTCTAGCCCCCTCAGTCTTCACCATTCTTATTTAGCGATGATATAATTCCACAGCAGTCACCTGTAGGATATGTGCTGGTGGTTCCCCATCTTCTCCAACAAATATTGCAGCAACCTCCGTTTTGAATGTAGGTGCCTTTTATCGTCTCTTAACTATCTTGTTCAATTGTTGCATTACTTTGGCCATACACCCTTGGTTTAATTGTTTTTAAAGCTTGTTTTGTTGTTGCTTCAGCAGAATCAAAAATATAAAGCTGTCTATATCCTGGCTCGTTTTGGTCTCGTTTGGATATAGCGGTGAGACCAAATGGTAAATCTGGCTGTGTATTCTAAAATAGTATGGACCAATTCTAGGTGGTGATTTAATCTCTGCCCCCATTGATATGAACACCATTGATGAGTTGTATTCTCTTATATGTTCTCTGTAGTTATATGCTTCACACGTTTCCCCTGTAAGCAGCTCTCGTAATAGAGTAGGTGTCTCAGACAGTAGGTCAAGTGAAACCTTTCCATGATGATAGCAAAACCCCAGGGGCTCACTAGAGAGTATGGGCTTGACAAACCCAGGGTCTGAGCTGGATATTACCATTCTTCTCTTTCTTGGTGATTCCTTTCTACTTCTCTCTCTCTCTCTCTCTCTCTCTCTCTCTCTCTCTCTCTCTCTCTCTCTCTCTCTCTCTCTCTCTCTCTCTCTCTCTCTCTCTCTCAGGGTAACTTGGGATTTATTTTTTTTGACTGATGCAGCATAAGCTTCAGGCTTCCTTGTACCATATGGATGATGATGATAATAATAATTTAGTGTATTTATTCAATGTGTTTAACTCATGTCCCCAATATCTTGCATTGCAATACCCTTAGTTGTAACACATTTCCTGTAATGCTCTTCCACATTAATTACAGCTTGTTGATTATTCGCATCCGGTACTTCTATTTCATCAGTCCTATGGAGTTTCACACGTCTTCTCATTTCCAATCTTTCTTCAATGTTTTCTGTTCGTCTTCGTAGTTTTGGTCTCTTAGTTTATAGATCTCTCCTCTAATATTTGATTAGCATTTCTTCTATGTTTTCTTAAAATTCTTACACTGTTCAGCCATTTTTACATTTCTTAACATTTAGTACAGCTTATACCATCCGCGCCAGATGCCAACAGCAACCAACCATTGCCGACCAAATCCAGAAGCGAAGGCTTAGATGGTTTGGCCACGTATGTAGAATGGGCACGAACAGAATACCATCCACACTCCTTTGGAGACAACGACCCACCCAATGGAGCATCCAACGGACTGCGCCTAGGAAAACGTGGGCCAAGCAAGTGGAAAATGACTTGAAGAGCCGACGTCTCGACCTTAACCAGGCCAGGACTGACGCCATGGATCTTAAGGTATGGAAGAACATCACAGAGCAAGTCCGAAACCCTGCGGCACCTACAGCAGCATACTGGTTGCGTGGCCAACCGCCTCCCCCAGCTGCCAGCTAAGGACCAAAGAAGAAGAAGAAGTACAGCTTATTAAAATTGAAGCCAGATAAAATAAACAGTTAAAGTAAACATACTTCGATAGCTTTCAGGCATAGGTTGCCTTTCTTCAGTCGAAAAACATTAGTACAAAAACTAATAAAGAATGCCCGATATGGTGAACAGGTGCAAACGGGTGCTGGCAACAATTAGTAGTTCGAAAATTTGGGCAGCATATCTAAGCGTTTTATATATATAGATATTCTAGATGAGTTCAGAAAATCTTGGTAAGAATATCAGATGTGGAAGTGCAGAAGCTGGATAACTTCACAAGAAGCTGTCTGGCTTCTGCATCAATTCCCTGTGTATCTACAATTATATAGATAATCTGTGGGACAGTATGTCTACATGACTGTGGCAGCTATGGAGAGTTGGCAGTCATCTACATATTTGCTAAGTCTCTGGATTTATGATGATGATTTGATTTTATTGAACCTTTTCCCTTTTTTCACAGAAAATAAATATCAGTTTATTTCGTAAACAATGAAACTAGGTTCATTATTAAATTCAGATTTTTTTTTAAACATATGGGAATTTAGCATTAGTAGAGGCATATGATGCAAGAAAGCAAGCTTATATAGCATTAGCCAAAAAAACCCACCCAAATATTTCACACATCCATTCCCTGTAAACATGTTTATCCCGTTTCTCCTTGAATTTATTTATACTATCATCTTTCATGACAGATGGAAGTTTGTTCCAGCAGTCAACAACCCGCTAGCTAAAGGCAAATTTCTGCACATCTGTTCTATAACTGTCTTTCCTCAATTTGAATTTACGCCTCCTCAGTTTCATAACCTGAGCAATAGCAAGAATCCCATCAGAATTGAGCCCGCTCAACCCATTCAAGGCCTTAATCACCTCAATCAGATCACCTCACAGGTGCTTAGTCTCCAGATGCTGCAATTTGCAGAACTAAGCCTTTCTTGGTAAGATCACCCCTTTATTCCCCTCACCAATCTTGTTGCCCTTCTCTATACTCTCTCTACTCGATTCTCTGTAATTGCTCTGCAACTCTACATCCTTCCTAAAATGAGGCCTCGAGACCTGTACGCAGTACTCAAAGCATGGCCTGGCCTGACCATTACCTTACACAAAAGGGATAATCATCTCCTTTTCCCTATTAGTAAAATTCCTGTATATCATTGACAATACCCTATGACCTGCTCTGGCAGCCTGTCTGCACTATCAGAAAACGTCATATCTGACTGCACAATTACTCCCAGGTCTTTCACTTTCTACCATCCTAAGTGTAGTACCACACAGTTGGTATGTTACTCTGAGGTTACTTCTACCCTTATGCAGTATTTTGCATTTTTCAATGTAAACTTCAGTTGCCACTTATCAGCCTCTGCTCAACTTTTCTAGATCGTGTTGCAGTAGCACACTGTCATTAACAACCCAACCAAACTTTGCATCATCTGCAAACTTTGACATTAAGCCTGATATACGTTCATCGATATCATTGATAAATATACAAAACAAGTTCAACAAGCACAAGTTCAATAACAGAGAACCTGACACAGGGATTTCCCAATATTTTTTTCTTGCATAATGACTAGTGAGTCAACAGTGGAGATTGACAACAAAAAAAATGGAAATGTTGAAAAAATACACCCAACATAATAACAGGGTTCCTCCTGCACAAAGGCGTCTCCGTAGCCAGGTGGGAAAGAGCAGCAGTGCGTAGCACACGCTTCTTGATTAGACCGGGGTTCGAGCCCATCACCACCAAATACGGAGGATGCGGGAAGGTCAGGGAATGACCACCGCATATCCCCGGAGCAATATGGCCTTAGTTGCTAATGCTCCTAAAAAAAAAAAAAAAAAAAAAAAACATCCTGCACAAATGCTCAAAAATACTGTGTTATATGAAGTTTTCTGTAATTCTCTAGCCGTGTTAGAGCGAAACCCTGTTATATAACTATCGAGGATTGCTGCAATTTATCAATTGTGTTAAAGTGAAACCATGTGGTAGAAATACCTTGTTATATAGGGGTTGCCTGTAGTAGTTTTCCTGATGGCTGTATGACGTATTTATGAAATGCAATGATTTTGTTTTTATTTCTTGCAAGCAGTACTGCAAAGGAAAGTCACTAAAAGCTGATGTTTATTTTGAAGTGATATAAAAAGATACATAAATAAAATAACCTACCTGTCTGAATTTCAGAGGGAAAATTGTTGGCGCATGTTTAGCAGGGGCATTGTTGACCATAACTTTTGATTCATTTAATGTATCCAGAACAACTGTATTGAAAGTGATGTTTGCATTCACCAAGTATGAAAGAGGCTGCTGGACATTTGAAAATAATTGTAATTTGAACACAAACTACTGCCTCAAACATAACTGCAGAACTTAATGTAAGTCTCTACAATCCAGTGTCTAGCAAAACATTTTGGAGAGAACATAAAGCTGAAATTTATGGCAGAGCTCCTAATGCATAGCCACTCATTGATAATGATAATTCTAGAAAGAGGATGCAGTGATGTAAGGAGCACAAAAACTGGGCACTCGATGATTGAAAACATGTCATATTTTCTGATGACTCATTATTCATACCTTTTCTAATATCAGGGTGAGTTTATGTTTAGTTAATGCCAAAGGAAGCACATCATCCTGACTGTCTTGTGCCAACCATCAGACATGGAAGAGGATCAGCAATGGTTTAGGCAGGAATATCTTTGTATTCTGTTGGTCTAGTCATCATCCTGCACAGGTGAATTACTGCTACTGATTGACCAGATTCGTCCCATGGTCCGTGTATTGTTTACCCCAAATGATTTCTTGCTTCAAGATGATAATGCTCCAATACAGATGAGGCTAATCTTGGTTTGAGGAGCATGAAACTGAGGTCAAACATCTCCCATAGCCTGCACAATTACCAAATTTAAAAATTATTGAGCCACTGCAGACATATTTGGAGAGGACAGTGAGAAGCAGATTTCCTTCACTTTCCTTATTCTTGAAATGTTCCTCCATGAAGGAATGTTCAGTATTCCTCTTAAGACAGTTCTGTATTTATTTGAATCCATTCCATGTAGAATGCAAGCTGTTTTAAAAGCAAAGGATGGCTCAACACCATATTAGTTCATACCTGTAACTCTTATCACTGTTGTTTCCATTATTTTGTCCAACCCTGTACCTCTTTCTACAGGGAAAAACACCAAAGAAATTCGTGTTATGTTGGCAGTGGTTAGGAGAAGCTATTCAACTATCAAAAGCTGAGTTGCAAAGTTCAAAATGTTTTTTTTTTTTTTTTCTTTTGGTACTGAGGAAGGATACGGAGGACTTGTTGGTTTTGGCACTATGCCTGAAAATCTTGATGGCATTTACACCATGATACTGACTGATAGACAGATTTCTGGTAAATGGACAGCTGAGACTCTAGGCACTTCCAGAGGACTTGTTGGATTTGTTATTCATGTCATTTTGTATATGAAACCTTTTGTCAAATTTTAACAGTCTGAAAACAGTCCCCCCCCCCAAATGTCTGAATTCTGATCAAAAATGACAGCATGGTCTCTCTTCAACTGACCTTCTTTACTATTTTCAGCAAGGTGCCAACGATTTGTTTTGCATGAATTGCAATTGGGGTGAAACAGTTGTTTCATTTTGATTGGGAGACCAAAGAACTTTGGAAGTAGTAGGAGTTGAGATAAAAGGATATATCTTATTATATTTATTTTAAGTTTTGTTAGTTTTATGCTAAAAAATTATCTGGTTTGTGAGGAGTTCATTTTTTTCTATCATGGACAATGGTGGGAAATGCTACTACCTGGTTACTCGTGGTTGAGAATATAGATAGGATATAGTTATTTTGATTACCAGACTTCTCCAGTTGTCTAAATGCGAGATAACTTTAGTACTGGTAAATTAAGAAATGTTTTTTATAATAATGAGTTTCTTTAATTTTAATTCCTATTTTTGTAATCATGTATTCTGTTTCACAGGGAAACAAAATGATAAGTATTTTAACACATACAGAGTATCAAAAAGATGTATATGCATTTTCATCATAATAATCATATGTCAGTATTCTTTTTTTTTTTTTTTTTTTTTTTATCTTTGATTAATATATTTTATTTATAAAAATTGGTATTATTAAAAAAAAAGCACGAAATGATACTTATAATACAAAGTGTAAACAGTAGGACCACTGGTTGATGGACATTCAAACAATGCAAACAATTTTAAAGTGGTATATATATATGAAATCTATACAGAATATGAGTTTCATGGGCAATGGAAATGTCAATTTGCCATGAAACCACCATCACAAAGAAGAACAATTTCAAGAATTCATTAAATAATTGAGATGCATAGTACTGTGCAGTGTTTGTGCTAGCAAATATCTAGCAGACCACACTCATCAGTGGGCGAGAAGAATTGGGAGAGAGAGAGGGCATTGCACTGAGTTGCATGATCATGATGAAAGTCTGTTAGGTGAGCTGCTTGTGGGACTGGAATCAGCAGAACAAGTGTACAGTGCATTTGCAAAAATAATAAGTGGAAATATTATGTTCCAAGATTGCTACACATGAATATTAATAAAGATGGTATCAATGCTAAATTGAGTTTTGTGACTAATTTGTAGTGAAGATGGATAAGAATGCAAGATTTTTCAGACAAGACTTGATCTGATGAGGCAACACTCATACTCAGTGGTACTGTGAACTGACTTATTCTCTGAGGGAATGCAGTCTGTGATAGAAACCAATTGTGCTTCAGTAATCAAAGAATGAGATTAAACAATGAAGTTATTCCAACAATTACATTGGAGAATGTTTATCATTCACTTGTTTCCCCTGTGAACAGTATATAGAAGCAGATGGTGGACAGCTTGAACACCTGTATTAGTTCACCACATATCAAAATTGCTTCTGTACAAGTTCAATAATAATATAGTTTTTGAGGTTTGTAATTAATTTATTTTCAAAAATATGTCCACATCTTTTTGAGACAGTGTGTGTTGCAATAATGCTTACAAAATGTATATTGTGCGTAGTGCAGAAGTTTAATGGTTTAACAGAATAATTTTTATTACTTTTGCTATTTTTGCCTGATTTTTTTTTTTTTTTTTAAATAGATGTCATCTGCTAGCCTTTGCCCTTGCATATTGTACATCAGAGTTGATTGAACCTATTCTGAAAGCTAGAAATGAGCTTCAGCTACAGGTAAATTGAGATTTTCAAAAATATACCTTAACAAAATATTGAAGTACTTTTTTTTTTTTTTTCTTAATTTTTTTTTCTCTTTTCATTTATAAATCTTAGTATCATATATAAATGTGTACTTTAGTTTGGGACCTGCATGCCCCAAAATAAAGTACTAAATTAAAGTACCAAACTGTATTTCCATAAAATGATAAAATGGATTAGGCAGCAAACTCAAATAAAGGACATTCTTATCAAAATTAAAGAACTGAAATGGACTTGGGCAGGACACATAGTGCAAAGACATGATGATAGATGGACTAAGAAAATAACAGAATGGTAGCCAAGAGGAGCTAAAAGGAAACCTAGAATACAACTCATCTGTTCAACAGAAATGGATAGATGAAATTCAATTGTCCGTGGGCAGTAAATGGATAGCCTAACAAAAACAGAAGGAACTGGAAAGTTGCTGGAGTGGCCTTCATCCTGCAGTGGATTGAAAATCTGCTGATGATAATGCATGCATGTGTGACTTTAAGTATTAAAAGTCAAGATGGAGATAATATGAAAGAAAAACTTTGAGACATGCTATGGGCAATTAAAAATTGCAGTGCAAAAGATGGTAATTATAATCTTTAGATAATAGGTAATTACTATTCTAGACAACAACTCATAATATGTGATTTGCTATTGGCCTGCTAGAGTAATAAAAGAGAGAGTGTGGTAATTTCTGAAATTTAACACAAATTACTGTAGTTGTGTATTAGTTTTTATTGTATGTTTTATATTGGATTACAGTTTGCATGTTGTGTAGACATTGCCAATTTTTTTAAATTTTTATGTACAGGAATACCAATAATTATCTCTGTTAGTTAATTATATTTTTCCTCAGATTAACAAAAGACAATTTTAAATAATCAGAAAAAGCATTTTTTTGCTGATTATTTAAAATCAGAAATAATCAAAAAAAGATTTTTTTTTGCTTTGGGGACCTGTTACTTGTAACCAACAATTTAATTAATTACCCATACAGTGGTAGTTGTGAAACTGTAAAAAAATGACACAGATGAAGCAGTTTATTGTAATATACACTATTAATTACAACCTTCCTACAGAATCGGGAGTGGATTGAGCCAATACTAACCAATATGACAAAATAATTTACCTTTACATACCGTATAAATGATAATATTTACTTTTTTTATTCTTTTAAAGTTGTACGACTTGCTATACAAATTTCTAACAAGTAATATAAAATAACATTGATTCGTCAGGAATTTTTCGGGAGCAGTATTTTTTCCAAGAAGCTTTTTGAAGACTGGATTGTTCACTTTGTTCCAAGGAATGTTTGCAGCAACCATTGCTTGACATAAATTGGCAAAGAATGGATCTGGTGTGTTTTGGTTTTCTGCAGTAAGCAGCTGCTGTGTTAGTATGCACCTCTGAAATTCTCCTTACGTTTGCTTCATGTAAAGCAGTAACATTGTGCATGCTGTTGTTGTAATTGGGATACTTTTGTGCGCAGAACCTTAAAAAAGTATTTATATATTTATTTAAGATTATTTATAAAAATTATTATTATTTTCTGATTTATTACGCTAATGTGTCGTTGTGAATGACTAACCAGCCAATCAAAATAACTTTGGGATTTAACTGCTCGTGCCCACCCATGCTGGAATGTGAAATGATTAAATGTAAATTCCCAGAGTTTTTTAGAAATATATTTTAAATCAATTTGATAAATAATTTGTTAGTTATCACAAGAAGAAATATGAAAATTTTATGTCGACAAGTATAAAATATGCTATTAAATATGATATTTCATATATTTTTTAATTATGACATAATGTGTAAAATATGATGAAATATGAAATTACAAACACACTTCTTTAGGATCCTCAGACAATGTAAAATCAACTCACTAATTTTCTTGCCTTTATATAAACTAAAAATGAATATGATAATACATAAAAATCCGAACCCTAGTTATAATATACAGTAAACCCCCACTATTCGCGGTTTCGCGATCGCCGATTTAATATAAAATGAAACCTAAAAAATGTGAATTTTAAAACGCCGTGAATATTTTCCGCCATAAAAAAACATGGGCGTGGCTAAAATTATCTTTCCCAGTCAAAACAGCGCTCAGTGGGTGGGGGAGAGGGGTGAAAAAATCGCGAGCGTGGATGTTTCTCGCTAATCCTTGTTCAGTATGTGTTATGCGTTTGTCATGGAAGGTTTCGTCGTTTGCTTTTAATTTATATGTTTATAAATTGATATGCTTACAAAAATGATAAATCTACCGTTTTGCAGTGTAAAACAGACTTTTTCGAGTTTGCTAACGGAAGAAAGTGACTTTATTGTGGACAAATTCTTTCTAACCCTTACAAAAGTATGGCTACGAATAAAAAGAGAAATGTGAAAATATTAAAGAAGGTGATGACATTAGCGAATAAAATTGAGTTATTAGACAAAATTTCTAATAGTGAAAGTGTCTCCTCAGTGGCAAAACATTATAAAATCAATGAGTCAACGGTACGATCAATCAAAAAATCGGAAGAAAAATCCGCTGTAGTGTCCGTGAAAACGTGCTAATTGCTTCAAAAATTTGCTCTGTAACTCGTGATGTTAAATTAGAAAAAATGGAAAAAGCTTTAAATCTGTGGATAGAAGACCGAAATAAAATTCCGTTAAGTTCACTCATCATTTGTGAAAAGGCAAAACTCCTTTATCAACACTTTAGCGAAACTGGTTGATAACACTGGCGGGATAAGTTTTTTAGCTAGCAAAGGTGCTGGTTTGAAAGATTTTTTTCAAATTTATAATAAATATTACATTTAATATTAAATCGTTTCTTATTTTCATTTCGATGCCATGTGCTTGCATTTCACTATGTACTATCTATGTACATAGTCGTATTATGAAGGTACATATAATACATACATAGACAAAATTTTAGACTAGTTTTTCTTATATATTTCATACTTTGGAACGGAACCCCTTTATTACTATGGGAGCCATAACTCAGTATTCGCGTTTTCGGTATTCGCGACATTTCTCAGGAACATAACCCCCGCGAATACTATTTCATTGTACTGAAATTATTTTTTCAATAAAAATAATGCAGCAATACTTTTTTAATTTATTTTACTGTACCATTTTCATAATGAGTTCCTGCTGTAAAGAAATTTTTAATGGCTGCCGCTATGACATTATCAGTGACAGTCTCAGAGTAGAGTGGCAGCAACTCATTATGTACGTGATACATTTATTTTTTATTTTTTAAAATTTTTTATATAATATATATAAACACACATAAGGTGTGTTTTGTTCTATGTCCCTGTGTTTGCATATGCTACTTGTTGTTTGTTATTTGGTTTTTAGGAGCATTGGCAACCAAGGCCATATTGCTCTGGGGATATGCGGTGGTCATTCCCTGACCTTTCCGCATCCTCTGTATTTGGTGATCACCGGCTCAAACCCCAGCCTAATCAAGAAGCGTGTGCTATGCACTGCTGCTCCTGCCCACCTGACTATGGAGGCGTCTATGCTACTTGTGATTCAAAAGCTGACTCATAGGGATAGGAAACATGATGTGTTATTTACTCGTATCTGAAGTTTTTCATAAATTTTCTTACAGAAAAAGTTTTTTTTTTTTTTTTGGGTAGTTGTTGGCGCATAGGCTTCTGTGGCCATAATGCACCTCCCAAGATTTTTGCAGTACTTTGATCCAAGCCCGAGGCAGGAATCGAACCCACGACCTTTGGGTTGCCAGGCAAGAAAAAAGTTCTATTTTCTTATTCAGTTCAATCTTTCAGTGGTTACTGCCCCACAAACATCAATAGATTTGAGATCAGCACCAATTGTTTTCTTCTTTTCCAGATCCCCCCCCCCCCCCGGAAATTTAAATTTTTTTACAGGAAACTTGACATTCTGTAGAATCATTCCTACTGTTAGCATATTTTTAAATATGAAGATTTGTTTCATTAGAGAAAAAAAAATCTTCATTTGTTTCTTTCATTTCAGAAAGTGCAGCAGTGCAAATTTTAAGCTTCAAAAAGGAATATTCCTGAGGTGGAAGAAAGAATAAAAGTATTGCTTAGAGATATCTTTAAATTGCAGCAACTTTATACCCACCAAAAGATAATTTGTTGAGGTAGATTATCTTAAAAATAGTGTTACCTGTGTTGGGTGAGCATTCAGTGTACATTTCTGGCTTTTACTGTATTTTTGATGAACTTTGATTAAATGTGATGGACATCAATGCACAAGTTAGAAGAAAAGTAGGATGCTAGCAGATTGGCTTTATCTTTAGCTGAGGGTGTAATAAAACCATCTGGTTTGACAGAGGTGAGAATAGAGATGGACAAAAGTTTTGACCAATAGCTTTGGCAAGAGACCAGAATGTCCGACTACCATTTGGATAAGATGCAAGTTTTCTAATCTTAGCCTGTTCAAAATCTATTTTGGTCTAATTAATAATTGCTTTGCAATTGTTTGGTCTTTAGTGTAGGCAGAAAATGAAGCTGGAGATTTGGATGCAAGCCATTTGCGATATGCAACATTTTTATCATGATCAGCTTTAGCATGTGTATTGGAAAACCAATGTTTAGACAGAGGATGAGATTTTAAGGTGGAGTGTGGAAAAAAAGATTTCGTCCCTACAAGAATAATTTCACTAACATGATCTGAGTAAATGTTGACATTAGAAGATTTGAAACAGTAATCAGACCAAGGAAAAGCACAAAGAAATTTTGCAGATCATTCCATTTGCATTATTGTAATTCCAAACAACACGAGGTTATGAATGGCAAAGAGAAAAAGGCTCTATTGGAGACGACCATCACCAAGTTGTTATCTGAGATGCCTAGACTACTCAACTTGACCATGTGATTAAAAGGGTTGTTTGTTAGAAAAAGCTCAAGAATGTTGGCTGTGTGTTAGGACTGTTTGGTATTCTGGTACCAGAATACCAGACAGTCCTAACTAGATTACACAAATCCAGCTGAACAATCCATGTGAGGTTATTAGTAATTGCAAAAGCCTCAGCATTTTGACCATTGGGGTTTGTGTGACTAGAAAATAGAAACCAGCTGGTGGTGTTGTTAACATTGAAATTACTAAGGAAAATTTCCTCACTATTAGGAAAGTTGGACTGAAGAGAGTCGAGTTTCAAAGAGAGGAAGTAAAAAAAAGTTCCAAAATGATTAGTGGAGTTGGGGGAGAATGATAGAGGCAACAGATGAATTTGACAGAATGGGGCAGAGAGATTTTAAGCCAGAGAAGATCAAAATGAGGAGATTCCAAATTACTGAGTCTCTGATTTTGGACAAATGAGATAAGCAGTGGTTAAATCAGCTAATAATTGAGATTCTGTCAGAAAAAGTAGTAGTAGTAGTAGTGGCTTGTGATGCAAGAAAGCAAGTGTATGAGCTTATGCAGCATCAGCCAAAAAAAAAAAAAAAAAAAAAAATCACACCATTCCCTCCAAATGCCTGTCCAGTGCCTCCTTAAATTTATTTACTCTATCAACTTCCACAATGACAGATGGAAGTCTGTTCCAGCAATTAATCACCTGCTGGATAAAGGCAAATTTCCACACATCTATTCTACATCTCTTTCCTCAATTTGAATTTATGCCCCTTAGGTTCGTAATCTGAACAAGTGGAAGAATCCCATCAGAATTCAGCATGTTCAACCCATTCAAGGACTTATACACCTCAATCAGATCATCTTGCAGGTGCCTAGTCTCCAGCCACTGCAATTTGCAGAACTTAAGCCTCTCTTGGTAAGAGGAAGTAATACAAACAGATCTTGCCTTCTCAATGTTCTTTGAGGGCATCCAAAATTAATCAAGCAAAGTAACTGGAGTATCCAACTTTCCAGTAATAAAATGCTTAAAGAACTTAGCAGTCAGCAACAGCCCTTTTTTGGCAAAGTGGTAAAAGCTCAAAAAAAAAAAAAAAAAATACACCATTCATTGTAAGCTTTTATTTCAAATTCCAATCCTGACTTACATACTAAGAATCTAATCATGGATCTCTGAACATGTTCCAGCTGTTTAATAAGTATCTGTCTGGTGTCATATCTGCAATGTGCATTCAAATAAACCTATCAGTTGATGATTGCAACACAGCCAGCATTAGTCACCATCTTGTGAGATAATAAAATAAATTATATCTTGATGACTTGTTTAAATTCCAACAAACAAATTTAATCTTTTCATTAGCTCGTTGATGCAAACATGTAGATTGAAAACCAACATCAATGCCATGTAGAGGTACGCAGGGGTTGAGGTGTGGTGTCCACAACAGACAGAGGATTGCTGCTCCTCTGTGTTACAAGGTGACTCTCATCAACTGGTGCACTACCACCACCTTTCTCACTGGAGACTCGAAGTGTAGAAACCCAAGCTTAATCTCCAGAGAAAAGCTCTGGAAATTCCCCAATCTCTTCTATCATACAGTATGACTGATGACTTTTGAGAGATCCAATCTTCCTTACATTTAGAGGATACAGCTCTAAAATGGTGTTTCCAGGCCAGTCGCTAAATAATTCTACTGGACCGAATTTATTGATAACCCGCTAGCAGGCTTCTACCTCTAATCTGCCAGATAGTGACTAAAGGTAGTCCAAACAGCGTGTATGCGGGGAGTTATTGTTGAGGTCACGTTATGTCAAGAAGATGGGTATATTCTTATGTGGGCGCCTCCGTAGCCAGGTGGGAAGGAGCAGCAGTGCGTAGCACACGTTTCTTGATTAGACCGGGGTTCGAGCCCGTCACCACCAAATACGGAGGATGCGGAAAGGTCAGGGCATGACCACCGCATATCCCGGAGCAATATGGCCTTAATTGCTAATGCTCCTAAAAACCAAATAACAAACAAACAAACAAATATTCTTATGTGTACTACATATCTAAAAGCTCCATTACTTCATACAATACATCCCCCCTATCTTTTCTTACTACTCAGCACATCATGAATAGTCAAACTAATGAAACTTATATGCAAAAAGATCTAAAACTCCCAAAGAACTTCTTCATTCATTTTACAAATATACATGGTCTCAGTTCCAATCTCACTGATGTCCATTTCCACTTACAGTCTGCCAAACCCAACATACTTGACAGGGCAGGTCATGGGGTTTTGTCAATGATATATAGGAATTTTGCTAGCAGGGAGAAGGAGGTGATTTTCCCTCTGTATAAGGCAATGGTCAGGCCACGCCTTGAGTACTGCGTACAGGTCTAGAGGCCTCATTTTAGGAAGGATGTAGATTTACTTGAGCGTGTACAGAGAAGGGCAACAAGATTGGTGAGGGGAATGAAGAGATCCTCTTACCAAGAGAGACTTAAGTTCTGCAAATTGCAGTGGCTGGAGACTAGGCACCTGCGAGGTGATCTGATTGAGGTGTATAAGGCCTTAATGGGTTGAGCACGTTGAATTCTGATGGGATCCTTCCACTTGTTCAGATTACGAACCTAAGGGGGCATAAATTCAAATTAAGAAAGGACAGATGTAGAATGGATGTGCGGAAATTTGCCTTTAGCCAGTGGGTGGTTAATTGATGGAACAAACTTCCATCTGTCGTTGTGGAAGTTGATGGGTTGAATAAATTTAAGGAGGAACTGGACAGGCATTTGGAGGGAATGGTGTGATATTTTTTTTTTTTTTTTTGGCTGATGCTGCGTAAGTTCATACACTTGCTTTCTTTTCAGAAACATTTAGAGGGAATTGTTTTGTAAATTTTTTTGGCTGATGCTGCATAAGCTCATAAACTTGCTTTCTTGCATCACATGCCACTACTACTACTACTATTTTGGTTTGTACCTGGGCGGTCACCTCCAATATTCCATGTGCCGTATTTCAGTAATTGCATGTGTTTGTTATACCCAGTGTTACCAATATCCATCATTGTGAAGGTGCAAACAGAGAGTGTTTGGTTGTTACAAAATGACTGGACTGCACCGATTTTCAGTCCGATTTGAGTGTCATCTGAATATCCATTCCATCAGCATTTTAGACTGCCATGTAGCACGCCCAGCCTGTCATACCTTAGAGAATGTTTCTGATAGCCTCAAGGACCTAACATATGTTATATATATTTGATACTATTTGTTACTTCTGTTTTTGGGTTTATTTAAAAAAATACGTGAAATTTGGTGCACTGCACAGCATGCAAAATTTTAAACTACATATCTTGCTTCCCACAGCATAGCATCATTTTTGAGTTCATATTGGGTTTTTTGTTCTCATCATTACTATTTCAAAACACTAAGTTTTTCAGAAACAAAATCAGCTAGGGCCAAGACTATAGATGTTCATTAAATTAGTTGGAAGATAAAAAAAAAAAACCTGGAACTATAAACAATCACAGCATTTACATTTTTCCACTACCTTGCCACCCTTCAAGTAAAAAGCTAAATATTTGCAAAGATGGTGGCTGGTGATCAGACTGGTTTTTGTGCACAATTTCTGTAGAGGAATCACTTTGGAAACTATTGTAGTTAAATGTTTAGCTATATTTAGGAAGTCAGAAAAAAATTCAGCTTTTTAATCATTCATTAACAGTTAATACGAAAACATTTTCAAGGGTCACCTGTCAGTTTACCTGTCATGACTGCTGCGTTAAAAATTAATCTGTTGTTTACAAACTGATGGCAAGTTGGAATGAAGTAAAGCATAGTACAGTAGTAAGTGTATGGACAGTTATTTATTTACGTGGAATCAAAGATGAAAAATGTAACTCTTTCACACAGCAGTGGTAAAAGGATATTAATTTGTACCTGTAAGAAAGTAGCTAGGTGAATATAAAACATCAACAGCATCACAATTGGGAAAAGTCTGTGGGGGAACTGGAGAAAAACAAGTATAAAATTAAGAAGAAAAGGTTAAATTATATAAATGCAGAAGTTGTCTCAAAAACAAGTTGCCTTGTTAAATTTGATAAGAATTTTTTATTCTCTAAGCGAAATGAAAAATTGTTATGAAATTGTAAATCAATAAGACTAACTGTAAATCAATAAGACTAACAGAATATCTCTAGTTTCTTCTAAAAAGACAGTACATCTTGGGATACACATACACATCTGATTAAATTTATAATTGTTAATGTTTTAACACAGTTAAAGTGTATTGTTTAAAGAAAATCATAAAAGTTTATTGTTTCATTCAAACTGTTTGCATTTGATTTTGTTTTAAATATAAGCATTTTCATAATTGGTCTTTTTATTTTATCACATTTATGGTAATGAACTTCAGTAAATTTGTATGAACTAATTTGAAAATATTTATACTTAGACTACCAGTTAGCTTGAATTCTTTTGTCTTTTTTAATATTAATTATTTTCATATGATTTACCTTCCATAAGTTTTGGGAAATTTATAGAAATTAATATACAAAAATTTTATAATCCCAAATATTAAATTACTCTTATTTTTAACTCAAGCTAATTTGGGATTACATCCAGGCCAGCCATGGTCCAGTGATTAGCATCACAAATAAGAAGGTTATGGGTTTGTGCCAGTACACTACCGCAAAAATTGCATGGCCCATTGTGTATGTAGGATGTAGATGTAGGGGTATTTTAGCATTAGCATTAGTAGAGGCATATGATGCAAGAAAGCAAACTTATATAGCATCAGCCAAAAAAAAAAAAAAAAAAAATCCTTCCTCCCATTTCACCTATCCATTCACTCCAAATGTTTGGGCCTAAACCGTGAACAATATTTCTGCCTTGAACTTATTTAAGTAGTTGGTTGGAAGCTTGTTCCAAATATCAACCATTCTCTGGCTAAAGGCAAATTTCCACACACCTATTCTACAATTGTCATTCCTCAGTTTGAATTTATGTCCCTTCAGGTGAGTAATCTGAGAAAGAGGAAGAATCCCATCAGCATTGAGCTTGCTCAAACCATTCAAGGCCTTGTACCCCTCAATTAGATCACCTTGCAGGTGCCTAGTCTCCAGAAGCTGCAATTTTCAGAACTTAAGCCTTTCTTTGTAACCATTTATTCCACTCACTAATCTGCAGAACTTAAGCCCTTTTCGTACTCGTTTCATCAGCTCTATGTCAAGAAGAGCAGTGTCCATTGATTACCATCTGTCTTGCCTTTAATGCCATACTGCTCCAATTTGTACAGTACTCTTCCATGTGCCACAATATCAAAAGCCTTCCTAAAATCCAAGTTATGAAATCAATATTATTTTTTGCGTCCAGTTCCATTGTGAACACATCATAGTATCAAATTAAGTCAAACAAGATTTCCCCTTAACAAACCCATGCTGTGTCTAAACTATAACTGCAGTTTTGTCTAGATGATCCTGCATTGCTTCCTTAACCATTTCCTCCATTAATTTCCCTGAAACAGAAGTTAAACTAACAGGTCTGTAAATACTTGTGTTATCCTTTGATTATCCTTTGTGAATTACGGACACATTTGTGCAAGATTGTGCAAGGCTCAAGGGGTAGAATTTTTTTCAGCCTGGTCTGTACTTGTTAACAGGAGAGACTGCTTCTACAGGAATGGGATACACTTAAATAGAAAGGGTGCAAAAATGTTTGCTGATGCTATCGAGGCAGTGTTAGGTGGGTCGGAAAACTGCTAGATTGGGGGGATAAAAGGATTAATAGATTAACAGTAGCCACTGGCAGAGGTGAAAGTGATTCTTGCACTGCTTCTACTGGAATGAGCTGCAGCCTGGAAAATAAGATGCAGGATATTTCAGAGACTGCTGGGAATCATTGGGGTACAAGTAAACACATGGGTTGTGTTAGGGTAGCTAAGAAAAAGAACAGGTGCATGTATACTTGCGTGTACATCAATGCTAGGAGTTTAGTAAATAAATTTGATGAATTTGAGGTATTGCTCAAAACATCAAAGGCAGATATTGTGGGATTTCAGAGACTTGGTGTCACACAGATATAAGGAATGCAGAACTGGAATTTGGGGAGTACAACGTCTACAGAAAGGATAGACTGGATAGGAAGGGAGGAGGGGTTATGCTATTAGTTAAGAAATACATAAAATCCAAGGAAGTGAAGCCAGTGGACATCACTGGACAGTGCAGTGTCGAGTCAGTTTGGTGTGACATAAGCATTGGGAGATCAAAATTGAGAGTAGGAGTGTGCTATAGGCATAATGACTCTGTTGAGTATAATAAGAAACTGTACAGGGAAATAGAGTGGGCCAGTAAATCAGAGAGTCTTATAATGGGGGATTTTAATTTCCCAGATATTGACTGGAATTTGAGGGCTGGTCACTCACACACTAGCAAGGCTTTTGTGGATTTATTGGATGATTGTTTTCTACATCAGCATGTTTGAGAGGCAACTAGAGGGAGTAATACTCTTGATTTGATTATCAGTAGTGATTCTTCATGCATTAAGAATCTGCAGGTAAATGAACCACTAGGTGGCATTGAACACAGTGTGCTGAAGTGGGATTTACTCAAAGAGGTAACTACCATTAGGGGTAAAGGGAAGGGTTATTGCTTTCGTAAAGCCGACTACGATGGACTGAGACAGTATTTAAATTCTATACAGTGGGACCAACTGATGATGTTACCAACAGCAAATTCAAAATGGGAAGCATTCAAAGAACTTATCTTGGAAGCTACTAGGCTTTACATACCAACTAAGAAATATTGTTCAAGGTTTAGGCCTAAGTGGATGTCAGATGAACTAATGAGACATATGGCAGAGAAGAAAAATGCATGGGATAGATACAAATTAACACGTGACACAGAAGCCTATGATAGATACAAGTTGATCTGTAAGCAAGTTACAAAGGAGGTTAGGCAGGCGAAGGCAGATTACGAGAAATCTTTGGCAAAGGATGCAAAGAAAAACAGCAAAGAGTTCTTTACTTATGTAAACTCTAGAAGGAAGGGGATGAATCAGGTTGGTCCAGTTGATATCGATGGGTCAATTGTTGATGATCCTGCTCAGGTAGATAACAAACTAAATGAATATTTTGCATCGACATTCACACATGAGTAGTTATTCAGAGAGGAGAATGCCAGAGTTGTATTCAACTCTGGCAGTAAGCTAGAGAATCTTGTAATAACTGAGAGTAAAGTGGAGGAGAAATTGTTGAAGATAAATACAAGAAAGGCACATGGGGTGGATGGGATCTATCCAGTTATATTAAAGGAGGCAGCAAAGGAAGTAAGCAAAGCCTTAGCCATAATTATGAGAGCTTCCTTGGACTAAGGGGAAGTACCCATGGACTGGAGATGTGCAAATGTGACCCCAATTCACAAAGGAGGATCAAGGGGCAACACAAGTAATTGTAGACCTGTTAGTTTAACTTCTGTTCCCGGAAAATTAATGGAGGCACTGGTTAAAGAAGCACTGCAGGATCATCTAGACAAGAATTCAGTTATAGCTCAGACACAGCATGGTTTTGTTAAGGGGAAGTCTTGCCTGACCAATTTGATTGGATACTATGATGCAGTCACAAAAGAACTGGATGCAGGGAATAACTTTGATATTATATACTTGGATCTTAGAAAGGCTTTTGATACTGTTGCACATGGAAGACTGCTGCACAAATTGGAGCAGTGTGGCATTGGAGGCAAATTGCTGCTATGGATAAAGGGGTGGTTGAGGGGGAGAGGACAGAGAGTGGTAATCAATGGACACTGCTCATCGTGGACTAATGTTATTAGTGGAGTCCTTCAGGGTTCAGTATTGGGTCCATTATTGTTTTCTGTATTTATAAATGATATTGATGATGGTATATCAAGCTTAATGTCCAAGTTTGCAGACGATACGAAGGTTGGCAGGGTTGTCAAGGACACTACTGACACTATGCTACTGCAACAGGATCTGGAAAGGTTGAGCAGATTGGCTGAGAGGTGGCAAATGAAGTTTAACATTGACAAATGTAAAGTACTACATATGGGAAACAGCAACCCCAGAGCAACGTACACTGACAGTGGTAGAGAATGAAAGGGTCCTGGGGTGGTTGTGCAGGCAGGTATGAAGTTTTCTGAGCAGTGCAGGCTGGCTGCAAGAGTAGCTCATGGTATATTGTCGATGATATATAGGAATTTTTCTAGCAGGGATAAGGGGGTGATTATTCCCTTGTATAAGGCAATGGTCAGGCCACCACACCTAGAGTACTGTATACAGGTCTGGAGGCCTCATTTCAAGAAGGATGTAGAGATCTGGAACGAGTACAGAGAAGGGCAACAAGATTAGTGAATGGAACAAAGGGGTGCCCTTACGAAGAAAGGCTTAAGTTTTGCAAATTACATTGTCTGGAGACTAGGCACCAGCGAGGTGATCTCATAGAGGTGTATAAAGCCTTGAATGGTTTGAGCATGCTCAATGCTGACGGGATTCTTCCTCTTACTTAGAATTATCACTCGAGAGGGCATAAAATCAAATTGAGGAAAGACGAATGTAGGACAGACATGTGGAAATTTGCCTTTAGCCAGCGGGTGGTTGGTTGGTGGAACAGACATCCATCCCTTGTCGAGGACGTTGATAGCCTAAATAAGTTTAAGGCTCAGCTGGACAGGTATTTCGAATGAACAGAGGGGTGAAGTGGTTATTTTTTATTTATTTATTTATTTATTTTTTTTTTTTTGGCTGATGCTGCATCAGCTTGCGTTCTTTCATCAAATACCTCTACTAATGCTTATTTGCACATCACCATTCCATGGGGACCTCCTCTGAGTCCAAAGAAACTTTCATAATTATGATTAAGGGTTTGCTTTCTTCCTTTTCTGCTTCCTTTAATATAACTGGATAGATCCCATCCACCCCAGGTGCCTTTCTCATGTTCAATTTCAACAATTTCTGCTCCACTTTGCTTGCTCTGAGTTATTATAAATTCATTTAGCTCGCTGTCAGATTTTGATAAACTTCTGGAATTCTCCTCCCTGAATAACTAATCATGGGTGAATGTAGATGCAAAATACTCATTCAGTTTTTCACTTCCTCAGCAGGTGCATCCACAATCAATGCCAAGTGAACCAATCTGATTCATCCCCTTCTAGAGTTTAATAATAAATAAAGAAATCTTTACTGTTTTTTATTTGCATGATTTGCCAAATATTTCTCATAATCTGCCTTTTCTTGTCTAACATACTTTGTGATTTGATTACAGGCTATCTTATATCTACCTTACGCATCTGTGTCTCTTGATAATTTGTATCCCATGCATTTTTCTTCTCTGCCATGAGTCTCACTAGGTCAGCTTGACATCCATTTTGGCCGAAACCTTGGAACAGTATTTCTTAATTGGTATGAAAAGCCTAGTAGCTTCCAAGGTTAATTCCTTGAATTCTTCCCATTTAGAATTTGCTGTTGGTAACATGAACAGTTGGTCCCAGTGTATAGAATTAAAAAAAAAATCTCTGAGCTGAGACCACTGTAGTCATCTTTACAAAAACCCTTCCCTCTACCCCTGATGGTAGTTACATCTCTAAGTAATCCCTCATCAGTACACTGTGATTACTGCTGCCTAGTGGTTCCTTTATCTGTAGATTCTTATTGCATGAAGAATCACTGCTGATAATCAGATCAAGAGTATTGTTGCCTCTTGAACTTGCTGCTGTAGAAAACAATCATCCAATTAATCCACAAAATTCTTGCTAGTGTGTGTGTGTGTGTGTGTGTGACCAATCCCCAATAATCCTTTGTTTTATTTAAAAATAATGGTCAAACAGAAAAAGATATTTGAAGATGTTTTTCTTTTAATAGAATTATGAAGTTTAAATAGTACAAAAATTTATTGGGTAATCAATATTTTTATAGGTGACTTACAACCGTTTGCGTTTCTTAATGGGAGACAGTTTCGAAGAAATTCATGAAGAGGATCTTGGAAATTCAGCTCTGAACGTGTGTATTTTATTTTACCTCACTACAAAAACAAACTTTGCTGTGATGAATACTAAAAACTATTGATAAGTAAATAAAGTTTTAAAAGAGTATGAATTTTTCCTGAGGATTGTTTCTTATCATTGCAATCTAAACCATAAGATTATTCTATTCAGAAACATTAATAGTCACATATTGATACAGTAGAAAAGAGTTTTTATCTGTATTTGTACATGTACCAATCTTGAAGTGTCTGTTAGAGACATTTGAGAAAGTAACTTTACGAACAAGGTATATAATTTCACAACTAAAGGACCTCCAAATAGGGTGGTTATGTCACAGGAATTTGTTATTCATTGTTAGTCTCATTGATTGTCAATTTGCCCACTATCTACCATGAATTGTGTATTGCTAGTCAATTGAGCATTGCAGATCAAATGGCCCAAGAATAGTCCTTGCTGTTTTTTAATGTAAGAAATGTGTTGGCATCAGTGGCACAAATTTATTTCCAGTATGTGGAAGTTTATTGTGAAGATATCATGAATCAGCATATCATGGCATGCAGAATTTCATTTTCATGATGGTTGAGTCAATGTGAAGGATTATGGAAGGAAAGACAGGTTCACAACAGCAAGAAATGCAGACAATGTTGGACATAATAAAAATATGATTGGTAACCATAGAATGGTTATTGTAAGTGGACTGGAACACCACCCAGGTTGTTTTGTGGAACATTCATTCCATAATTGATGAAATGGGGCTTGCTTGCATTCTCTCATTTCTGAAAATAAAAATACAATGGTCTTAACTTTCTTCAGTGCATTCTCATAGGAAAGGATACATGGGCTCATCACCACACCGTGGAAACAAAGTTAGCTTGGAATGGAACCATTCCAGCACTCCATGATAGGTACCTACATAGCCAGATGGGCAGGAGCAGCAGTGCATAGCACACACTTCTTGATTAGACTGGGGTTCAAGCCCGTGACCACCAAATATGGAGGATGCAGAATGGTCGGGGAATGACCACTGCATATCCCCGGAGCAATATGGCCTTAGTTGCTAATGCTCCTAAAAACCAAAAAATAACAATAAATAATAACTCCATGATATGAAAAGTTCAAGCTTTTGAAGCAGCCGTGCACAGTGAGGGCTATGGTGTTTTGGAACCACATTTTTTTTTTTTTTTTTGCCTCCTTTATTGAGACTTTTTGCTGTTAAGCACAGTGATCAATGCTCCGTTTTACTGTACAGCTAATACATTTACACATGACCATTAATTGAAAATGTCCTTGGTTTCTCTGAAAAAGTGTTCTGCTGCTGTATGACAGTTGGCCACACACTGCTGTGGCTATTTGCAGTTATGGAATTTTTCTGAACTCATCAAAAATAATTGCAATGGGTGATCTGCAACACCACTGAAATTGTCATTTGGAAGAGCCATATCATTATGCAAGAATTAGGGTTTAATAAAATTTTTACATTGGATATGTTGTACCCAACAACTTTTGCCTTGATTTGGTGTCTGGCACTTATCTTTTTTTGGCACAGAAACAGTATTTTGGAAGCCACTTGTTTCAGTGTGATGGTGATATGGAAACAACAATAAAATGATTGGCTTAGATAAAAGATCTCAAAATTTTATTAACAGGGACTAGAAAATAATTCATTCCACAAGTGCCTCCATCATTGCCTAGACTGTATCAGAAAGTAGTGGGTAGTGTATAATTATGTTGTTTCATTCAAATTACAGACTTTAATAAATAACTTCAAATTGTGTGTGTTGCAAACTTACATTGAATGCCCCTCTGTTTTGTTCCTAGTGAAAATAGAAGAAAGGCCTTAGTAGCACCCTCTGCTTTTGGATATTAATCAGTAATATATCTCTGAGCTGCTGCTCTTTCTTTTGTTTTTATCCTGGCCATCATTTTTCTCCTTGACACCTTTCTTGGAAGACAATAGCTAAAATTTTCTTTATTTACAATTTTTTCATGTTATTAGTAGCATATAAGTTATTAACACTGTTTTTACATTAATTTGGTGTGTAATGTTTTTACTACTGATTAGGAAGCCATTAGGAAGTTATTTGAAATTTTTTGGCATATTTGAAGGGTATTCAGAATTACATGCAACAAATAATAGCACATTCTATAGCTAAAAATAAGAGAAAAATTTCCCATAAACATATGTCTCAAACATCTTTATTTCCAAGATATTAAACAATAATCATAAATAAAAAGAAACTGAAATAGACCTCTGAAAGGAAAACACTTAATGCAGCTGCTCAAAGTGTTTCATTTTGTTCATTGCAGTATTCAATGCATTGGATTTGCAATTCCATGGTTTGTCTTATCATTTTAGGGTTATTCTGAATTGCTGTCAGCAGTTTCCAAAATGTTTTTCTGTTCTTGTATTTTAATATGTGTAGAACAAACCATGAATTTCATGGGACTTCACTCAAAGTAATCTAAGGGTGTTTGAAGTGAATGTGTTTGTCATTATACTTGGCTGCTTTGACCAATGCATTAGTTATTGTTCACTTCTTCAAAACATCAGAAACTTCGCAGTAAAAAGTGGGCAAGTGCACTATCATACACAAATCACATCTTCTGCCATTCTTCAAGGCTGTGTCTTCTTTTAGTTCCAACAATTTGTTGCACAGAAAATATAGGTGTGCCATTTCTAAGAGCCTTGCTTATAAAAATGTAACAATTGATAAGGTTGTTCCCAAGAACACCACACTAGATATTAATGCAAAAGGTATTTTGAAAATGAGTACTGACAATCATATGTAGATAATTTTTGGCCCAGTTATGTGTGTTTTAAGAATTGAGAATTCAATTTCTTATAAATTATGATTCATCTGCAATCAGAACATAACTGAGAAATTGAGAATAATGTGTACCATGCAAACTTTGCTACCAACAAAAGTTTGTGTTTATTCATATGTTGCCACAACAATTCTTGTACAGACATATAGTGAAATGGATACGATCATGTAATGCTTGAAGACGAAACATTTTGATAACCTTCTGGTACCTGAGGTAGGAGATACTTGTACAGCATGAAGTAATTGATCTTTAATATTTGCAGTGTATTGAAATCGCTTTTTCAACCAGCATTTACTAGTCAAGGCTTCAGCATACCTGTTTCTCTAAGTCATATCTCTACAGCAGCAAATATTTTATGATTTGGTACTCATTAAGGTGGAAGTTTTTTGGCATATCTGAAAACTGCAGTTACAGAATCCTAATGATCCCTCTCCATAAATTAAAGTCATATCAGTTACATTGGCAAAAGTAAACAAGTTTGTAGTGTCTTCCCTGATATGAATTGCTCTCCCATAACATATACATTTCTGTAATGAACAAGGCAGTTGTGGAAACTAAAACTTAAGACACATTTACATTGCTACTTTGTTACTTACAACTGGGTAATTGTTATTGTTCATCTAAGTGTTGGCATATATGTTTTGTATTGTTTAAAGCCACTTTTTACAGCTTATTTTTATGATATAAATTTGAACATATAAATGTTCTGCCATTAGTAGTAGTAGAGGCATGTGTTGGAAGAAAGCAAGCTTATGTAGCATCAGCCAAAAAAACAACAGTAGGTGTCTTGAGCAAGAGTAGCCCCATGTCCTTTTCATTTTCCACTACCTTGAGTATAATACCACCCAGTCGATACATTACTCTGGGATTACTGCTACCCATATATAGTACTTTACACATGTCAATGTTAAACTTCAGTTGCACCTCTCAGTCCATCTGCTCAACTTTTCCAGATCCTGTTGCAGTAGCACACTGCACTTACTGTCATTGGCAACCCTGTTCACCTTTGTATCATCTGCAAACTTAACATTCAGCCTGATATACCTTTATCAATATCATTGATAACTATACGAAACAACAGTGGGCCCAACACCAAACCCTGGGGGGCTCCACTAATAACATTAGTCCACCAAGAGCAGTGTCCATTGATTACCACTCTCCATCTTCTCCCACTCAACCATCCTTTTATTCATTTTATATGCTTTTGTAATTTCTTGAAAATTTACTTTTTTGAAAAATTTTTATTGGAAATTTTTTTTTTTTTTTTTTATCTGTAGGGTCTGCTCTTACATTTGTTCTGTGCAATTTTTAAATATGCCGAAGAACTTTTTTTTTTTTTTTTAAACTGCCAAATTAATATTTTGAAATGCAGTGCATCTTTTTATTATTATTATCTTTCTATACATTAAAATAATTTTCCTCTTAGTGATATTTATGCAGCCACTGGGAGAAGTGGGATGTGGGTTACGTGGTAATACGTAACAAATACTAAAATGCATAACAGAAGCTTGTTTTACTGTTGTTAAACAAGCTTCTGTTTTAATGTGATCATGCTAGATGAACCTCGTGCTCACGCTTTGTTTATCTACCATGACCATGCGGTACCATTCTTCATTTCCATATGTAATGTATTTATGTATTCACAGCTGAGGAAGAGAGACACAGTGTTGAAAGCTTCTGTAAGTATTTTATGTTATCAAAAGCAGCGATATCCCCTAGTTATTATTATTATTAATAATATAATTTTGATAGTAGTTATTATCAGCCTATTAGCCCTTGCTATGTTATTATCAGTAAACATGGGCGCGTAATGAACATTTATATCAAGGACCTTGATTTCGCTATCAGGAACACTGGTCAACATGTAAAGCATTACGAAAACGAAAATACTCAATCTTGACTAATTTTATGCTGCTGAATGCGCAAATCACATTAAAATTTGTCGATCGGCTCTTGTTTTTGAATTACCATCGGATTCTCATATTAGTGAGTTACTCTACATTATGAACTATGACTCTTAGCAAAATGTATGATAATGCTGCAGTTTCAGTATCAACATGCTCTTATCACGTGATCATCAACTGTTAGCCCGCTCTGCATCACATGATAAGTTGTTGTCGTCTCAAATGCATCTTCAGCTCTGTTACAGTAATTCTCAAATACAGTAAATACTGAGTGATTTTTTTCTCAGTTAACAGTTGTTCTCTGTGAGATTCCTACTTTTTGCACAGTATTTGTGTTGTGTTGTGTAAGATTAATATACACCGTAATTGTGTGAATAGGCCAGATGACTTCTGTTACATATGTGGGGAAGTCACTTTAGCTTCAAGAAAGCATATCTTAACTCTAGCCATAAAAAAAAAAAAAAACAGCTCCACACGTATGCTGCACTACCTGTTCCATCAAACAAAATGTGTGGGTGAATCGAAAGGGATGTTTTATTCCTTTCACAGTGCCCATTATATGGAGGGAGCCAACAAATCACGTCACAGTCTGTTACTTCTGTATGGTGCCTCCTATTAGAAAAGGGATGACAATGAAGAAAAAATGTACAGTTACGTAACTATATATACCATCTGCAATTCAACCTGTGCCTCACGGTGAAGTACTATCTATTCCTGAACCACTCGACCCCTTTTCTGTACACTTTGATGAAGATGAAGGCACTGATGAACATCAACTTGATGTACATGAAGAAGTACAGCAGCTGTCTTTTATGTCAAGGGATCCACCATTTTGTCCAAACCTTTATGCTTCTGGACCATATATAAGATCACAGAAAGTGAGAGTAATGACCTCATCTGGATCTCGAACTGGTGATGAATAAGGCAGGAGCTTTTGGCTTTGAGGCAACAACAGTCGATTATTCTAGATCATTCTGTGAAAGTGACAACATTTCATACTCAAAATAAAGACTGTGATAAATTTTATCAAACAGAAGATGAATACACTGTTTGTAAGGATGTTGATGGTCTAATGGCAGCAATGAACATGCGGCACTTTCCCCCAGTATGGCAAAATGTTTATAGACACTTTTAAGGTTAGCCTTAAGCTGTGTTATTTATTACACAATAGATCAGGCCTGGGCAAACTTTTTGGCTGAAGGGCCACATTAGGAATTCAAAAAGAAGGCGGGCCGCACATAAAATACTATTTTTATATAACATAAAAAAAATTATTCTGTAACAACCAAGAATTTAATGAGATGAATGGAACTGTTTTACATCTTTTACCATTTTTTTAATTTCAGGTGTTAATTTTGTAGTTGAGATTCTTAAAACTTTTTTAACTAAATAAAGAATTTTTATTTAGATTCATGATGGAAAATGTTTGTTCACATATGTAGGTTGATCCAAAAAATAACTAACATTTTTCGGGCAAAATCTTTAAGTTCATCGAATTTGTCCGAATTAAGAGTATTGTAAAATTTACAGATTTCCTCAAGACGGTGCAATTCCCTTAAATCAGTATCACACTGCAGATCTATAATCTGAAGTTGTAGTTCACTCGGTGCACTATCAATTTCTATTGAAAATGGGTTGCGCACTATTGCCAAACTTGTCTCAATTTTTCGGAAGTCGCTATATCTTCGTGAAAAGTTGTCATTTAAAGTGTGGATAATTTCACAATATTTTTCAAATTTATTTTCTGGAATCTTCAGCAACTTCAAGTTTTAATTGAAATCCATTCAAACTTTTTACCATATCTTGGGCGTATAAATTTTTCCCTTGTAACACGGTGTTGAAAGTATTTAAGTGTGTCACGATGTCCAGGGTAAATGCAAAATCACAAATCCAGTTATTATCAGGTAATTCTGGAAAGTCCATAATATTTTTCAGTTTTAAAAATAGAATGATGTCACCTTTAAGATCCCATACTCGCCAAAGAACTTTTCCTAAGCTAAGCCATCAAATTTGGCTATGATAAGGAATATCTGTGTACTCAGATTCAATATCTTGAATAAAATTAACGAATTGTCTGTGTTTCAGGATCCTCGATTGTATTAAATTTACTAGTTAATTTTACTAGTAAATAAACTTTTACTAGTTAAATTTTACTAGATTTACTAGAATTACTAAATTTTACTAGTTAATTTACTAATACAAGATGTGACATGTTCAACTTTTAACACATTTTTATATAATACTTGTTGATATATAATACAATGAATTGTAATTAAATTATAATCAAGATAATTTTCGCAAATTTTATCCTGAATTTTCTTTAACGCTCCAACATTTTTACCTGTCAAACTTGGTGCTCCGTTAGTTGTTACGCTTACCATTTTGTTCCATCGTAAATTATATCTTGTTAAGCATTTTTCAACTTTTTCAAATATATCAGCTCCCGTTGTTTGGTCTTTAAGAGATTCAATTGAAAGAAGCTCTTCAATAATTTCAAAATTAGAGGTACATCCACGTATGAAAATTAATGAATGCACAGTATTCTTTTGGTCGTTACTTTTTTCGAGAGCTATCGAGTACCATGTTATGGATTTTAATACTAATAATAATTGCTCATTCAAATTTGTATCGATACATTCAATTCTTCTTACTATGGTTTGCCGAGATAAACTTGTATTCTCAAATTTGTGTTTAATATTAGGACATATGATTCCACAAGCTTCAGTCATACATTCTTTAATATAATCTCCATCAGAAAAAGGCTTGTTGTTTTTTGCAATTATATGAGAAATAACAAAACTTGCCTCTACAGTAGCTTCTTGTTCCTTAGTTAGCCGCGTAAACACATTTGGTTCTATAGATAAATTTTGAATCAATCCATCAGCAGCTTTCTTTCTTGCTTCCAGAGTTAAATTGGCACCATATTTGGAATGTTTAGTAGCGAAATGTCTTTTAATATTGTACTCTTTCAACACTGAGACACTCTCCCGGCAGATGAGACAAATAGTCTCGTTATTTATGTTAGCAAAAAAATATTTTGTGTTCCACTCTTCATTGAAGACGCGATGCTCTTGTTGAATTTTTCGTTTTTTATTCATTTTTAAAAGGGCGTAAATATTATTTTTGTTGCTACTGGCACCAAGATGATAACCGAAGATAATGCAAAAAAACTAACTGTGGGATGAGTCATAGAAAACAGATTGGAACTGCGGCCGGTCAGCAGTCCTATCCTATTACTCCGCCACCGCAGCAAAGCTGTTGTCATCGTCATCACTGGTTGTCTGTTACTGTAGTTTCACGTGGTTAGTTTATAATCGCAAATTATACCGTTATAAAAGCACATGTTGGCTCACTCCGGTTCACGCACAATTTCAAATTTTATCTCAATTTGAACAATACAGAGATGATAAAACAATTTACAAGTTGACAAATTTTATAATGTATTATATATACAAATTTATTTTTCAGAAAGGCGTCTCAAAAGGCATAAAACAAATAAACTTTTTTCGAAAATACAATTAAAGCTCGTGGGCCGCACAAAAAAGTGCGGCCTGCAGGCCGTAGTTTGTCTGGGCCTGCAATAGATGTACACTATCAGAAGTATGAGTGGCAGATATGTGGTGAATTACAGGTAATCAACATTTTATTAGGACTGCAAAAGGGTTACACTAAGAATTTTTGCTTTCTCTGCGAGTGGGATAGTCATGCCAAGGATATGCACTATGTAAAGGAGTTGGCCTCAATGAAGAATGTAGCATTTAAACGTGTGGCAGATCTGGCATGATTTCAGCCAACCTGGGCAGAAATCAGACAGAGCAGCCATCTGTCTAATTGTTTTGAATGTTCTAAATGAGTTTGGGTAAAAAAAGAAAGAACCGAATTGTATGCTAAAATGAAAAATCTCTTTTTGTAAGTGTATAGTGATTTGTTTCGCAAATTATTATAAACCAAAATTATTGTTAATTGAATATGTGAGATACATGTTACTGATTTAACCTGTTCCAAAACGATTTGAAGTTGAACTTTTTCACAGAAAAACTGTAACTTATAATATAGGATTTAAACATTTCATGTTAGTAAATAAATATCTATGCTAACATTCTTAAATTCGTTTACAGGGTAAGTCACGAAAAATTATCCCCATCAATGAAACTACAATACGATGCATGCACAAGTAGTTAAATGTATAGTGCATTACCTGCCGTTAAAGAAGATGTTGGAAATGACATCCTTGGGCCTCATGACAGTGCTCAGCCCATGTCAGCATGTTTTGGCAAATTCTCTGCAATACTGTACCATTGATGCCTGAGATAGCAGTACTAATGTTCTCCTGTAATTCCTGAAGAGTGTGCATTTTCGTCTCATAAACTTTCCTGTTAAAGTAGTCCCAAAGATAAAAATCACATATGGACAGGTCTGGGGAACGTGGGGGCCATAAATCTTTGCTGACAGTTCTTCCATCTGGAAAGACTTCATGAATTCAGGCCAGCATCTTGTTGAAATGTGTGGTTAATTGTGCATAAAAGCTTTCAAATATTGCAAGGTACACATCTGTGTTCCCAAAGAAGATGGGCCCTATGCTCCTTTGTGTTGATATGTCACACCATACTCTGATTTTTTTTGTTGTGAAGCAATTCTTCGTGGAGTTGGTGTGGATTTTCAGTTGCCCAGTACCTTGTGTTTTGAGAATTGGTGTCCACATAAATGAAACCAGGCTTCATCTGACATAAAATATTTAGTTGGATCAAGCATCCCATCAACGATGCTGTTGAGGAGCCACCTGCAATAATTTACATATTTCACTTTACCTGTCTCTTTTAATTCTTGCACGCACGTTACACAAAATGGCTTCAAATGAGAGTGCAGTACATGTACAAATGTCTGACTTACACTGACTTGCTGGGCTAATTTCCAGGTACTCTTCCTGGGGCTTAATTTCATCCTCTCACAAATATCGCACACTACAGTTGGCATACAAATAGATGGGGCTCTGTTCTTTTTCGCATTGAGGACACTTCCTGTTTTGAGCCACTTCTTTCTCAGTTGCTGTATACAGCATTTTGCTAGTATCCTGGAAGTGGGGAACTGTTCCGCAAACATTCTTCTTGTTTCCTTAAATGAACCCATACACACATATGCCTCAACAATTGTAACTCTTTCTGGAACTGAATAAGTAATAACCGCCACACACAATTGTAAATGACACACAAACTGGATTATGTCCGGCAAAACAGTCTTCCAACGAAATTGACCTTGAGGGGTGATGCATGCTACTAATCACAATAAAATTATGGAAATCACAGAGATATGTTTCAGTGAAAAGCCAGAGTACACAAAGACTTCAAGTGCTGATAAATATGACTGTAGGACTTTTGGATGCTGTGGCTGGCCGAAAACAAATGCTTGGACTTTAAAGTGCTTTAAATTTGCCCATAAATGATGACTGCATGCCCTATACAAGTGCTTTTCTTGGCTAAAAATATTGTTAATTGAAATCCCTTTGATCGTTGGCATAACTTGCGCAGGGATTGGACTTAAGCATATTAAATTATACAATTGGTGTTTTAAGTTTAGTGCTGTAAATTCTGAAGGTATTGATAACCGGATTGATACTAATTGAAAAAGAAAAGATGATTTACACAGAACTGGACTTAACTGCTGAATTTCTAAGGACTTTAAATGTTGGCATGGAATAAGAAAATGTGACATTTCAAGCAATCAGTATTATCTGATACTGAAGTTGCTGGAAATACCATACCTGCATAATTTAACTTGCATAATTTAACTCCTACATTTATAATACCAATGAAACCGAACTTTTACGGAAATCTTTCCTGATAAAACTTTGGTTAGTGGGGATGAAGCTAATGGTTATGGCTTTAAAGTTAATAAAAATAGCCTAAACATTCTTGTTTATGACAACATTGCAAGAATCATTGTCTTAAGCTTATTAACTGACAAAATATGAATACTTACACACTTTTAATGTAAAAAATTGTTTGTTTCTGGAGGGGAAAGAAATTTTATCAAAAGAAAAGAAGTTAAAGATGTTGTGTCTATAAGAAATTTGAAAGATAGGACAATAAACAGAAATATGGGAAGGGATATAGATGCATTCTGGGTGCATTTATTTGGAAACAGAATGTAAATAAATAAATAAACTCTCAGTAGATTCCAAATGAGAATTAGTAGCCACTCAGACAGCCCTTTCAGGGCTATTTGGCCTATATTGGTGGGTGGCTAGGTACCCAGTGGCATAGCAGCTGAAAACCCAATTGTGGAAATAATTACACAATATGAGAGATGCCAAGTGGTGTTTAATTAGTAGTTTAATATTTAATAAAAATTTAAGGCTAAAACCTCAAATTGCAGGAAAATCTACAGACTTATAATACATCAGTATAACCAGACAGGCAACTTGTGAAGGTATTCACAAAATGAGATGTAGTGAAACGATGTCGCTAACTTTGGCTAATTTATTGCATATAGAAATTGCACTAACTTAGTATGTTTGTATATTATCCCACAGCCTGAGGTTTTAGCCATGAATTTTTATTAAACATTAAACTAGTAAACACAGTTTGGTATCTGATATTGTGTAATTAGCATTAGTAGAGGCATTTGATGCAAGAAAGCAAGCTTATGCAGCATCAGCCAAAAAAAAAAATAAATAAAAAATAACCACTTCCACTTTACCCCTCTGTTCGTTCGAAATACCTGTCCAGCTGAGCCTTAAACTTATTTAGGCTATCAACTTCCACGACAAGGGATGGAAGTCTGTTCCACCAACCAACCATCCGCTGGCTAAAGGCAAATTTCCTCACATCTATCCTACATCTGTCTTTCCTCAATTTGAATTTATGCCCTCTCAGGTGATTATTCTGAGCAAGAGGAAGAATCCCATCAGCATTGAGCATGCTCAAACCATTCAAGGCTTTATACACCTCTATGAGATCACCTCGCTGGTGCCTAGTCTCCAGACAATGTAATTTGCAAAACTTAAGCCTTTCTTCGTAAGGGCACCCCTTTGTTCCATTCACTAATCTTGTTGCCCTTCTCTGTACTCGTTCCAGCATCTCTACATCCTTCTTGAAATGAGGCCTCCAGACCTGTATACAGTACTCTAGGTGTGGCCTGACCATTGCCTTATACAAGGGAATAATCACCTCCTTATCCCTGCTAGAAAAATTATATCTCATTGACAATACACCATGAGCTACTCTTGCAGCCCGTCTGCACTGCTCAGAGAACTTCATATCTGCCTGCACAACCATCCCCAGGTCCCTTTCATTCTCTACCACTGTCAGTGTAGTACCACAGAGTTGATACGTTGCTCTGGGGTTGCTGTTTCCCATATGTAGTACTTTACATTTGTCAATGTTAAACTTCATTTGCCACCTCTCAGCCCATCTGCTCAACCTTTTCAGATCCCGTTGCAGTAGCATAGTGTCAGTAGTGTCCTTGACAACCATGCCAACCTTTGTATCTTCTGCAAACTTGGACATTAAGCTTGATATACCATCATCAATATCATTTATAAATACAGAAAACAGTAATGGACCCAATACTGAACCCTGAAGGACTCCACTAATAACATTAGTCCACGATGAGCAGTGTCCATTGATTACCACTCTCTGTCTTCTCCCCCTCAACCACCCCTTTATCCATAGCAGCAATTTGCCTCCAATGCCACACTGCTCCAATTTGTGCAGCAGTCTTCCATGTGCAACAATATCAAAAGCCTTTCTAAGATCCAAGTATATAATATCAAAGTTATTCCCTGCATCCAGTTCTTTTTTTGACTGCATCATAGTATCCAATCAAATTGGTCAGGCAAGACTTCCCCTTAACAAAACCATGCTGTGTCTGAGCTATAACTGAAGTCTTGTCTAGATGATCCCGCAGTGCTTCTTTAACCAGTGCCCCCATTAATTTTCCGGGAACAGAAGTTAAACTAACAGGTCTATAATTACATGTGTCGCCCTTTGATCCTCCTTTGTGAATTGGGGTCACATTTGCACATCTCACATTATTTTCACAACTGGGTTGTTATACCATTAGGTGCTTACCCACCCACTGATGAAGGGCCAAATAGCCCTGCAAGGACTATCTATGTTGATGATATCCACTGAGATTAAATAACATTAGTCTTCTCTACTGGGGAAGCATTATTTATTTGAAGTATAACTGGAGAGGCAACTTATTGTGAAGGTATTCAAAATACGATATAATGAAATAATGCCACTGTAATAAATTTGATTAATTTACTGCGTATAGACATCATGCACTTGCACTAACTTACATCTGTAAATTTTCACAAAGTCTTGAGGCTTCAGGCCTGAATTTTTATAAAATGATTTCAATTTAGTATACGGAAATAAATTTCTATAAACTTGATATTGAAATTTGCATTAAACGATTCACTGAACTGATTCACTCAACTTAAGTAAATATATTAAAAATCAAAGTAAAAATTCTGAGTTAAAGCTTCAGTGTTACAAGAGTTTCGTGAAATGCTTGGGCTTATCTTAAAACTGTCAGTTTTCTGTAATATCACCAGTTCATCAAACTTTTGCTTCTCATTTCTTATTCAATACATGCTTCATTTAGACCAGTGGTTCCCAAAGTGGGCAGTACTCCCTTGCTTCATTACGCCCCCTAGGCAAACTCACCAATTTGCCTAGGGGACGAAATGAAGCAAAGGGGCATCTGAGGCCTGACCTTCTTGAGTGTGTTGCTCCCTTATTTATTATTGTTCAGGTTAGTGCATAGCATGAATATTTGTGCATATTTGTTAAGTAATTACATGAATGGTGTACAGAACTGACAAGATTCCGTTCTAAAATTGTGTTTGTTGAAAGTTGTACCAAATGTCTTTACCATTCACTGTGGTATTCATTGCCAACATCTGGTTGCAAAAAACCTCAGTGATCGCTTTCACAAGTTTTTACACATTGTTATTACTAGTGTTAATAAAATAAAAGCCCATGGTTTCAACAATAGACTATTCCAAGAGCTTTGTGTTGAGAATGATGAAGACTTTCAACTTTTGTTGCTTCATACTGAAGCTCGTTGGCTATCAAAAGGCAACCAGGCATAATATGGCTTTAGCAGCCCTTGTGCCATTAAACAACGTACCAACAACAACAAAAGACAACTGCATAAAGTGCTTTTATAACCTTTTGACACTGTTGTAAAGTTTTTTGAAGAGAAAGATGCTTTCCTCAGTGATAAACTTAAAGGTATCAGGCATGACATTGCATAATTATCCGAACTTATTGCAAAGTTCAATGAAATGAATTTACAGTTGCAAGGAAATTATATCAACTTTATTAAGGCGAAATCTGGCATCCACTTTATTTCAGAGTTAACTTTATTCAAGTGCAATATAGGCTGCCACAAACTATCAATTTCCGTCTCTGTCTGAGCTAGAAAAGATTGGTGGGGTACAGAATGATGATCTGCAAATCTTTTGTGACCATTTGAATAAGCTGCATAAAGATATGTCTGAAAGAATTAAGGTTCTTCTTTTCATAGAAATTCCAATCTGGAATTTCTATGAAAATGATGAATCCATTTTTAGATATTGAACAAGTTGGTGTATTAGATTTAGAGAATGAACTACTTAAGTTACAAAATGATATTGAGCTGAAACTGAAGTTTAAGAAATCTTATCAAGAGTTTTGGTTACAGAAGAAAATTTCTGATCACTATCTTGCACGATGGACAGCAGTTAGGAAGCTACTTATTACATTCCCAACTTTATATTTAGTGGAACGTGGTTTTAGTGTGGTCATTCAACTTATCTCCAAGCAAAGAAATTGACTCCAGATTACTGAACGTGGTGGGTTAAGACTCTAAGCAACTTTAAATCGGACATTGGGAAACTGGTGTTATGTCATCAAGCCCATCTCTCACATTAAAAATTTGACAGAAAAATGAACTTGTTACTAAATGTAGTATTAAGAATTTTGTTAAATGATTGTCAGATTTTGAAAAGCTAGAATCACTAGTCCAGTAATTTCAATATGTTGAATAAAACTTATTGGATTAGAAATAAATGTGCAATTAATCATTACTGTTTTGAATTATATATTTTTAATTATCTTCCTCGTTGAGTCGTGCAGTTTGCTGCTCTGAAAAATATTTTTAAAAGTTAAGACTTGGGGGCATTGGGGGATGCATTTATGGAACCAGGGGGGGCGGTGACTCAAAAAAGTTTGGGAACCACTGATCTAGACAGTTCAGTCATTGGAGAAGTCCATTCAACTATTTTGCAAAGAGGGAATCAAGGAAGTTTAATTTTTGGCTTCATTTTCACAAAATTTTATTACACAAGAAATTATATATATTTTTTTATTATGCAAGTTTCAGAGTCGTGGACAGAGGGTCAAATTGATATCCATTGTTAGCTGAAGCAACAATAATAAATTTGGTAAAAACGATATTATTTCAGATGTTAAAATTAAAAGTTTTCATAATGTAATTTATAATTTATAAAAATTGCAAAGACATAGGTGGCCCCAGAATCTTTGGCAAGTTTCAGAGGGTCAATCGGAGCTGCAAGACTTTTAGCTTCATATGCAGGCTGCAGGCAAAATAGCAGGAGTCTCTCAAACACTTTATCCAGTATTGGTAAAAATGCCATAGGACAACAGGCCTGATTGTAAAAAGCTTCCAGCATTTCCAACTGATGCCTGGACACATACAAAGAAGAGCAATTGATTTCCTGAATAATGTGGCAATGGGTAAAGTGTTTGAGAGACTCCTGCCATTTTGCCTCCAGCCTGCATATGAAGCTAAAGGCCTTGCAGCTCCTCTGCAGTTTGGATTCAGGCTTGGTTTTTCCATGATTGACCCTCTGACCACAACTCTGAAACTTGCAAAAGATTCTGAGGACACCTATGTCTTTGCAATTTTTATAAATTATAAATTCCATTATGAAAACTTCTAATTTTAACATTTGAAATAATATCTTTTTTACCAAATTTATTATTGTTGTTTCAGCTAACAACATTGTTTCAGCACACTGGTTTATATACATCACCCCTTTCAGGATTTATATATTGGATTATAGACTCACTTCTGATTGGATAAGTTTATGCACCCATTTTATTCCCTGTCAGCAAATTTGGGAAGAGCTATACCTCAATTTCATCTAGGCTTCAGGCAGTACTTATTGGGATACCAATTCACAGAAGGATCTGTCTCTGAGCTCTCAGTAGTGGAGCAAAACGCTGCCACTGTATTAGATCTGTCTTTGTCTAAAACAGGGACAAAATTCCATTATGAAAAACTATAATTATGCATTTCAATATTGAATACTATAGAACATTTTAAGAATGTGAGCAATCCATACTATTGACCAACAGGAGCTGTTATTTGCCCATTCTATAATAAACAGTCCCACCATGAGTATTCCACCACTACTGTCGGGAGTTGATTAGCCAGCTGACTCAAACGGGCAGCACACTGGTTTCAAATTGGCTGCAACACTTTGCATGAATTAGCTGACAGCTTAGCTGCTCCTATTCCACCAAGTAATAATTTAAGACAGGATGCTTAGCTACATACATATTCCAGACTCACCTGTTAACTTCAAGTCATAAAAAACTTCACAGCCCTAATAATACCAGCTAACAGAACAGAAAGGCAGGCAGGCCAGATCTTGTTTGCCTTTGTGTTCTGTTATTGAAACAATACATTACCAAGTTATTCAGGAAATCAATTGCTCTTCTTTGTATGTGTCCTGGCATCAGTTAGAAATGCTGGAAGCTTTTGCAATAAACTTGACATCCTAGACTAGTTACGACTTGCTGGATTATTGGATATATTGTATATCTGTGAAACATGGCTTGATTAGCAGCAAGGATCATTTGCCATATCCCATCTATTGGTTATACTGGGCTTTCACCTCTGGGAGAGATCATAGAGGGGAGAGAGAGTACTGACCCATTCTTTAGGAAATGGTTCTTCTTTTTACACTCCCAGGCATCGAGTGAAAAGTCCTAATGCCATGTTCTGTCAAGCCACTCAATTGTAACCGTAATTTAATAGACACAATCACAATCCATATTCCTCCTGAAATGACATGACAATATGACAGATGCTACAAATTGGATAATCAATCATCTGCATCCCTCAGATCTTAACTTAGTATGTGGAAAGTTCATTCATTCCTCCTCCAAACAGATCCAATCTAAAACATTCTCCTTACACATTTAGCATGCACAGGGCTTAAGCAAATCAACACCACACTCGACAAAGGTCAAAATTAGCTGGCAGCACATTGCCAACCAATTGATTTTATGTATAATCTTGTTCTTGCCACCATAGTATGCACTACTGAAAATGTCTGAATTAGCCTTTATTTCTGACCATGAATCCATCTGCTGTCATACAATGATCATAGTCACTGCTGCCACTATTTAAATATCGAAATCGAAGTTTATTAAAATATACATAGACCACATCTGTAATTCCATGGTCAGTTCAAGAGCTCTGCAACCATAAACTGCCCATCAATCATTCTCACTAAATGATTCAACCCCGTATTGGTTTGTGCATCCAAGAAGATTCGTATCTAATCAGATGAAAGCTTAGGGGATCAGAGTTAGATAGGCGTCTCTGTAGCCAGGTGAGCAGGAGCAGCAGTGCATAGCACACGCTTCTTGATTAGACCAGGGTTCGAGCCCGTGACCACCAAATACGGAGGATGCGGAAAGATCAGGGAATGACCACCGCATATCCCCGGAGCAATATGGCCTTAGTTGCTAATGCTCCTAAAAACCAAATAACAAACAAACTAACATCAGAGTTAGATAAGAGCAATAAACTGCAGTATCACACATGGAAACATTGCCAGACATCACTGATTGAATTCTGCTCTCTTGAGAATTGCATTCTCAAGAGAGCAGAATAAATCAAAAGCCATCAAAGCAAATTCTGACACCCCCTTCACAGAGCAAAAATTCCCTGTGAGGTGGTGGGACTTCACATGTATTTCCCAAAGTCATGAACACCCAACCTATGGCTGAATCATATCATGAAATTTAATAAGAATGATAACCAGCAATTACAATCCTTCCTACTTCAAACTCCAGTCAATGTCAAAATTCTATCCACCACACAAATCAGAAAATAGCAGCCGATCACAGTCAAAACCTCACCTCAGTGTAAACATTGGCATCACTCATTTTATTATCATATACCTCGGTCCCCACATCACTGATTCCCTCCTTATTATCATCAATGGTGTCACCCCAGACACTTTTTTCCAACTCATTAAAATAATTATAAATTCAGAAATTGCAAAAATATCTGAACTAGAACTCGTTGTCAATTCATGTCAATCTCAAACTCCTGTGACCTTCTGAAAATTGTGGAGGTAATGCTCCTTCCATGCCTAAGAAAACAATTCCACCTGATTCACCTCCAAGAATTCATTATGCTGTCCCTGCAAAAGTCCACAACCCCACAGTCTATTAGTAACCACCAACACCATATTAATTGCTTTTAGCAACCGTTCAAAAGTCACGATAACATATATAACTTGGAAGTTGCATTTGACTGTTTTAGTCTTCTACTTCATCTGTTAGCTGACCACTTTCAAATAAAAGGTGACATACCTTTTCTTCATTCACTGCTTCCTGAACAAACTATCAGGCTACACAATGATCACTACCAGTAGTCAAGAAAATTCGCTGTAGGTGTCACACAATGCTGAGCACTCCAGTTGCTGTCAGGCATACTCCCTCTTGACTTGAAGGTGATCAGAAGGGGCGTCAACCACAGAATAATGAGACAAATCCCAACTGACATCTTAGGAATTACATTAAATCTAGAAAGTGACACCAAGAGAAAGAAAGAGGATTCTGGATGCTCTTTTTCCAACAATAGCAAACCAGATTTGAGTTGCTGGGATGTACCACTAATGATGGATTGTCATTAGGAGATTGCTTCCACAGGTAACCCTAGTTATCCCCTCCCCCCATGCAATTGTATACTACATTTATGATCACAGAGTGTGGCTCCTTTAATGCCAAGCTGTGTCAACTAGGACTGAAGATTCTAAATGCACCTGCGGCACTGATCAGGATTGAGTGAACATTTTTTATGATTACCCCAATTACCTCAGCCACAGAGGCATGCTAATGACAAAAATAGGGCCACTCGTCTGGTATGAGAACCTCCTTATATCCGAGGAGCACAATTGCATTGCTTTTTCTGACTTCGTCCAGCAGGTTTTCTTGACCAGTCGAAGAAACCTTGCCTGTGACAGCTTTGCACTATGTTAGAACTTTTTGCCTAAAAATAGCTGGGTTGACTCGATCTTCAGTTGAACTTGATCAAAACTTTGGGGTGGGGATACACAGAGTAATAGATTAACGAGACAAAGGTGAAAGTGATTATTGCACTGCATCTATTGCAATGAGCAGCAACCTGAAAAGTAAGTTCTTGGGGATTTAAAGAACTGCTGGGAGTCATCATGAAACAAGTAAATACATGTGCTGCGTTAGGGTAACTAAGAGTAAAAACAGTTGTATGTATACTTGCATTACACCAATGCTAGGAGTATGGTAAATAAATTTGATGAATTTGAGTTGCTGGTGGAGACATTAAAGGTGAATACTATTCAGATATCAGAGACATGGTGTCACCCAGTTAAAAAAAATGCAGAATTGGAATCTGGGGAGTGAGATGTGTACAGAGAGGATACAGAGAATAGGAAGGGGGAGATGTTAAGCTGTTAATTAATATAGATGGTTGATATAGATAACAGTGCGATGTTGAGTCAGTTTGGTGTGAAATAAGCACTGGAAAAACAAAAAAAGGAGAGTTGCAGTGAGAGTTATAGACCTAATGATTCTGATGAGTACACCCATCAACTGTAGAGAGAAATAGAGTGGGCCAGTAAATCAGAATATCTTATAATGGGATATTTTAACTTCCCAGATAATGACTGGAACTTGTGGGTTGGTTATTCACACACTAGCAAGACTTTGGGGATTTATTGGATGATTGTTTTGTACTGCAGCATGTTTGAGAGGCAACCAGAGAGAGTAATACTCTTGATCTAGTTATCAGCAATGATTCTTCATGCATTAAGAATTTGCAAATAAAGGAACCACTAGGTGGCAGTGTACACAGCGTACTGATGTGGAATTTGCTCAAAGATGTAACTACCCTAAGGGGTAAGGGTATTTGTTTTGTAAAGGTGACTACAGTGATCTCAGACAGTTTTTTAATGATGTTCCAAAGCAAATTCTAAATGGGAAGTATTCAATGAATTAATGTTGGAATATACTAAGCTTTTCATGTTGACTAAGAAATACTGTTCAAGATCTAGTCCTAAATGGATGTCAGATGAAATAACGAGTCTCGTGGCAGAGAAGAAAAATGTATGGGATGCATATAGATTACAGAAAAACCAGCAGCCTATGGTAGATATAAGCTAGTCTGTAATAGTCACAAAGGAGGTTAGGCAAGCCAATGCAGATTATGAGAAATCTCTGGCAAAGGATGCAAAGAAAAACAGCAAAGATTTCTTTATTTAAGTCAACTCTAGAAGTAAGGGTATGGATCAGATTGGTCCACTTAACGTCAATGGTTCAACTGTTGATGTTCCTGCTCAGTAGCTGACAAACTGATTGAGTATTTTACCTCTATCAGACATGAGGAATTCTGTAGGGAAGTGGAGGACACCAGTTTATTAAACTCTAAGAAGTAGCGAAATGATTTTGTAATAACTGAATGCAAAGTGTTGAAGTTAAACATACCTGGGTAGTGGGATCTATTCAGTTATATTAAAAGGAGGTGGCAAAGAAAGTGAGCAAACCCTTAGCAATAATTATGATAGCATCCTTGGACTCAGGGGAGGTTTCATGGACTGGAGTTGTGCAGATGTATCCCCAATTCACAAAGGGGAGATGATAGGGTTACACAAGTAATTACAGACCTGCTAGTTTATCTTCTATTTCATGTAAAATAATGGAGTCACTGGTTAAAAAAGAATTGCAGTATCGTCTAGACAAGACTGCAGTAATAATTCAGAACACCATGGGTTTGTTAAGGGAAGTCTTTTTGGACCAATTTGATTTGATACTATGATGTGGTCACAAAAGAACTGGATGCAAAAAATAATTTTGATTTCATATACTAGTATTTCAAGAAGGTTTTTGATGGTGTTGCAGAGGGAAGATTACTGTACAAATTGGAACAGTATGGCATTAAGGGAAAGTTGCTACAGTGGCTAAAAGGATGGTTGAGTGGGTGAAGACAGCGAGTGGTAATCAATGTACACTGCTCTCCATGGACTAAAGTTATTAGTGGAGTTCCCAGGGTTTGGTGTTGGGCCCAATGTTGTTTTGTATATTTATCAATGATATTGATGAAGCTATGTCAGGCTTAATGTTGAAGTTTGAAGATGACACAAAGGTTGTCAGGGTTGTTAATGACAGTATGCTACTGCAACAGAATCTAGAAAAGCTGGAGTGGCAACTGAAGTTTAATATAGTAAACCCCCGCTATTCGCGGTATCTGTATTCGCGGTTTCGCGTATTCGCGATCGCCGATTTAATATAAAATGAAACCTAAAAAAATGTGAATTTTAAAACGCCGTGAATATTTTTCGCCATAAAAAACATGGGCGTGGCTAAAATTATCTTTCCCGGTCAAAACAGCGCTCAGTGGGTGGGGGTAGAGGGGTGAAAAAAATCGCGAGCGTGGATGTTTCTCGCTAATCCTTGTTCAGTATGTGTTAGTCATGGAAGGTTTCGTCGTTTGATTTTAATTTATATGTTTATAAATTGAATAAATTTATCAATTTATAAATTGATATGCTTACAAAAATGATAACTCTACCGTTTTGCAGTGTAAAACAGACTTTTTCGAGTGCGTTAACGGAAGAAAGTGACTTTATTGTGGTCAAGTTCTTTCTAACCCCTACAAAAATATGGCTACGAATAAAAAGAGAAATGTGAAAATATCAAAGAAGGTGATGACACTAGCGAATAAAATTGAGTTATTAGACGAAATTTCTAAAGGTGAAAGTGTCTCCTCAGTGGCAAAACATTATAAAATCAATGAGTCAACGGTACGATCAAACAAGAAATCGGAAGAAAAAATCTGCCGTAGTGTCCGTGAAACCGCGCTAATTGCTTCAAAAATTTGCTCTGTAACTCGTGATGTTAAATTAAAAAAAAATGGAAAACCTTTAAATCTGTGGATAGAAGACCGAATTCAAAATAAAATAAAATTCCGTTAAGTTCACTCATCATTCGTGAAAAGGCAAAACTTCTTTATCAACACTTTAGCGAAACTGGTGATAGCACTGGCGGGATGTTTTTTTTTTTGCTAGCAAAGGCGCTGATTTGAAAGATTTGTTTGAAATTTCTAATAAATATTACATTTAATATTAAATTGTTTCTTATTTTCATTTCGATGCCATATGCTTGCATTTCACTATGTACTGTCATATTATGAAGGTACATATAATACATACATAGACAAAATTTTAGACTAGTTTTTCTTATATATTTCGTACTTTGGAACGGAACCCCTTTATTACTATGGGAGCCATAACTCAGTATTCGCGTTTTCGGTATTCGCGACATTTCTCAGGAACGTAACCCCCGCGAATAGCGAGGGTTTACTGTATTGACAAATGCAAATTACTGCATATGGGTAGCAATAACTCAAGACAACTGCATAGTACTAAAGTCAGTGTAGTAGAGTTTGAAAAAAAATCTGTTGTAAATTGTGCAGTCAGTTTTGAAGTTTTTGATTAGTGCAGATCAGGTCATCTTGTTGATGGTATACAGCAATTTTGCTAGTAGAGATAATGAGGTTATTATCCCCTTGTATATGGCAATAGTTTGACTACACCTTGAGTACTGCATACAGGTCTGGCGACCTCATTTTAGGAGGGATGTAGACTTGCTAGAACAAGTACAGAGAAGGGAACAAAAGATTGGTAGGGGAAAAAAAGGGGTGCTCTTATGAAGAAAGGCTCTAAGTTCTGAAAATTGCAGCATCTGAAGACTAGGCACTAACGAGTTGATCTGATTGAGGTGTATAGAGACTTGAATGGTTTGAGCAGGCTTAAGGCTGATGGGATTCTTCCTCCTACTCAGATTACAAGTCTGAGAGGGCATATACTCAAAGTGAGGAAAGACAGTTGTAGAATAGATGTTCAGTAGTTTGTTTTTAGTCAGCAGGTAGATGATTGCTGGAATAGACTTACATTTGTTGTTGTGGAAGTTGATAGCTTAAATAAATTGAAGGAAGAACTTAACAAACATTTGGAGCAAATGGATCAGTGAAATAGAAAGTGGGTTTTTTTTTATTTTTTTATTTGGCTGATGCTTATAAGCTTGCTTTCTTGCACCATATGCCTCTACTAATGCTAATGCCAAAAAGTGTATTCCATCCCTGTAGAAGCAGTATTTCCTGTTAACATGCACAGACGATGCTGGAAAAAAATTCTACCCCAGAAACTTTTCCCAGTCTCTCCAGTGTCAAATTGATGGACTCAGCTCTCATCATATACTCTCTCTCTCTAATCGTAATTATGCTTCTGGAATATAAGCATTTAATTAATGATTACAAAGTTAATAATAATGACTATATGATATAGTCATTATTAACTTATTATATAGCCTCAGGACGAGTGCTGTTGACTGATACTAAATGCATGCTTATCCTGTCATCAGTAAATATATATATATATATATATATATATATATATATTTCTTTTTCATAATTTACTATGCAGCATGCTCTAAAATCTGTGAATGCCAAGAATGTCCTCGGACCAAGATCAACGTGAGCTTTGTTTAGTTACCATTCCTAGGTCCTCCCTCCACACGGGAATTGGCGTAGTTTGTTGATCTGAGATGGATGATATCCACAAAGGCTACCTGGTGCTTTTGAAAGAAGCGACCTAATTGCAGATACTATCATTAAAAGCAAACACCAAAACTGAATGTGAGAGATTTCTAAAATCTTAATCCTTCTTCCCTACACACTTCTTCCAGCTGTTTTTTATTCAGAAATAGGGTCACCATCGTCTTTAACACTCTTTTAGTAACCTTCAATAAGGATTTTCCCCCAAGTAAAAACTCTGTTTTACCAGGCTTTCCCCTCCACTGCTTCCCCCATAGGGCTCCATCCATTTTTCAGGTTCTCGCTGAATGTATTTTTGTGATTTTGATTGTCTTGAAGAGCAGATCTTTTGGACCTATATATATTTATCTGGAAGAACATTCAGTTGACCTATTTTGCCTCACCATCGCTATAGTGCCATTTGCTATTTTAACCAATGGCTGAAGATGGTATCGTTAACCCCTAGGTTATGCTTCGTTCACATGAATAGACTTGCCAGCTAACCGGTAATGAAGACTTAGAGAGGGATCCCCTTTCTGTACTACCCATGACTAAGAACAGAACTCGGGCAACTAGATAGTCTACACTTGCACGAAAAGACTAGGATACCGTCGTGGTTGATAAATCACCCGGCGAAGACAATGATGATTGTGAGGAGGTGAATAGAGAGCGAATCATCATGTTCGTGTCCTGAAAGAAAACACTTGTCAAGAAAAAACAATTAAAGAAGCCAGACACCTATGCTCCCCACTGCCCCAAGCAGAGGGAGAATGATGATACAGGAGAGGATCTGCCTAGCTTATTAAGCAAGGAAATCCCAAACCTTAGAATTATCCAGACTCTGGCAGAGAATGGAAAGTTGTCTTTACAGTATAGTAGTGAAGTTTCCAGTGCTGCATGTTTTTATATTGCACATGTTTTCATTGGGAAAGATGCTATATGAAGTGATAATTGAGAACGAGCATCTGAAATCAACAAATGAGCAGTTGCTGCAGACTCTCGAATGCGACCCTCATGACGACAGTGACAAACCCGACTTTCGAGGCCTTGAACAACATTGCCTCTACCATTCAGGCCCAGGCCCCTATTTGAAGGGACCCCTCAGACTTTGTTATATGCTGCCACCATCAGGATGCCCAAGATTCCTGCCCTAGAACAAGCATATGCTGATTATTAATGCAGCAGATGGTTGTGATATCATGGACAGCGATGGTGTAAAAGACTGTTTTGAAAACCTAAAACCCAAGTTGGACAACAAAAATCAAAAGTGGCTGAAAGAACAATGATGCTAGAAGTAGCCTACAAATCAGATCTGGAGCAATTACAAACATTTGGAAAAGCTGTAAACTTAAACCTCGCCTTTGAAACCCCAAAACTTAGAAGGCCAACCATCATCATCTTCGTTGTTGATGTCTCACTCCAGAAGGAAGACCTCTTGGAAGAGATTTTCAATAGAAATCTAGTTGGGTGCATAGACAGGGAGGAGGCAGGGAGCCAATAGAATGAAGATTCAGTACTCGACTAGCAGGACATGGGACAAGCTCAACTGGATTTTACAGGTATCTCCCAGGATTAGAAAACTTCTGCATTATCAAGAAAGGATCTTCTTGGGCTGGTCATCACACTGTTTCCAGACTTTGTACCAGTTCTGAAATGTTACAATTGCCTAGGATACGGCCATATTTCCACAAAATGTCTCAAAAAGCAACCAATCTATAGGTATTGTGTAGAGGCAGGGCACCTTTACAAGGACTGCCCAAATAAATCCTCCCGACCAACCTGTGGCAACTGCAAGGCTATTAATAAACCCAGCAATCAATCCATTCGGGATGGGGCCCCATATATAAAAGAGCAGCTGAAATAATCCATAACAATAAAAATTGTGGATAATAGGCCATCCAACCTGACAATTTCTGAATTATCCCAAGAGAGAGAGAGAGAGAGAGAGAGAGAGAGAAGAAGGGAATCACCAAGACAGAAAAGAATTATGATATCCAGCTCAGGACCCTGGGTACCAAACCCATACTCACCAGATGTTAGCCCATTTGTGTTAATTGCTTCTGAAAGCCTCAGAAGCATCGACGAAGAAATGTTATAAAAGTCCAAGGTCTATCCCCTAGTGGTTGCAGGATCTTACTAACCCACAGAATGATATCAAGAATGCACATTAAGTATACCAGCATAAATGCAGGACTGCGCCTCCCTGCATTGTTGATCAATACAAAGAAAGATTCAGATCCCTTTGTAGAGAATATTGCAATAGGATTTACCCTGCCAAGCAAAACTCATGGAGCACACTGATAGCGACTGAAGGGAAAAGGAATCTTTGAGGCATGGTGTAAAAATTTGTCAGGAACAAAATTCGGTCTACAGACATCATAAATTCCATCCATAATAATGGCTCACCTGAGACAAAAAATTGGCTGGACACAATAAACAAAATACTGGATGATTTGATTTACCATGATTATGCTGATCTAAACACAGACTTCCATAATCAAGTCACTACAGACAACCAAAACTTCCAACCTACCACTATTGAAGATCCTCTTACTGAAGAAGAAGTGGCCATAGCTATCAAGAATGGCAAGGCTGAACAGCTGAATGAGGATAGCAGGAGTGACAGTCCAAAGACGTTTCACAGACTCTCCTGCTATCCTCATTCAGCTGTTCAGCACGTGCTTGAAGGATGGTGTATTTCCATCACTCTGGAAGCTTACAAACTTAAGACCACTGGAAAGTCATTAACCTGTCGTCCTATAGCATTTTTACCAATTCTGGGTAAAGTACTTGAGAGGCTCCTGCTATTTCACCTTCAGCCTGCATACGAAGCTAAAAGTTTTGCAGCTTCCCTCCAGTTTGGATTCAGGACGGGTTTTACCATGACTGACCCTCTGACAACTTTGAAACTTGCAAAAGATTCTGAGGCCACCTAAGTCTTCACAATTTTTATAAATTGTAAGGGAACCTTTGACACCATTTGGTGTCAGATCATCCTATATAGGGTCAGGGCCACTGGCTGCTCCCACAATCAGTTCAAATGTTGGTCAAAACGTGAAAGGCAGATATTGTTGAGGTATCAGAGACATGGTGTCACACAGATATAAGGAATGCAGAAATGGAATTTGGGGAGTACAATGTGTACAGGAAGGATAAACGGAATAGGAAGGGAGGAGGGGTTATGCTATTAGTTAAGAAAAAAAAAAAAAAAAAAAAAAAAACCACATAAAATCCAAGGAAGTATAGCCAGTCGAAATGGTGGATAGTGCAGTGTTGAGTCAGTTTAGTGTGACATAAGCACTGGGAAATCAAAATTGAGAGTAGTAGTAGTATGTTATAGGCCTAATGAATCTGATGAGTATAATAAACAACTCTACAGGGAAATAGTGAGCCAGTAAATCAGAGTCTTATAATGGGGGATTTTAATTTCCCAGATATTGAGTGTAATTTGTGGGTTGGTCACTCACACACTAGCAAGGCTTTTGTGGATTTATTCGATGATTGTTTTCTACAGCAGCATGTTTTGGAGGCAACTGGAGGGAGTAATACTCTTGATCTGATTATCAGTAGTGATTCTTCATGCATTAAGAATCTGCAGATAAAGGAACCACTAGGTGACAGTGATCATAATGCGCAGAAGTGGGATTTACTCAAAGAGGTAACTACCATCAGGAGTATAGGGAAGGGTTTTTGCTTTCATAAAGGCGACTATGGAGGTCTGAGGCAGTATTTAAATTCTATACAGTGGGATCAACTGATGATGTTACCAACGGCAAATTCAAAATGAGAAGCATTCAAAGAATTAATCTTTGAAGATACTAGGCTTTCATACCAACTAAGAAATATTGTTCAAGGTTTAGACCTAAATGGATGTCAGCTAAACTAATGAGATATGTGGCAGAGAAGAAAAATCATGAGATACATATAAATTAATGGGTGACACAAAGCCTATGATAGATTTAAGCTGGTCTGTAACCAAGTCACGAAGGAGGTTGGCAGGCAAAGGCAGATTACGAGAAATCTTTGGCAAAGGATGAAAAGAAAAACAGCAAGGAGTTTTTTATTTATGTAAACTCTAGAAAGAAGGGGATGTATGAGATTGGTCCATTGGATATTGATGGTTCCACTGTTGATGATCCTGCCCGGGTAGCTAACAAACTAAATGAGTATTTTGCATCTGCATTCACCCATAAGGATTTATTCAGGGAGGGGAATGCCGGAGGTGAATTTAACTCTGGCAGTGAGCTAGATAATCTTGTAATAACAGAGAGCAAAGTGGAGGAGAAATTGTTGAAGATAAACATAAGAAAGGCATCTGGGGGTGGATGGGATCTATCCTGTTATATTAAAGGAGGCAGCAAAGGAAGTAAGCAAACCCTTAGCCATAATTATGAGATTCCTTGGACTCAGGGGAGAGGAACCCATGGACTACAGATGGTCAAATGTGACCCCAATTCACAAAGGAGGGTCAAAGGGCAACACAAGTAATTACAGACCTGTTCGTTTAACTTCTGTTCTAGAGGGAAATTAATGGAGGCACTGGTTAAAGAAGCATTGTAGGATCATCTAGACAAGACTTCAGTTATAGCTCGCACACAGCATTGGTTTGTTAAGGGGAAGTCTTCTCTGAGCAATTTGATTGGATACTATGATGTGGTCACAAAGCAACTGGATGCATTCAATAACTTTGATATCATATATTTGGATCTTAGAAAGGCTTTTGATATTGTTGCACATGGAAGGCTACTGCACAAATTGGAGCAGTGTGGCATTGAAGCAAATTGCTGCTATGGATGAAGGGATGGTTGAGAGGAAAAAGACAGAGAGTAGTGATCAGTGGACACTGCTCTTCGTGGACTAATGTTATTAGTGGAGTCCCTCAGGGTTCAGCGTTGGGTCCATTGTTGTTTTCTGTATTTATTTATGATATTGATGATGGTATTTCAGGCTTAATGCCCAAGTTTTCAGACAACACAAAGGTTGGCAGAGTTGTTAATGAACTAATGACAGTACGCTGCTGCAGCAGGATCTAGAAAAGTTGAGCAGATGGGCTGAGAGGTGGCAACTGAAGTTTAACATTGACAAATGTAAAGTACTACATATGGGAAGCAATAACCTCAGAGTAACGTATCAACTGTGTGGTTCTACACTGACAGTGATGGAAAACAAAAAGGACCTGGGGGTAATTGGGCAGGCAGATATGAAGTTTTCTGAGCAGTGCAGACAATCTGCAAGGGTAACCATGGTGTCTTTTTAATGATGTATAGGAATTTTTCTAGCAGGGATAAGGAGGTGATTATTCCCTTGTATAAGGCAATGGTCAGGCCACACCTTGAGTACTGTATACAGGTCAGGAGACCTCATTTTAGGAAGGATATAGAGCTGCTGGAGTGAGGCAGAAAAGGGTAAGTTTAGTGAATGGAACAAAGGGTTGCTCTTACGAAGTTTTGCAAATTACAGTGTCTGGAGACTAGGCACCTGCGCGGTGATCTGATTAAGTTGTAGAAAGCCTTGAATTGTTCGAGCATGCTCAGTGCTATTGGGATTCTTCCTCTTTCTGAGAATAATCGCCCGAGAGGGCATAAATTCAAGTTGAGGAAAGAGTGTAGGATAGATGTGCAGAAGTTTGCATTTAGCCAGAGTGTGGTTGACTGCTGGAACAAACTTCCATCTGTCGTAGTAGAAGTTGATAGCTTAAAGAGATTGAAGGCAAAAGTAGACAAACATTTGGAGTGAGTGGATGTGGGAAATTAGATAAATTGTTTTTTTTTTTTTGGCTGATGCTGTATATGCTTGCTTTTTTCCATCATGTGCCTTTACTAATGCTAACCGCCTCATGAGCTACTTCTCTAACCGACGTGTCACCATAAAAACAGTTCCATTCCATCACTTGGAAATTCACCAGGGGCTGTTTCCAGGGTTCCAACCTTGGTCCTACATTGTGGAATATGATCCTGGATGACTGGCTTCTGAGGATCCATCCCAACATCATACAAACTTCTTATGCCGATGATCATATCATCGTTGTTGAAGGACATACGAGAGCTACAATAGAAAATATGGCAGGTGCAGTACTGTCTGCTCTGTCTGAGTGGGCTGAGAACAGCAAACTTTCAGTCTCTACCCAAAAGAGAAAAACCCTTCTACTGAAAGGAAAGTTGGATTTGAGAAGAGCTCCTATCATCCGTTGTAAAGGGAAATTACTCAAAAGTCAACACTCTGTCAGATATCTGGGCATTACACTGATTGATCAAGAAATGTTCATTCCCCACCTATTTTCCATCAGAGATAAAATTAAAGCCTATATTACCATTCTGGCACGCATAACTCGCAAAGACTGGGGCTTTGCTGGTTAAGGTTTTACATCTTTGCACTGCGTTATTTATTCCTGTCACATATGGCGCCGTCGTGTCGTAAAGCAGGAGGAGATGATAGCAAGAATGCAACGTCTGATCCTTCATGTCCAATGGGTTATGTTGCTGCAAATGACTCGTATGTGTCAGACCATGTGAACCTCTGCACTACAAATTCTTACTGGATGCCTAAGTCTAGATCTCCATCTCATAGACTTCGGTCTCTTTCTCATGCCATCAGGAAGTATAAAGAGGTCAAAATACTCATCATTAAAACAGGTACGGACACTAACATCAAACAAGAGATGACCCGTGTGTGTGTACTGGTTTCCTTTTGGCAGACATGATCTAATAGGCTCATCAAGGATTTGTGGGGAACTTTGGAGAACCACAGGAACGGCGTGACAAAAACACTGTGTCCAATGTGTCTACTCCTTCTAATCATGTCCTGGCAAAATTGCAGACACCTTCATATTCAACTCTGCCTTGTGACTTTTTCCAACAGTGCCCTTTACTTGTTAAGTAATTTTGCAGATCTTGTACACTTATCATCATTAGGTGATAAAAGGTGATATTGTACAACAATATTACCTTTTTTTCCTCTTAAAAAATGTCTGTTGTATAACATCATCAACTTTTTCCTCTGGTAGAAATATCATGGTCCTATTCCACCTGCCATTTTTGCACAATATATTTCCCATTTCTCTGATAATAAAGTTACCAAAAATAACCTCTGTGGGATGAGTGCATTATGCCTTGGGGATTTCTGCTGTTTCCTGATGCTGAACTGTGAGCTCTGATGTTGAGTTCTGCAGTTGAGAACTTGGTAGGTCGCCCCACTTTAATTCCTTTGAGGGCATCCATATTACTCTTTAATCTCTCATAAATGCCCGTCAGAACTCTGAGTTAGTTCCTAATTTTTTCACACACTCTCTGCACCGAACACACACAAAGATTATCATCCTTGGCTCTATCATCTAATATGCCATTAAAAACCAGATCAATCAGCCAATTAATGTATCATATCCAGTTCCAGAATGGTTTGGAAAATTTGTACAAACAGAAAATTGCTTCAGGCCGTGATTCATAGGAAAAATCTCCCCCCCCCCCACCTTCCATTCTTCCCCAAGCTACACTCCCACTGCTTTGAGCCTGTTTGCCTTGCTGCTCGGGGGCGTGTTTTCTATGTTAAATTCAGTTTAATTGTTTATACTATACTAAACTAGTATACTTAAATGCAATAATTACACTAGATTAATTCACCAGTTATCCAGCAATAATTAGCATTAGCATTAGAAGAGGCACATGATGCAAGAAAGAATGCATATACAGCATCAGCAAAAAAAAAAAAAAAAAAAAAAATCCCATTTCACTGATTCATTCATTCCAAATATTTGTCTAGTTCTGCCTTGAATTTGTTTAAGCTGTCAACTTCCACAACAATAGATGGAAGTTGGTTCCAGCAATCAACTACCCACTGGCTAAAGGAAAATTTCTGCACATCTGTTCTACAACTGTCTTTCCTCAATTTGAATCTCTCCCCCCTCAGGTTTGTAATCTGAGCAATAGGAAGAATATCCTCAGCATTAAGCCTACTAGAGCCATTCAAAGCCTTATACACCTCAATCAGATCACCTTTCAGGTACCTAGTCTCCAGCTGTTGCAATTTGCAGAACTTAATCCTCTCCTGGTAAGAGGATCCCTTCATTCCCCTCACCAGTCTTTTGTTGCCCTTCTCTGTACTAGCAACTCTACATCCTTCCTAAAACGAGGCTTCCAGACCTGTACGCAGTACTCAAGGTGTGGCCTAACCATTGCCTTATACAAGGGGATAATCACTTCCTTATCCCTGCTCGCAAAATTCCTGTATATCATTTAAAAGACTCCATGACCTACTCTGGCAGCCTGTCTGCACTTTTCAGAAAACTTCATATCTGACTGCACAATTACTCCAAGGTCTCTTCATTTTCTATTACCCTGAGTATAACAACACATAGTTAGTACATTTCTCTGAAGTTACTGCTACCCATAATACGGAGTAATTTGCATATGTCAATGTTAAACTGATCAGCCCATCTACCCAACTTTTCCAGATCCTGTTGCAGTAGCATACTGTCATTACTGTTATTTTCAACCCTGCCAACCTTTCTATCGTCTGCAAACTTTGATATTACGCTTGATATACTTTTATCAATATCATTGATAAATGATGTTGATAAAAGATACAAAACAACATTGATACAAACATTGATACAAAACAACAATGGGCCCAACACAGAACTCTGAGGGATACCACTAATAACATTATTCCACATACAGCAGTACCCATTGACCACCACTCTGTCTTTTCCCGCTCAACCATCCTTTTATCTACTGTATCAACTTGCCCTTAATGCCATACTGCTCCAATTTGTACAGTAGTCTTCTATGTGCAACAGTGTCAGAAGCTTTCCTGAAATCCAAGTATATGATATAAAATTATTTTTTGTATTTATTTCCTTTGTGACCACATCATGGTATCCAATCAAATTGCTCAGACAAGACTTCCCCTTGACAAACCCATGCTGCATCTGAATTATTGCAGCAGTCTTGTCTAAATGATCCTGCAATGCTTCTTTAACCAGTGACTCCATTATTTTCCCTGGAACAGAAGTCAAACTAACAGGTCTATAATTACTTGTGTCACTCTTTGTGAATTGGAGATACATTTGCACATCTCCAGTCCATGGGGACTTCCCCCGAGTCCAAGGATACTCTCATAATTATGGCTAAGGGTTTGCTTACTTACTTTGCTGCCTCCTTTGATATAACTGGATAGATCCCAAACACCCCAGGTGCCTTTCTTATGTTTAACTCCAACAATTTGTCCTCCACTTTGCTCTCAGTTTTTACCAAATCATTTAACTCCCTATTAGGGTTTGATAAACATCTGGCCCTCTCCTCCTTGAATAACTTATAATAACTTATCTTGAATAACTTATTAAGGTTTTTTAGAAGCAGAGGAAGCAATACAGTAAACCCTCGATTTAACGGACCGGACAAGTAATAATACAGTAATGTATATATTAATCTCGATCATATTATTATTTTTAGGTTATGCAAAATTTCAGTGTTATTATTAATTAAAAATTAATACTAATTACCTATTTCCATTATTGTTTTGATAATTACCTACTTTTATTCTTATAATCAAATTTAGGAAATTGTAGTCAGGAAATTGTCTTTTTATTCTTTCTGAAAACGTGTTCAAATTGCTGTTTTCCCAGATTACAGATAACAGGTAAGAGCAGGTGGTGACTTGTGAGCTGAACATGACTCGGGACACTAAAATGCAGGTGTACCGACTCGCTTTGTTTCAGTATCAGTCTGCCCCAAGCTATCTTGCGGTCATGTTTTATATAGAGTGTTTCTGTGATTTCTGAATTATGACTTTATTTATTAAATAATTTTGTCGCCTTAAAATTTAAAATTGCATAAGTGATAGAGGAGTTAAAAGAATGTGTGTGAACTTAAATGTGGCACAGAAATTAGGCTAATTAAGGAATTACAACAAGGTGCCTCAGTAGCACATGTTTCTAAAATTTACGGCGTAAAAAAACAAACTGTTTCTGATATCTGTAAATCAAAGGCCATATTGTACAGTAATGTATATTGTATTAAAGCTTTTTTATATTAAGAACAATAAAAAATGCCCCTCCCCCAGGTTACATTCCATTTAATGGACTTTTGGCATTAGCGGACACCCCTTCTCCCTAGTTAGTCTGTTCAATCAAAGGTTTATTGTATTTGTGATGTGCTTGTGCCAAGAGAGATTAGAAGTCAGGGTAATCCCTAAAAGAGATATATTATCTTGCCTAGAAATCGGAGTGTCACCAAAGATAAGCATAGGAGCTGAAGAATCCTTTTTCGCGAGATATAAGACAGCACTTGGTTTTAGAAAGATTGAAATCAACTAAGTTGTCTTTGCCCCACTGAAGAATTACCTGCAGATCGGCATTTAAGGAATTGGTAGTGGATATTTGAAAAGTTCAAGCTGATTGAGCAGGGCAAGGTTTCTCAAACTGAAAGGTGGAATGCAATGTGTTATATCGTTGGCAAAACTATGGATAGGATTTCTGGTCAATGGAAGAAGGTCATTGATATACAACAGGAAAAAAGTGGGGAGGGAACTGAACCTTGAGAGACACTAGCATTAGTGGAGAAGTTAGAAGACAGAAAGCCATCTATCATCACCCTCAGTGAGAGGTCAGAGAGAAAACTGGATAACCAATTACAAAAAGCAATAAGCTTCCCTCTTGGCAAGCTATAAGATAGAAGCTTGTTTAGAAGACTTTTATTCCAAACATGATCAAAAGCCTTTGAGATGTCTAGAGCAACTGCTTGTGTTTCACCAAACTTTTCCATTGAATTTCTTCGTAAATGCGTAACATTAGCCGGAATCCATACTGGCGATTGTTGATCAGACAGAAGCTTTCTAGCTAGTTTGTAAGTTGCCGGTTAATTGATTTCTCCATTACTTTAGAAAGAGTAGAAGTAATTGCAATGGGACGATAATTGGATGGAAGGGATTTATCACCCTTTTTAGGAACTGGCTGGATATGAGCAAATTTTCAAGCTGAAGGAGAAACACATTTGGAATAATAAAGTGAAAAAAAATGTGACAAAGAACAGAAGTAAGTTCAGGAGCACAGGTTTTGAGAACATCAGGACCTCAAGCTTTCTGAGCATCAATTTATTCATCAAAATCCTTCTAACATCCTTTTGATGGAAGACCACAGGATGCATTGAATGGAACAGTTGGGAATGGTGGGAGTTCTTTTACCAAGATCATTAATACATGAGTTGGAAGAAAAATGGGATGCTAGCAGGTCAGCTTTGTCCTTGGCTGAAGTGACAACAGAACCAACTGGTTTTGATAGAGGTGGGAGCAGAGATGGGCAAAAGTTGCGGCCAATAACTTTGGCAAGAGACTAGAATACTTGGCTACCATTAGGGCAAGAAGCAAGTTTTCTACTCTTAGTCTGTTCAAAATCTAGTTTGGACTGATTAATAACTGCTTTACAATTGTTGCAAGCTTTGGTTTAAGCAGAAAATGAAAATGAAGAATTAGAAACAAGCCAAATACGATATGCACATTCTTCTCTTGAACAAGCACATTTATTGGAAAACCACAGTTTAGAAAGAGGACAAGATCTTAAAGTGGAGTGTTAAATAAAGGATTCCATTCCTACAAGAATAATTTCACTGACATGATCTGAGCAAACATTGACATCAAAAGATTTGAAACAGTAATCCGACCGAGGGAAAGAAGAAAAGAAATCTTGCAGGTCATTCAATTTCGCATTCTTGTAATGCCAAACAACATGAGGTTGGGAAAAGCCATGAGATAAAGGCTCCATTGGAGAAGAGACAATCACCAAGTGGTGATCTGGGGTGCCTAAAGCACCACTCACTTTGCTCGTGTACTTAGAAGGGTTGTTAGTGAGAAAAAGATCAAGCGAGTTGGCTGTATGGTTATGATTGTCCAGTATTCTAGTATGAAAATGAAAAATCTAAGCGAGGTTATTAGTAATTACAAAAGCCTCAGCATCTCGACCAGCTGGGTCTGTGTGATGAAGCCAGCTGGAGTTGTGAACATTAAAATCACCAAGGAAAATTGCCTCATTGTTTGGGAATGTTGTATTGAAGAAAGTCAATTTGCAAAGAGAGGAAGTCAAAGAGCTTCAAGTGTTTAGGGGAGTTGGGAGAATGGTAGAGACAACAGATGAATTTGACAGAATGAGGTAGAAACATTTAAGCCAGAGGTCGAAAAGTTTTTGTTTCAAGCCTCCAATAAGCAAAGTGGTAGTATTACACCTGTTGATGAGTCATCTACTTCCTAGTATTACCTGGTAACACAGAGGGGTGCCATCCATGTGGTGTGGGTGCCACACCTCGACCTCTGCTTACGTTGGTTCACAACTGGGTGATCACCCACAGTGTGATTGTGCCTGGGGGTTATACCCAAGGTTGCTAATAGTCCCCCCCATTGCAAAAGTGCAAGCAGAAGATTTGGCTGTCACAGACTGACTGGACTTTGTCGATATTGGGTCCACTATATTACACTTGAGTGTTACCCAAATATCAGTTCCATCAGCATTTTAGACTCCCAGGTAACAAATACTTGTCTGCCTTATCTGAGAGAATGTCTGTGACAACCTCAAGGACCAAGGCTTAACCTCCTTTGTGACTTGATTACAGACTAGCTTGTATCTACCATAGGCTTCTGTGTCACCTGACAATTTATGTGCATCCTGTACATTTTTCTTCTGTGCCACGAGTCTCATTAGTTCATCTGACATCTATTTGGGTCTGAACCTAGAGCAGTATTTCTTAGTTGAAACAAAAAAGACTAATAGCTTCCAAGATTACTTCCTTGAATTCTTCTCATTTAGAATTTGCTGTTGGTAACATCATTGGTTGGTCCCACTGTATAAACCTAAAAATCTCTGAGACCAGTGTAGTTACCTTTACGAAAGCAAAAACCTCTCCATGATGGTAGTTACATCTTTAAGTAAATCCCACATCAGTAATCTGTGATCACTGCTACCTAGTTGTTCCTTTATCCGTAAATTTTTCATGCATGACTGCTGATAATCTGATCAAGAGTTTTACACCCTGTTGTTGCCTCTCTGACATGCTGCTCTAGAAAACAATCATCCAGTAAATCCACAAAAGCCTTGATAGTGTGCGAGTGACCAATCCACAAGTTCCAGTCTATATCTGGGAAGTTAAAAACCCCTATTATAAGACACTCTGATTTTCTGGCCCACTCTATTTCTCTGTATAATTGTTCGTTGTACTCATCTGAGTCATTAGGCCTATAACAAACTCCTGCTCTCATTTTTGCTTTCCCCTTGTCTATGTCCCACCAAACTGTCAAGTGCATGGTCATCACCAAATACGGAGAATGCGGAAAGGTCAGGGAATGACCACTGCATATTCCTGGAGCAATATGGCCTTAGTTGCTAATGCTCCTAAAAACCAAATAACAAACAACAAACAGCAGGCTCTAGTCTTGATCCCATCGCCTTGTACGGTGGGATAATCAGTTTTTTATCCGTTTAAGCAAGATTCCTGTTTGTCATCGACAAAACCTTGTGCTGTCCTGGCAAACTGTCTGCAGTGCTTAGAGAAATTCATGCACAACTATCCCCATTTCTTTTTCATTTTCCACTACCCAGAGTATAGTACAACGTAATGCCATGCTTCTCAGCAATACCAACCCTATCTGGTGCCTCTGTAGCCAGGTGGGCAGGAGTAGCAGTGCGTAGCACACACCGCTCTGATTAGACCGGGATTCGAGCCCGTGACCACCAAATATGGAGGATGCGGAAAGGTCAGGGAATGACCACTGCATATCCCCAGAGCAATATGGCCTTAGTTGCTAATGCTCCTAAAAAACCAAACAACAAACAAACCAACCTTATCTTAGAGTTTTATGCTTCTTTGCTGTAATTTTTATAATCTATAATCTTATAACTCTAACTTATCTTTAAACTTTGTTTAGTCATTATTTACTGATTTAAGCAAATAATTGTACAGAATTGTATTCATGCTCATTACTACTGTACAGTTTTTTGAACATTATTAAATTTAGTTTGAAACAATTAATCTTAAATTAAAATTTACATTACCACAAGGATAAAGATGGTCCTCAAATAGAACTATATAAAGATCCAGCTACCAGTGCATTGTGGCATACAGGAGAGAAGACTTTACAGGTATTACAGAGTACAAGTCAAACTACTAAAGCGGTCTTAGCCACAGTAGGAAGTAGACAGTTTTGGAAAGATGCTGTCAAGTATGTGAACATTGCTGAATTATATAATTAATTATATAATATATATATATATCTTTATATATTTTTTTTTTTTTTTTTTTTTCATTTTTGTAACATGCATTATTGAGTTATGCATTTGGACAATGGTTGTTGTATGTTTTGATGCCATTTGTTATGCACGTTAGTGACATAAGTGAAATACAAAGAGTTCATGTTATGTGTCACTAGATAAATTATAGAATGTCTTAAAATACCGTGTGATTGGACTAAGTTTCAATAGCAAAAGCTTAATTTAAAATTAAAATATGCGGAATTAAAATATGCGCAAGGAAGCAGAAGTGCACAACTCCGTCCCTGGTTGTCATGGAGAATTAATTAATTAAGAACTCTAAAATATGTGAAACAGATGGGGCCAATAGTCATAACGGTAGACTTTCGTTTTGTTAAAAACGTCTTCAGTCGGCAAAGTTTTTTTTGCCGACTGAAGATGTTTTTAACAAAGAGTTCTTTTAGAGTTCTTAATTAATTAATTCTCCATGACAACCAGGATGGAGTTGTGCACTTCTGCTTCCTTGCGCATATTTTAATTCCATTTTTAATTAATTTATTCTCATCCCGTAAACTTACCAATTAATCTAGTTAACTTAAAATTACCCAAACCCAAAAATTTAGTCATTCATTCACCCAAATAACAACTGCAGATTATCCAATGTGAGTACCGTAAATTAAGCTTTTGCTATTGAAACTTAGTTATGTGTCACTTGTTTAGGATGGGCAAGGTTTAAATTATATTGAAGATATGAGCCATTTTTGATTAAGAATTAGCTGTAGATGCAGAATTTCATCTTTGACACCACAAGTGCGAACTACAGTAACCTCTCAGTGATTCACTAAGATTATGAATAGTTATTGTAAATAGTTACTCTCTAGGAGTACTGAAACAATTCCCTATCTATTTTTGGAGCTTTGCACACAAAGAAGTTCAAGCAGTTATTTGAAATGGGAATGATATTTGTTAATCCATAGCAAATGATATTCTTACAAAGAAAGATGCTGTTAAATCACATGCAAATGTTAAGTACTTTTATTGGAACTGTTAAAAGAGAATTAAATAATCACTGCCATACAGGTACTTAACATCAAGATGATGTTTTGAAAGTCAGCTGAGTAATGTCATCAGGTTTGGAGATAGCAGAAGGCTCTGACTGGCCCAAAATAGGTTCCTTGTCTTCTCCAGGCTTGATGACATTACTCACTTAAGTTTCGAAATGTCATCTTGCTATATTAAGTGACTGTGTTACAGTGCTTACTTAATTCTCTTGTAACTTTCCCAATAACCATAAAATTTGCATATGGTGAAAAGAAATTAATACAAAGAAAGACACCTAATGGTGTCTTTCTTTGTATTAATTTCCTTTCACCTGTATCCCACCAACTCCCCCTTCTCTATCTGTTCTTTCACCTCCATAGTCTCCTTGCCTGCACCACACTTTGAGATAATCCTCCAAGGTATTAAAGAAAGTGGGGGGGGGATCTCCAGTAGAAGGAGTCCACTGCATGGTGCAGGGTAAGTAAAATTCATTCAAACAACACCAACATAACAATACCTCATGCCTAACCCTACACCCATTGACTTTCTTTAATGCCTTTGAAGATGCCTCAAAGTGTCTGGTAAAGTAGACTATGCAGATGAAAGTACAGAGTTAGAGAAGGAGGGTTGGGCCATACAGGTGCAGGGAAAGAGGAGGATGAAAAGTGGAATCACCTCCTCCTCCCAGAGCTATGCTTGTGAGGTCTTCAGGCCCTTCTGAACTCCAGCTTTCTCTCTCTATCCCTACAGAGGTCAAATTTAATGTGCTGACTTTTTATGTCTCTCCTTTCCCATGTATGTGGGCGGGCTCCTCCTCCAGGGATTCCTTCATCTCCTATACTTCTTGATTCATCTTGGAAGATATAGTTTTTGCTGTGATCCTCCTTTATAACTTACCCTATGCCCCATCTACTCTTCTGTTTTAACCCATATCCCTCCATTTCCACTTTTTTTTTGGATAGCTGACTTCCTTGCCAGGCAAGCAGAGGGCATTCCTTGTCCATGCAAAATGCAGTGACGAACAGCATGCTTTCTTCATAGGAGTTCACTACTACTATCTGATCACTGCGCCTATGAGCAGTGATCACATAGCAGTAGTGTTGAAAATGAACTCTCGTCATGGCCGACACCAGCCATTTTGCCTAGTATTTGAATTCTCCAATGGGGTAAACCATCTTTGCTGACATTATGGTTCCTTACATCCCAGTGCTAAATATCTAGCTGCTAACCCACTACCTGTAGGGGTAGAATTTTTTAGACTTTATTTGATCTTTCTAACACCTGTTTTTGTGTTATTGGTTGGATATGTTATCTCTGGTGGGACCATCCTCCTGAATTCCATGCTTCTGTGGATTGAAATCTTCTTGGAACCTTGACTATTTTCTCTACTCTTGTTAGGAAGGTAAAGATTGTCCCTCAGCCAGAGAGTGATTGATCATGGAATAAACTTCTGGCTGGCCATGACGAGTGTCCATTTTCAACAGTACTGCAATGTGATCACTGCTCATAGGAGCAGTGATCAGATAGTAGTAGTGAACTCCTATGAGGAAAGCATGCTGTTCGTAATTGGATTTTACCTGGACAAGGAATGCCCTCTGCTTGCCTGGCAAGAAAGTGGGCTATCCAGGGGAAAAAAGGGGGGAGGAGGAATGGAGGGATATGGATTAAAACAGAAGAGTGGATGGGGCATAGGGTAAGTTATAAAGGAGGATCACAGCAGAAATTATATCTTCCAAGGTGAATCAAGACGTATAGGAGATGAAGGAATCCCTTGACTATTTTCTTTACTCTTGTTAGGAAAGTAAAGATTGTCCCTTAGCTAGAGAGTGATTTGTCATGGAATAAACTTCTGCCTGGCATTGTGAAGTTTGTAGTTTGGTGCATTTAAAAAGCATCAGAAAAATTATTGGAAGGAATTGGCGAATGAAATGGCTAAGGTTTTTTTTTTTTTTTTTTGTGCTGATTTTATTTAACCTTATTTCTTTGCATCATGTTGCCAATACTAAATGTATTGGCAACATGATGTCAGTTCATAACTGACAGTTGGACAGACAACTTGAGTAGTCAAGACCCGCTAATTTTCGTAAAATCGGACAAATGCTAATAATTTATTGTAATTTTTCCTTGTAGAGGATATGCGATCTCATTATGGATTTAAAATAAACTTTGTGGATTTTTTGAAAAGGGTAGTATAGGCTATTTTTGGAAATTTTAAAGGAATATTCAATTTTGGGAATATTATATATTTTATTTTAAGGCAGAAGAACACTTTTACCTGGGGTTTTCTTCAGTGACAACTGCATCCCAGAGAGGTGTAATTCAGAAGGTGTTGAAATTGCAATTATATGGAAGGAGGACAAAGGAAAAAGCCAGCTTTTATCCTAAATCCCATGAAAGGATTTACTTTTATGTTTACTTTTACTTTGTGTTTAATACTTTATTTGTTTTGTAAAAGATGTTTACTTTTCCAAATTTTAAAATATAGCATCAAGGAGATAATCTTTTAAGATGATTAAAGAATTTAAAATTTTCAGTGAGGAATATAGGATGAATTGGAAAAAATGATTTAAGATTAAGGCACTTCTGTTAATGTTCATACACTGTTTAAAAAAAGAAGTAAGTTGTTGATAAAGTTTATCAGTGAACTGATATAACTACTGGGTCATTGTCGATGAAATTGGGCTAATAAGTTGTAGCTCACAAGGACATCTGAATAAATTAGATAAAGGATGTAGAAGAGACAAGGTAAATTTTGTGTAGTTTAAATAATAACTGGAATAAGTTGAACTGACACAATGTCCTACATATGATGTCCTTGTCCCCTTTTACTTACCAACTGATTATCTGTCATACATGTGCATGTGTGTGATGGCACTTTACTATTTGGAAATATTAATATGCTCTTATTGTTACAGCACTTGTATCAATGATTGCATTTGTATTTCTATACAAAAAAAAAAAAAAAAGTTAACATTTCTTTCTTTGTAAGATGCTTGTAGGACTATTGTCCTTTAATCTGTTTCTCTGGCTAGTGAACTTCTTAGATAATGCAATGGTCTTAATTCTAAGAGCAGAACAAAATTGTGTTTCTTACGAGTTTACCTGTATGCATTACTTTCCAACTGATAGAGAGGTAGACTCACCAAAAGGATAATTAGCCAATTTTTTAAAAGATGGTGCTGCTATAACAATCTATTTCATGACTATGGGCAATATTCAAATAGCAGATGGTCTATAGTGATAATAAACAGACAGAATAGTTGTCAAGAATTTGTTTGATGTGAGCTGCCATGTAGTATCTGAAATCAGAGTTTTAAAGGTGTAATATAGCTTTTAAATGTTGCTATATACCAACTCCTGTCTGATTAGGGACCAGTTAGTCCTGAAAGAGGCTATCATAACAGTTTCTGATTTTTTAAACAAATGGCCAGTTAGCCTTTTTCTAAGGCTCTTCAAACATCTCTCAGTTTGAAAGTGAGACAGTGCCATGGTAGCTCAGTACAAAAGCAAGTTTCTTCTTCTGTGAGAATTACGTCTTCCACTTGCTCAGACTAAGAACTTGAGGGAGCATAGTTTAAATTGAGGAAAGACAGTTGTAGAATTGATGTGCAGAAGTTTGCCAATGGGTAGTTGATTGCTAGAACAGACTTCCATCTGTTGTGGAAGTTGATAGCTTAAATAAATTTAAGGCTGAACAAGACAAACATTTGCAGTGACTGGGTGGGTGAAATGGGAAATTTTTTTTTTTGCTTATGCTGTATAAGCTTGCTTTCTTGCATCATATGCCTCAACTAATATTAATGCTAAGACTGTTTCATTACGTGTGTTTTGTTTAATTCCTACTAGCTCCATATGTCTTCAGTAAAACTTCATAACTTAGCACTAACTGCACTTGCAAATTTCAGCTATGTGGCTAATCATACAACACTTGCATGAACTGGTGATTAATTGATGTTACTTCGCAACAGCTATGAGCAAGGACACAGAGAGGGGGGGGGGGTGTTTCCAGTGCAAGTGCAACTGGAAAAATGTATGCTTGATTAAATTTTCCATAAACAGCTACTTACTGGCAAAAACAATTAAATTTAATTCCACACAACCACCAGGTATTTTTTTTTTTTAACTAGTTAAACAGTTCATTAGCTATATAACTACAGAAACACATCTTGGTGATCTTAGTGATTTCTTCAGAGTCCATTATTAAAATCATTTAGTTAAGAAATGGAGGATTACCTTTATGATGTCTTGTAGAACACTTCAGTGCTGATATTCTCCGTCCTTGAAACAACTACACAAATAGTTTTACATGTATTTCATACTGGGTGCCTCCATAGCCAGGTGGGCAGGAGCAGCAGTGCATAGCACATGCTTCTTGATTTGATTGGGGTTTGAGCCTGTGACCACCAAATACAGAGGATGCAGAAAGGTCAGGGAATGACCACTGCATACCCCCCTGAGCAATATGGCCTTAGTTGCTAATGCTCCTAAAAAAAAAACCCAAATAACCAAAGTATTCCATACCCTCATAGACAACATCAATGAACCATGGAATCAAAGGCCCGCAAACCCCAAGTCCAACCCCAAAATACATTGAATCATCAATCCTAACACTTGAGTGAGAGAATACAATCTGTTTGTATTTTAAAAAATCAAATGTTTCGAAGCCAAATAAATAATGAATACATACTGTTTTAACACTTTGAAAACAAATATTAAAACATAAAAACATTAACAATCCTCTGAAACATTAAGAAACTAAGGAGTTTTTTCACCACGGGAAAGTGAAACTGCTGGAAAGTCATGGTCGTTGACCCTGGTCAAAAATACCCGTCCGCTTCAGAGAAATAACAAAATTCCTTAGTTTCTTAATGTTTCAGAGGATGGTTAATGTTTTTATGTTTTAATATTTGTTTAAAAAGTATGGATTCATTATTTATTTGGCCTTGAAACATTTAATTTTTTAAAATACAGATTGATTAAGAAAGTAAGGAATTTTTTCCCCACAGGAAAGTCATGATCATGTCCCTGGTCAAAAAGTGTTAGGGTTGATGATTTGATGTTTTTTGGGGTTGGGCTTGGGGTTCGTGGGCCTCCGATTCCGTGGTGCATTGGATCATCGATTTTGTCTACGAGGGTGTGGAATGCATGTAAACTGTGTTTTTTGTTTTGTTTCAACAATGGAGAGTATCAGCACCGAAGTGTTCTACAAGACATCATAGTGGTAAAATCCTCCTTTTCTTAACTAATTGATGTATAACGTAGAACTCATTGAGCCACTGCAGCTCTGTTATCTATTAATTATTAAATTTAATGTGTCATGTAAAGACACATACCAGATTATTTAATAAGAAAAAATATTTTTTTAATCCTACATTGTGAGAGTGTTTTTTTTGAGAAGCACATTTATTTATGTTCCCTGTTTACTGTACAAGTCATGCATTTAAAATTTACATTGCGATATATGACAATATTTGCTGTGACATTGTTCATTTTCATTTATTTTCATATAACGAATTGAACTGTTATTTGCATTTTAATGACTACTGCTATAAGAAATAATCATTAGAGATGGTTACAGATGTAAATAGGTTTTCATCTGTAATCATCTCTAATACAACTAAATGTTTGTTAGTGCGTAATATTCACTGAAATATGTTTCTTTTCCAAAAGTACTTGATCACCAGATATACTTCTTTAAACCCGGCACCTCCACTCAATCACCAAAGGTGTATTTTAAAGTTTAATGTATTTAGAATTTACTGTGATCAAATTCAGACTTATTTATGCTAAGTATAATTTACATACTCTTTATTTATGTTGCATATATATTTTAATAATTTTATTATCAATATAATAATGGGCATATCATTACTTTCGACATTACTATTACGACAATATATAACATTATTAAAATATATATGCAACATAAATAAAGAGTATGTAAATTATACTTTGTACAAATAAATTGCGATAAACATAGGTCAAATAATTTTCATGTTGATCTTTTTAGTTTATTTACTATATATACTTTATCTCTTGAGGAAGCTATTAAGAAATATATGTTTCAACTATAAATCTAATAAATATGCATAAGAACAACACTTGCACAAAAATTAGCTACAATCATTTCATCGTTGGAAAATCTTGTTTTATGTCACTATAATTAAGATTATTAGCAATCTGATGTTCAGTTGAAAGTAATGATATGCCCGTTAATCATTCTTGAAGTTATGGGACACCTCCTTTTATTTAAAAAATTGCTTGCTTTCCATTCTAAGCATTTCTTTCAGCTCACTTCTCTCATAAGCACAGTTAAAACTATTCCTAAAATGGCAAACATCTTGCAGATTATTTTTCAAAGTAAATTTTGACATTGATGAAGCTGTAATATCAGGCAAACATATCTTTGTAATCATAATGAGCCCTTCGCTTATTTCAGCACTATTAATATATGAATATTTGTTTTGTTCATGATATCACCTTCAATCTGCATTTACAAATAAAGCTCATATATCATTCAAAAAGTCTCAGCTGGGAATTGAGTATAATATTAATACGTTGTGTGTCGATGCATTTGTGCATCATGGGATTTTTAATTCATTTGGAGGCAAACCACCTGACCCTTTTCCATTTCCATTCTGATTTAATGGAAGTAAATGGAAGAAAATGGATGGAATTAAAAACTAGATATTTTTGTCAAGCAACCTTTGCCACTGGCTGACTAATGCAGCCATAGTTAGAAGAAAACCCAACAGTGCTTTTTCCCACCCCAAGCTAGTAATGAAGGTGTTAACCAGATTTAATGATTTAATTTTTAAATATGAAATTAAGTAATCAATGTGTTTGCACAAATGCCTAACTGACATTGTAAATCATCATATCATAAGCATCATGATAACAGTTGAACCAGAAGCACACTATGAAAAAGTGTTTATTGTACATTTTCATTGATAACTTCAAAGTGTGATCAAATCCAGATGTAGGAATTCTCATTTTTTACCCCCTTCTAGTAGCTGTTCCTTGATTCTTTTGATAGAAAAATTGAATGAAGATATAAATAAAAGTTATAAATAAAAAATAAAAAAATGCATCAGTGGAAAGGGATTAAATAAACTAACTGCTGTACATGAAACTGGAACTTTATTTTTTGACCTTTACAGCAAAACTCTTTAGCATTCTTTGATTCACTTGGATTACAGACAAGGCAGACCTCCAACAAAAGGAAAGTCTATCCCAAAAATATTGTCCAGCAAGGGATTTTATAAAGTAATAAACTATAGTGAAATATGGTGCTAATAACCAAACTAAATTAAAATTCATGTTTTACATAAAGTTATTGTTAATTCTTATGTTTAATTGAAAAGTTTCTTCTTTTATTGGTTATCAGTAATTACTTACATCTTAAACATTTTGGTAAAATAGTTTTGAAAATTTTAGTGTATTGAAAGGTATTTTAGAATGTATACTGGTAAAATTACTGCCCACAGAAAGTAACACAAAAAGAAATTAATACAAGTGTTATGTCAACAAGTATCTTTTATCATCTTCTCAACCTTCAGCCCATACATGTTACTAAATACTTACTATAGGTTCTGGTGCCTCCGTAGCCAGGTGGGCAGGAGCAGCAGTTCGTAGCACACACTTATTGATTAGACTGGGGCTCGAGCCCGTGACCACCACATACGGAGGATGTGGAAAGGTCAAGGAATAACCACCGCATATCCCCGGAGCAATATAGCCTTAGTTGCTAATGATCCTAGAAACCAAATAACAATAACTATAGGTTCCAATACATCTCAAGCTTTTTGGGGGGGGGGGGGTACTCATTAAAAAAAAACAGGATTTGGTACTATAGTTGTAAGTTTAATATTCTTTTCAAAAATCATATAGGTAAAGTAGTTCTCTAAATTTCTCAGTGGTATGTTAGGTTTTCTCAGCTTGTTTGAATGCACAGTCAAAAAACTGTTTTATAAAAAAAAAAAAAATCTATAAAGTACTGACCCGAATTTGCTTACAACTGAAATACTACAAACTTTGAGTAATAGTGTAGTATATTCATGAATGTGGCAAGTAATGACACACAAATGTAAAACTAGTTCCTCTTCTTTGGTTTCCTTTAAAAACAAGTATATAACAAATAAATTGACAGAATGTAACCAGAGTTAAAGATAAAAGTAAAGATAAGCCTAAAATAAAAAGATAAAGATAAACCAGATTTAAGGTTAAAGATAAAATTATGCTCTACTCCTGTCATAAAGTTTTTAAGTGATGCCAAAACATTATTATTCATGCTAGCTCTCTTAGTTATTTAAAAGCTGTAAGTCATAATAAAAGACTTATTGTTATGAGTCATCCTCAAGTTTTTCCAATCTTTAAATAAAGGATGAAAAATTTGTGTTTTTTTTTTTTTTTTTTTTTTAATATATTTTTTGGCTGCAAAACAGGTACTGAAAAGAATCAGTTCCCAGTTATATAAATTTTGGGGAAACCCTGTCCCACAATAAATCAGGAAATAATGACACCAATATTCACGGATTTTTGTGGGGTACAAATAATCGTTTCAAGTGCATGTGACATTTTTAGGTGTTCTTTTGGTTTCTGCCAACAACATACTTTGATGTTTATCACAGAACCAAGATTTTGAAATTTTTTTAATAACCTTGAAATTCTTGCTCTTTCTGTATCTTTTTGGCAATCAAATTTTGCTTTAAACAGATGCTGCAGTATGATAAAACAGCCAGTTTGACAAAAACACAGACACATACCCATGCACACTTACAGAAAAAGCAAGCTGCTCAGAAGAGCTAAAGAACACTAGAAGTAAAGAGATCATTCACATTGGTCCCCCCTTGGATGTGGATGGTATGATTAAGCTAAATATATTTTTTGGATGTATGTTTGAACATGAATGAAAATGTTGGTAGATGTGGTTAGCAGAAATACATCAAATACTGATTTGGATTTAAATAACAGAAAGTAAGATTGTAAGAATTGCTGCAGAAAGTGAACAGAACACTTGGATCTGATGGAATCTATTCAATTATGTTAACCCACTAGCTGGCATGTGCGAGTCTTCAGTGATATCATGGAAATGTTTGGAATGAAGGCAATAAATATTTTCAAATTGGGCACTTTTTTATGTATTTATTATCTTGACAGTACAAACAAAAAGATTGAAAACCTAAAATACCTGAACTTATTTCCCAACAGAGGAGGTAATTTTTACAAAACATTGATGTACAGGCAGTTCGCTTTATGAGTTCCCAGGGTTATGAGTTTTTTTTTTTTTTTTCTTTCAAATATCAAGTATCAACAGAATTGAAAATATGAACATTAATTTCAATAAATAAATGCTAAATTCATAAATACGGCTTTTAAAACCGCATCCGTCGCTATACAATACATTACTACTGTGCATGCTTTTATTTGTTCAGGTAGAGATAAGGAGAGAGATCCAACTCTTAAAGAATTCCATATTTTAGATGCAATCAAAATATTAAAGCGAGCCTGCAACAAAATTACTGAGTAACATGAAGGGGGTTTGGAATAAACTGTCATCAGTTTATTGATCATTTTGAGGGATTTCAAGAACCACCAGATATAGCACAAAATGAAACAGAAGTGGTCATTAATATTGCTAACCAATTGCAGCTTGAGGTTTGTACAACTGACATCACTGATCTGCTTCAAATACACAATGGAGAGTTCAAAAATGAAGGCCTCATTGAAATGGCAAAATGTGAAGAAGCTGAGGAAGAAGAAGAAGATTTAACAGCTGAAACTTCTGTTCGTTCCTTTACTCTTAAGGGGCTTGACAAAGCATTTTCAACACAGAAAATGCAATTGAGATTTTTGAATCACGAGACTCAAATTTCAAACTCACTAGAAAAGTTGCTACAGATTTAAAAAAATTGCTTAGGCATGATATTATGAAATTTATAAAGAAAAGAGACGACTGTCTTGGAAACAAACAACTATTGAAGATGCATTTCAGAAGAAGACGACTCCTTGTGCTTTAAACAAACCAACTAGTGTGCATTTAGTTGAGAATGATGAAGAATAAATATTCTTTAACATTTGTATGACATAAAGAATTTCTTTATTATTGTAATTTGCTTGATTTTAAAGGCTGTGTTTTCATTTCTTTGGATAAATAAATTATTGTTTAAGCATAAACTATTGTTTTCTTGGCCTTTATTTAACATTACATTGTTAAGAATGTAGCCTTTTTTAACACTACATCTAGAGGAAATAAATTCCTACTTTACGAGTTTTTGCTTTATGAGCACACGCTAGGAATGAATTAATTCGTAAAGTCAGGAACTACCTGTATTATAATAGTTAGGCTATATTAATGCTATGGATAATCCTTTAGTTACAAGGTGAAATGACAATAAAAAGATCGCAAACCTAAAAGACTAGAACTTGCCTCCCATTGGAAAGCAAGTTCCGGTATTTTAGTTTCCATTCTTTTTATTGTCATTTCACTTTGGAACTAAAGATTATAACATTAATATTATCTTGACAGTATTGTGGATATAGAAGGAATAATATATTTTTTGAATCATAGCTTGCAATATTGACTTTTTACAAACTGTTTTAATAATGTATTGAAATTTTTGGCCTAAGATGTATTCATTAATAAATTATATTCTTTAAATGGTTCTTCTTGTTACCCTCACATCCTTGGGATTCACACCACGAATCCAGTCTTCATGGTCTTAGTGTAGATTCCCCTTTAGTAATAACACCAACCAATGAGCTTGAGCTCTAATCCTGATCAAGTGGCAGATTTAATTATAAGTGAGGTAAGCACAGAATCTGGGAGTGGATGACTTTAATGAACAACACCTGATGCACATAATGAAGTGCTAATATTCAGAGTTTAAGTTTGTTTTCATCGCATTTCAGAATTAGTTAATTCATTAAAAATACATGTTTATGCTATTTGCAATTGGGAGTATGTAGTAATCATATATTTTTTTTATCATCTGAGTAAAAAAAATATGTTTAAAACCCCAGAAGTTCCAAATCTTTTATTTCTCTGGATTACAAATAGCCCCATTTTATATCTTTTTTCATAAAAACTGAAGGGAAGCATTCTTAAATGATTGATTAATTTTAAAATAATGTGCAGAAAGTTTGTGAGGAGATAATCTAAATATTTTAAAATTAAATAAAAGAAATTTTTTCCTGTATTACTCAAATGAGGAAATAAGAACAACTGGTAAAAATAATATTTGAAAATAGCTATTAGATTTATTTTGTGTGTGTATAATCAGTGTTTGAAAACATTGTACACCAATTCTTATTTCTTCTCTTGTTTTGATACCACAATTAATTACAAATATGCTTGAACTTGCAACGAGGAGTAATCATTATAATATTCTGGAAATCATTTTGGAAAGTTTTACAAATAGAATGTTTTCCAGATTGTTTGGATGCCCATTGCTTATTACAAGTTTTAGCAATGATTTCCATAACATTTTGGCAAGGTTAACAGTCAGAATTTTCTTCAAGCTTAATGGTAAAAATTAGCACTTTTTTTTTTCTGATAAATATCCAAAAACAGTGATTTTGTTTAGATGGCTAGTAAAGAAAAAATACTTGTTTAAAGTATCTTTTTTTTCTCCCAAAATTGTCAACGAAATCTTCAAAATTCCTGTTTTCTGAATCAATGTGCTTCACTTTCAGAACAACTAATCCTGGGACATTTTAAGGGCACAGCTGTTCAACATATTGTTCTTTGCAACTAAATAACTACATTAAAAATAATTTTAGCATTATTATGCTAAAATTATTTTTGTACAGATAGATTTTTCTTCAGATCCATTAAAGATTAAACTGACCTTGTTAAGCATTGTGAGATCTAGGGATAGAATTTGTTTGTCCACTCACCATTCTTTATACTGGTCAATCATTTAACCTGGTTAATGATTTTATGACAGTGGAACACCTCCTATTATACGTTATTTTTAGGAGCACACCTTATTTATATTAACTCTGCAGTCATGGTGCCTCCAATTGTTACAAATGTGGTGGTGTTACAGCTGACAGTTGTAAACTTCCTTTTTAATTTCTGGAAAAAGTTTATGGGTTAGGCTTATTTATTTATTTTTTTTTTAGGAGCATTAGCAACTAAGGCCGTATTGCTCTGGGATATGCGGTGATCATTCCCTGACATTCTGCATCCTCCGTATTTGGTGGTGATGGGCTCGAACCCCATGGGTTAGGCATACTCCAAGTTTATTCTACTTGGAGTATGCCAATATTTCATCTTTTCTTGGTAGCTTGCAATACTTGCTGTGTGTATGTTTATAGTTTCTAATAAAAAAAAATAAATATTTTTTTCAAAAATATTTATTTTTCAAATGTATTTTTCAAAAAAACAAAAAAAATTAATTCTGTTATAATCATTATAGGCATAACATATAAAGATGAAACTGTGAAGATATGAATTTCTCAGGAAATTCATATCTCAAAATATATTAGTTAAAATCACAGTTAAAATATATTAGAAAAAATAGTTAAAGTCACAGATATTGAGATGCTTTGGAAATCATTTGTATCTCTATGGATATGGGAAATTTTTTAAGATGCTATATTAAATCGGAAAAATATATTATGAGGTATTTAATGTAAAGTGTATGAAATATATAATATGGTATTTAATTACTACAAGTATTACAATTTACTTTTGCAGGAAATGGCTTCATTTAGTGCTAGTAAAAATTAAAATGAACATATCCAGTGATTCATAATGTTTACTTTTTTTTTAAGAGAGAGAATATTTCACTTATGATGGCTATTTGAAAAATGTCTAATAAATAAGTGTACCAAAAAATCTGATTTCTGAGATATTGCTGCTGCTGCTGCTGTTTGATTATTGAAATATTTATACAAAAACCCTTTAAAATACACAAAATGCCGTGCTTGAGCATAAAATTTTATTGCAAATTTAATTGTAAACAGATTCTAAATCAGAGATAGAATTCCTAGCAGCAGCTGTGTCATACTAAATTCTAAATTATTCAAAATGTAGTTCGAAGCTCTTAATTTTGTCAGAATTATATATCTGTAACATAATTGTATTCAGTACTTGGTTTGAAAAAAATCTGGAGTTTCACTGGGGGGGGGAACTATGTATTCCATTAGTGAAACTAAGTGTTAGAGATGTGAATAGAGGCCTCCCTTGCAGCCAGAATTTAGTGGATCCCAGATGTAAGAATTTCACATACAGAAAACAGATATTGCATACATATGTTTTTACACTGTTGTAGATTCTCTGTGCTATTGTTTGTTTTATTTTGATTGGTTTTTATAAAGAAATTTCTGTTTGTTGCAGTCCAGAAGAGTGGCGTTGTTATTATTAGCTATATGGTGCAAAGAAGCCTGAGGCTTATGCTGCACCAGTCAAAAAAAAAAATAAACAAAATCTGAATTTCCTTGAGAGAGAGATAGAGAGAGAGAGAGAGAAAGAAAGAAAGAAAGAAAACAACAGTCAGAAGTAGAAGGGAATCATCAAGAAAGAGAAGAATGATGATATCCGGGTCAGGACCCTGGGTGTGCCAAGCCCATACTCACCAGATGTGAGCCCCCTGGGGTTAAATATGACAACAAGATGTTGATTATTTAGGATAGTTGGGAGGGAAGTAACAATGGATTTATTATCTGTTATTTGTAGATGTAAAAGAAAAGAAAAAAGAACATATTCTCTTAACTTTATTCTGTAAATAAGAGTGAAGCGTAGATCTGTGAATCATAGATCTATGCTAAACTAGAAAATGATTTAATTTAGTTAATGAGACCAGTTGTCACACAAACTAAATTAATAGTAGTATAACATTTGAATTGTGTGCAGGATTTATGTTGCTAAAGTTAAAAGAAAGATCATTCATATTTGGGTTCTTGTTCATTATGATTTCAGCTAATAGCGGATACTAATTTCACAGTCATAAAGTTAAACTTGCCCTCACACCCTGAATGAACTACTCTTGTTACATAGAAAAGGTAAGTAATAGTTATGCAGAATAAGGTCCTAGATGCTATTGATTACTATACAGGGTGTTTCAAAAACGATGGTCAATAATTTGAAGGTCAAAAGCACAAACTAAAATAAGCAAAAAAGGCCCAGTGAACATCAGGCCGCATATGAACCATTTTTGAGATAATGCACATTTTCTGTTAAGATCCGCCCCTGACTATGGGAGCACCCTGGTAGAGTTGTCTGTATTTCTGAGCCCTTGTACACGCTGGATATGGTAGGGGTACAGTAATTGACTATGTAAAATCTGCCACACACTGCTATGACTCAATACATGCTCTTGCAGAGCAACCTTCCTTGTCGAAATTCCTGGATTTTGTTCTATTCTTTCTAACACCCTTTCCTCAACATCAGGTGTTATGCTTCTGGGCCTACCTGCTCATACTCCATGTGCGAAGCACCCATGTTCTCTAAGGCATTGATGTACCCTGATGAATGTGTGCCTGTTGGGCTGCTTTTGTCAGGGAAATGCTTCTTGGTACAAATGTGCAGCCTGGAGTGCACTGCTGTTGGCTTTAATGTGAAGTGCATGTCCGCATACTCGTTGTTGCTGTAACCTCTTTTCCATGTTGACTATCCTTTGACAAGTACTGGTATGCCTGTTACATACATCGAAAAAGGGGAAAGGTGGAGAATGAGCATAACCTAACCTAAACAAACAAGTCAGTGGGGGATCCCAACTAGAAATGTGCAATATCTCAAAAACGATTCACTTAAGGACCAGTGTTTACTAGGCTTTTTTTGCATATTGTAATCTGCATCTTTAAATTATTGACCATCACTATGGACCTGTATAGAGGAAATGGATTAAGCCAAAAGTAAGAGCCGTTAAACTACTCTAAACCAGAAATGGAATTCAATAGGAATTATTCATTTTGCATGAAATTGACCTAGAATGTTTAAGTAAGTAGATTAAAGAGATGTATTGATGCCTCTCTCTCTCTCTCTTTTTTTTTCTCTCCCAAATTATTATTAAATAGTATATTTTAATGTGTTTTTAGAAAATGGAATTAGGAGAAATGGGCAAAGTAAGTTTATGAATAAGAACTTCCTGTAACAGAGTTTAATGTTGTTGTATGCACTATTTTATGCATGTTCATTCTTGTTTTGCATTAAATTTTTATGAAAGAAATTTTTGGGTAAATAGAGAGAGAGAGAGAGAGAGAGAGAGAGAGAGAGAGAGAGAGAGAGAGAGAATTGTGGGTGGGGGGGGGGACAGAGGATCCCATCAGAATTTTTCTGGTTCAGAAAAATTCTCAAATTTAACTGATGGTGGAAATCAAATCCACCCCGAATCACTGGTAATACCAGGGTTTCACAGCTGGTGGGTATGGGCTTGGCACACACCCAGAGCTGGATGGCATCATTCTTCTCTTTAGTGGTGATTTCCTTCTACTTTTGTCTCTCTCTCTCTCTCTCTCTCTCTCTCTCTCTCTCTCTCTCTCAGGGTAACTCGGGAATTTTTTTTGGCTGGTGCAGCATAAGCCTCAGGCTTCCTTGCACCATATAGCTAATAATAATAATGTGATGCTGCATTTTTGCCTGGATTACAAATAACAATAATTACACTTTAAAATATATCACAGGTCAACGAGTGTTTTCATTGGTGGGGGAGGGGAGATGTGGTCTAGTTAGATCTTTGGATGATGGTTCCAAATTTGGATGATGTACAAATCTGTTTTTAAACTTTCATTGAGCATATCTAGTTTTTGTGATGAGACCTGTTCAAATAACCTATGTGAATAGTATTATTGTTTATATGTTCATATTCATGAATTGAATATATCTGTATCTTCTTTATTTCATCATTTAATTATTTAGTTATAAATAGTTTCAGGTAAGATCCAGTGAATTAGTCAATTACTGAAACAAAAACAATTACTGAAACACAATTCTCAAACACATCATAGCCTAAAAAATGTGCAACTTGTGGAATGTTTGCCTAACTCTCTGGAACAGAACATGATCTAGCCAAGGATGATGTCTTTGTGTGCCAGGTGCAGAGAGTGTCTAGAAATTAGGCGTCAACTCAGCATTCTGATGGGCGTCTATGAGAGCTTGATGTGTTGGGTAGATGCCTTCAAAGAAATTAATATGAGGGGCCCGTCAAGGTCTCAACTGCACAACTCAATGCCAGAGCTCACTCCTGGGCATCAGGCAACACAGCAGCAGCAGCAATCTCCAAGGCAGAATGTGCTGGTTCCAAAGGAACCAGCTATTGTTGGTGACTTTATTGTCAGGGAGACGGGGAATATATATTGTGTAAAAAGAATAGATGGAATAGGACCAGGGTATGTCTGCCAGGGGCAAAGGTTTATGATGTTGTGAAGCATATATCATCTTTTCAGGGCACAAAGGGTGATATTGTTGTACACGATTGCACCAATGACATTAAGAGTAGGAGATCTACAGATTTACTTAACAAGTACAGATCAATATTGCAAAAAATTCGTGAGGTAGGGTTAAATTTGAAAGTGTCTGCAATTCTGCCCAAACATGATAGAAGGGAGTACATAATGAGAGCCTTGTTAATCAATTCGGACCTGGAGGGAAAGTGCTAGGCTCAATGGGTAGAATTTTTTTTTTTCAGCATGGTCTGCGCTTGTTAACAGGAAAGACTGCTTCTACAGGGATGGGATATATCCCTGTAGAAGCAGTATTTGCAGTCTTGCACCCTTTCTATTTAAGCTTCTACATCCCTGTAGAAACTTAAATAGAAAGGGTGCAAGAATATTTCCTGATGCTATCGAGGCAGTGTTAGGTGGGTTGGAAAACTGCTAGCTTGGAAGGATTCACAGACGAAAAAGGATAAAAGTAGCCACAGGCAGATGTGAAGGTTATTCTTGCACTACTTCTATTAAAATAAGCAGTGGCCTGGAGCAAGAGGTGCTTGGGGTTTCAGGGACTGATGGCAGTCATCGTGAAACAGGTGGGTACATGGGATGTTAAGAATAAGAATAGCTGCATGTATACCAATGCTAGAAGTATAGTAAATAAATTTGATGAATTTGAAGTGTTGGTCAAGACACCAAAGCGGATATTGTTGGGATATCAGAGATGTGGTGTCACACAGATATTAGGAATGCAGAATTGGAATTTGGGGAGTACAATGTGTACAGAAAGGATAGGAAGGGAGGAGGAGTTATACTGTTAATTAAGAAAAACATAAAATCAAAGGAAGTGCATCCAGTTGATTTAGATGAACAGTGCACTGTTGAGTCAGTTTGGTGTGACATAAGTACTGCAACAGCAAAAATAATAGTAGGCTTAATGACTCGAATGGGTCATTCGAGACATTAGGCCTATAACACACAGCAAATTCTAAGTGGGAAGCATTCAAGGAATTAATTGTGGAAGCTACTAAAAGTTTCATGCCTATTAAGAAACATTGGTCAGGGTTTAGGCCTAAATGATTGTCAAATGAACTAATGAGACTTGGAAGAGAAGAAAAATGCATGGGATGCATATAAGTTATCAGGCGACACATAAGCCGATGGCAGATATAAGCTAGTCTGTAATCAAGTCACAAAAGGAGGTTAGGCAGGCGAAGGCAGATTACGAAAAATCTTTGGCAGAGGATGCTGAGAAAAACAGCAAGGATTTCTTTACTTATATAAACTCTAAAAGGAAAGAGATGAATCTGATTGGTCCACTTGATATCGATGGTTGGACTGTTGATGATTCTGCTCAAATAGCAAACAACCTGAATGAGTATTTTGCATCTACATACACACATATGAGGAGTTATTAAGAATTGAAAATGCCAGAAGGTTATCAAATTTTAGCAGGGTGCTTGATGATTTTATAATAACTGAGTGCAAAGTGGAGGAGAAATTGTTGAAGTTAAACATAAGAAAGGCACCTGGGGTGGTAGTAGTAGCATGTGATGCAAGAAAGCATGTGTATGAGCTTAGCAGCATCAGCCAAAAAAAAAAAATAATAATAAATCACACCATTCCCTCCAAATGCCTGTCCAGTTCCTCCTTAATTTATTCAACCTATCAACTTCCATAACGACAGATGGAAGTTTGTTCCAGCAATTAACCACCCGCTGGCTAAAGGTGAATTTATGCCCCCTTAGGTTCGTAATCTGAACAAGTGGAAGGATCCCATCAGAATTCAGCGTGCTCAACCCATTCAAGGCCTTATACACCTCAATCAGATCACCACGCAAGTGCCTAGTCTCCAGCCACTGCAGTTTGCAGAACTTAAGCCTCTCTTGGTAAGAGGATCCCTTCATTCCCCTCACCAATCTTGTTGCCCTTCTCAGGGTTCAGGCCTAAATGATTGTCAAATGAACTAATGAGACTTGGAAGAGAAGAAAAATGCATGGGATGCATATAAGTTATCAGGCTCATCTACATCCTTCCTAAAATGAGGCCTCCAGGCCTGTACGCAGTACTCAAGGCGTGGCCTGACCATTGCCTTATACAAAGGGATAATCACCTCCTTTTCCCTGCTAGCAAAATTCCTATATATCATTGATAAAACCCCATGACCTGCCCTGGCAGCCTGTCTGCATTGCTCAGAAAACTTCATATCTGCATGCACAATTACTCCCAGGTCTTTTTCATTTTCTACCACCTTATGTGGAGTACCACACAGTTGGTACATTTCTCTGGGGTTACTTCTACCCATATGCAGTACTTTGCATTTGTCAAGGTTAAACTTCAGTTGCCACTTCTTAGCCCATCTGCCCAAATTATCTAGATCCTGTTGCAGTAGCACACTGCCATTACTGTCATTAACAACCCTGCCAACCTTTGTATCATCTGCAAACTTCGACATTAAGCCTGTTATACCTTCATCAATATCATTGATAAATATACAAAACAACAGTGGACCCAACACTGAACCCTATGGATCTCCACTAATAACATTAGTTCATTAACAACAGCACCCATTGATTACCACCCTCTGTCTTCTCCCACTTAACCATCCTTTTATCCATTGTAGCAACTTAACATTCTGCTGCAATTTGTACAATAGTCTTTCATGCACAATAGAGTCAAAAGCTTTCCGGAAAACTGCTAGTTGGGGGGGGGGATACAAGGACTAATAGATTAACAGTAGCCACTGGCAGAGGTGGAAGTGATTCTTGCACTGCTTCTATTGAAATGAACAGAAGCCTGAAAAACAAGATGCAGGATATTTCAGAGACTGCTATGAGTCATTGCGGTACAAGTAAACACATGGGTTGTGTTAGGGTAGCTAAGAATAGAAACAGGTGCATGTATACCTGCGTGTACACCAATGCTAGGAGTTTGGTAAATAAATTTGATGAATTTGAAGTATTGCTCAAAACATCAAAGGCAGATATTGTTGGGATATCAGAGACGTGGTGTCACACAGATATAAGTAATGCGGAACTGGAATTTGGGGAATACAATGTGTATAGAAAGGATAGACAGGACAGGAGGGGAGGAGGAGTTATGCTATTAGTTAAGAAACACATAAAGTCCAAGGAAGTGAAGCCAGTCTACATCGATGGACAGGGCAGTGTCGAGTCAGTTTGGTGTGACATAAGCATATGGAAATCAAAATTGAGAGTAGGAGTGTGCAATAGGCCTAATGACTCTGATGAGTATAATAAGAAACTGTACAGGGAAATAGAGTGGGCCAGTAAATCAGAGAGTCTTATAATGGGGGATTTTAATTTCCCAGATATTGACTGGAATTTGGGGGCTGGTCACTCACACACACTAGCAAGGCTTTTGTGGATTTATTGGATGATTGTTTTCTACATCAGCATGTTCGTGAGGCAACAAGAGGGAGCAATACTCTTGATCTGATTATCAGTAGTGATTCTTCATGCATTAAGAATCTGCAGATAAATGAACCACTAGGTGGCAGTGATCACAGTGTGTTGAAGTTGGATTTACTCAAGGAGGTAACTACCATCAGAGGTAAAGGGAAGGGTTTTTGTTTTCGTAAAGGCGACTATGATGGTCTGAGACTGTATTTAAATTCTATACAGTGGGACCAACTGATGATGTTACCAACAGCAAACTCAAAATGGGAAGCATTCAAGGAACTAATCTTGGAGGCTACCAGGCTTTACATACCAACTAAGAAATATTGTTCAAGGTTTAGGCCTAAATGGTTGTCAGATGAACTAATGAGACATGTGGCAGAGAAGAAAAATGCATGGGATACATACAAATTAATGGGTGACATGGAAGCCTATGATAGATATAAGTTGGTCTGTAACCAAGTCACAAAGGAGATTAGGCAGGCAAAGGCAGACTACGAAAAATCCTTGGCAAAGGATGCAAAGAAAAACAGAAAAGAGTTCTTTACATATTTAAACTCAAGAAGGAAAGGGATGAATCAGATTGGTCCACTGGATATTGATGGTTCAACAGTTGAGGATCCTGCTCAGGTGGCTAACAATCTAAACGAGTATTTTGCATCTACATTCACGCATGAGGAGTTATTCAGGAAGGAGAATGATGTAGGTAAAGTAAACATTGGCAGTGAGCTGGATGATTTTGTAATAACTGAGAGGAAAGTGGAGGAGAGATTGTTGAGGATAAACATAAAAAAGGCACCTGGGGTGGATGGGATCTATCCAGTTATATTAAAGGAGGCAGCAAAGGAAGTAAGCAAACCCCTAGCCATAATTATGAGAGCTTCTGTGGACTCAGGGGAGTTACCCATAGACTGGAGATGTGGAAATGTAACCCCAATTCACAAAGGAGGATCAAAGGCTGACACAAGTAATTATAGACCTGTTAGTTTAACTTCTGTTCCAGGTAAATTAATGGAGGCACTGGTTAAAGAAGCACTGCAGGATCATCTAGACAAGAATTCAGTTATAGCTCAGACGCTGCATGTTTTTGTTAAGGGCAGGTCTTGCCTGTCCAATTTGATTGGTAACTATGATGTAGTCACAAAAGAACTGGAAGCAGGTAATAACTTTGATAGTATATATTGGATCATAGAAAGGCTTTTGATACTGTTGCACATGGAAGACTGCTGCACAAATTGGAGCAGTGTGGCATTGGAGGCAAATTGCTGCTATGGATAAGGGGATGGTTGAGTGGCAGAAGACAGAGAGTGGTAATCAATGGATATTGCTCGACGTGGACTAATGTTATTAGTGGAGTTCCTCAGGGTTCAGTGTTGGGTCCGTTGTTGTTTTAGGTGTTTATGAATGATATTGATGATGGGATATCAAGTTTAATGTCCAAGTTTGCAGATGATACAAAGGTTGGCAGGGTTGTTAAGGACACTACTGACGCTATGCTGCTGCAACAGGATTTGGAAAGGTTGAACAGATGGGCTGAGAGGTGGCAAATGAAGTTTAACATTGACAAATGTAAAGTACTACATATGGGAAACAGTAACCCCAGAGCAACGTATCAACTCTGCGGTACTACACTGACAGTGGTGGAGAATGAAAGGGACCTGGGGGTGGTTGTGCAGGCAGATATGAAGTTCTCTGAGCAGTGGAGACAAGCTGCAAGAGTAGCTCATGGTGTCTTGTCAATGATATACAGGAATTTTTCTAGCAGGGATAAGGAGGTGATTATTCCCTTGTATAAGGCAATGGTTAGGCCACATCTTGAGTACTGTATACAGGTCTGGAGGCCTCATTTCAAGAAGGATGTAGAGCTGCTGGAACGGGTACATAGAAGGGCAACAAGATTAGTGAATGGAGCAAAGGGTTGCTCTTACGAAGAAAGGCTTAAGTTTTGCAAATTACAGTCTGGAGACTAGGCACCGGCGAGGTGATCTGATAGAGGTGTATAAGGCTTTGAATGGTTTGAGCATGCTCAATTCCAACGGGATTCTTCATCTTGCTCAGAATAATCACCTCAGAGGGCATAATTTCAAATTGAGGAAGGACGGATGTCGGATAGATGTGCGGAAATTTGCCTTTGGCCAGCGGGTGGTTGGTTGGTGGAACCGACTTCCATCACTTGTTGTTGAAGTTGATAGCCTAAACAAATTTAAAGCTCAACTGGACAGGTATTTCGAACGAACAGAGGGGTGAAGTGGAAGTGGTGTGTGTTTTTTTTTTTTTTTTTTGGCTGATGCTGAATAAGCTTGCTTTCTTGCATCATATGCCTCTACTAATGCTAATATCCAAATATATGATATCAAAATTATTTTTTGTATCCAGTTCCTTTGTAACCACATCATAATATCCTATCAAATTTGTCAGACAAGACTTTCCCTTAACAAAGCCATGCTGTGTCTGAATTATTGCTGCAGTCTTGTCTACATGATCCTGCAATGCATTTTTAACCAGTGACTCTATTATTTTACCCGGAACAGAAGTTAAACTAAGTGTTCTGTAATTACTCGTGTCACTCTTCGATCCCCCTTTGTGAATTAGGGATTACATTTGCACATCTCCAGTCCATGGGAAACTCCCCTGAGTCCAAGGATGCTCTCATAATTATAGCTAAGGGTTTGCTTAGTTGCTTTGCCACCTCCTTTAATATAACTGGATAGATCCCATGCACCCCAGGTGCTTTTCTTATGTTTAACTTCAACAATTTCTCCTCCACTTTGCTCTCAGTTATTACAAAATCATTAAGTATCCTGCTACAATTTGATAACCTTCTGCTATTTTGAAACCTTAATAATTCCTCATGTGTGAATGTAAATGCAAAATACTCATTGCTTGTATGCTATTGAGCAGGATCATCAACAGTCGAACTATCGATGTCAAGTGGACCAATCAGATTCATCCCCTTCTTTTTAGAATTTATATAAGTAAAGAAATCCTTGCTGTTTTTCTTAGCACCTTTTGCCAAGGATTTCTCATAATCTGCCTTCGCCTGCCTAACCTCCTTTGTGACCTGATTACGGACTAGCTTATGTCGGCCATAGGCTTCTGAGTCATTTGATAATTTATATCCATCCCATGCATTTTTCTTCTCTGTTATGAGTCTCATTAGTTCATTTGATAATCATTTAGGCCTAAACCTTGGGCAATATTTCTTATAGGTATGAAACTTTTAGTAGCATCCATGATTAATTCCTTGAATGCTTCCCACTTAGAATTTACTGTTGGTAACATCGTCAGTTTATCCCACTGTACAGAATTTAAAAACTTTCTGAGACTACTGTACTCACCTTTACGGAAGCAAAAACCCTTTCCTTTACCCCTGATGGTAATTATATCTTTAAGTAAATCCCACATCAGTACACTGTGATCACTGCCACCTAGTGGTCCCTTTATCTGCAAATTCTTAATACACGGATGATCACTGCTGATAACCAGATAAAGAGTATTACTCTCTGATTGCCTCTCGAACATGCTGCTGCAGAAAACAATCATCCAATAATCCACAAAAGTGTGACTAATGTGTGAGTGACCAAATCAAAGTTCCAGTCAATATCTGGGAAGTTAAAATCCCCTATTATAAGACATTCTGGTTTACTGGCCCACTGTATTTCTGTGTATAATTGTTCATTGTACTCATTCGAATCATTAGGCTTATAACACACTCCTACTCTTATTTTTGCTTTCGCAGTGCTTATGTCACACAAAACTGACTCAACAGTGCACTGTTCATCTATATCACTTCTTTTGATTTTATGTTTTTCTTCATTAACAGCATAACACCTCCTCCCTTTCTATCCTGTCTGTCCTTTCTGTACACATTGTGCTCCCCAAATTCCAGTTCTGTATTCATTATATCTGTGTGACACCGCGTCTCTGCTATCCCAACAATATCTGCCTTTGATGTCTTGACCAACACTTCAAATTCATCAAATTTATTTACTATACTTCTAGCATTGGTATACATCCTCCTATTCCTATTCCAAGTTACCCTAACACATCCCATATACCCGCCTATTTCAGGATGACTGCCATCCGTCCCTGAAACCCCCAACACTCCTCTCTCCAGGTCGCTACGTATTCTAATAGAAGTTGTGCAAGAATCACCTTCACCTCTGCCTACGGCTACTGTTAACCTATTAGTCCTTGTCCCATCAAGCTATCAGTTTTCCGACCCACCTAACACTGCCTCGATAGCATCAGCAAATATTCTTGCACCCTTTCTATTTAAGTGTATCCCATCCCTGTAGAAGCAGTCTCTCCTGTTAACAAGTACAGACCAAGCTGAAAAAAATTCTATCCCTTGAACCTTGCACGATCTTTCCAGGGCCGAATTGATCGACAAGGCTCTCATCATATACTCCTTCCTATCATGTCTGGGCAGAATTGCAGACACTTTCAAATTCAACCCTAATTCTCAGCTTTTGTTCAACTATGACCTATACTTGTTAAGTAATTCTGCCGGTCTCCTACTCTTAATATCATTAGTGCCAATATGTACAACTATATCACTTTTGTGCCCCTAAAAGATGATATCCGCTCTACGACGTCATCAACCTTTGCCACTGGCAGACATACCATTGTCCTGTTCCACCTATCCTTTTTACAAAGCGTGTTCCCCGTTTCCCTGACAACAGAGTCACCAACAACTACTAGTTCCCTTGGGACCAGCGCATTCTGCCTTGGGGGTTGCCTCTGTGTTGCGTGATGACCAAGTGCAAGCTCTGACATTGATGTGGTCAGGTGAGAGCTTGATGGGCCCCTCAATTTAGATCTTTCATCCACCCTGTCCTTAAACTCTCATATAGGCCCATAACAACGCTGAGTTGGTGCCTGATTTCCTTGCACTCCTTACATTGCGCACACACAAAGACATCCCTCTTGGGTGGATGGGATCTATCCAGTTATATTAAAGGAGGCGGCAAAGTAACTAAGCAAACCCTTATCCATAATTATGAGAGCATCCTTGGACTCAGGGGATGTCCCCACAGACTGGAGTTTTGCAAATATATCCCAAATTCACAAGTGAGGATCGAAGTGTGAGACGAGTAATTACAGACCAGTTAGCATTAGCATTAGTAGAGGCATATGATGCAAGAAAGCAAGCTTATTCAGCATCAGCCAAAAAAAAAAAAAAAAAAAAACCCTCTCCCATTTCACCCCTCCGTTCGTTCGAAATACCTGTCCAGTTGAGCTTTAAATTTGTTTAGGCTATCAACTTCAACAACAAGTGATGGAAGTCGGTTCCACCAACCAACCACCCGCTGGCCAAAGGCAAATTTCCGCACATCTATCCGACATCCGTCCTTCCTCAATTTGAATTTATGCCCTCTGAGGTGATTATTCTGAGAAAGATGAAGAATCCCATTGGCATTGAGCATGCTCAAACCATTCAAAGCCTTTTACACCTCTATCAGATCACCTCGCCGGTGCCTAGTCTCCAGACTCTGTAATTTGCAAAACTTAAGCCTTTCTTCGTAAGAGCAACCCTTTGTTCCATTTACTAATCTTGTTGCCCTTCTCTGTACCCGTTCCAGCAGCTCTACATCCTTCTTGAAATGAGGCCTCCAGACCTGTATACAGTACTCAAGATGTGGCCTAACCATTGCCTTATACAAGGGAATAATCACCTCCTTATCCCTGCTAGAAAAATTCCTGTATATCATTGACAAGACACCATGAGCTACTCTTGCAGCTCGTCTGCACTACTCAGAGAACTTCATATCTGCCTGCACAATTACCCCGAGGTCCTTTTCATTCTCCACCACTGTCAGTGTAGTACCGCAGATTTGATACATTGCTCTGGGGTTACTGTTACCCATATGTAGTACTTTACATTTGTCAATGTTAAACTTCATTTGCCACCTCTCAGCCCATCTGTTCAACCTTTCCAGATCCTGTTGCAGCAGCATAGCGTCAGTAGTGTCCTTAACGACCCTGCCAAACTTTGTATCATCTGCAAACTTAGACATTAAACTTGATATCCCATCATCAATATCATTCATAAACACCAAAAACAACAATGGACCCAACACTGAACCTTGAGGAACTCCACTAATAACATTAGTCCACGTTGAGCAGTGTCCATTGATTACCACTCTCTGTCTTCTGCCGCTCAACCATCCCCTTATCCATAACAGCAATTTGCCTCCAATGCCACACTGCTCCAATTTGTGCAGCAGTCTTCCATGTGCAACAGTATCAAAAGCCTTTCTAAGATCCAAATATATAATATCAAAGTTATTCCCTGCATCCAGTTCTTTTGTGACTACATCATAGTATCCAATTAAATTGGTCAGGCAAGACCTGCCCTTAACAAAACCATGCTGCATCTGAGCTATAACTGAATTCTTGTCTAGATGATCCTGCAGTGCTTCTTTAACCAGTGCCTCCATTAATTTACCTGGAACAGAAGTTAAACTAACAGGTCTATAATTACTTGTGTCAGCCTTTGATCCTCCTTTGTGAATTGGGGTTACATTTGCACATCTCCAGTCTATGGGTACCTCCCCTGAGTCCAAAGAAGCTCTCATAATTATGGCTAGGGGTTTGCATACTTCCTTTGCTGCCTCCTTTAATAAACTGGATAGATCCCATCCACCCCAGGTGCCTTTTTTATGTTTATCCTCAACAATCTCTCCTCCACTTTCCTCTCAGTTATTACAAAATCATCCAGCTCACTGCCAATGTTTACTTTACCTACATCATTCTCCTTCCTGAATAACTCCTCATGCGTGAATGTAGATGCAAAATACTCGTTTAGATTGTTAGCCACCTGAGCAGGATCCTCAACTGTTGAACCATCAATATCCAGTGGACCAATCTGATTCATCCCTTTCCTTCTCGAGTTCAAGTATGTAAAGAACTCCTTTCTGTTTTTCTTTGCATCCTTTGCCAAGGATTTTTCGTAGTCTGCCTTTGCCTGCTTAATCTCCTTTGTGACTTGGTTACAGACCAACTTATATCTATCATAGGCTTCCATGTCACCCATTAATTTGTATGTATCCCATGCATTTTTCTTCTCTGCCACATGTCTCATTAGTCCAGTTAGTTTAACTTCTGTTCCTGGTAAAATAATGAAGTCACTGGTTAAAGATGCATTGCAGGATCATCTAGACAAGATTGCAGCAATAATTCCGACACAGCATGGCTTTGTTAAGGGAAAGTCTTGTCTGACAAATTTGATTTGATATCATGATGTGGTTACAAAAGAGCCGGATGCATAAAATAATTTTGATATCATGTGCTTGAATTTAAGGAAAGCTTTTGACACTGTTGCTCATGGAAGACTGCTGTACCAATTGGAGCAGAATGGTATTAAGGGTACTGGAGACTCACATCTGGTGAGTATGGGCTTGGCCACCCAGGGTTCTGACCGGGATATCATCATTCTTCTCTTTCTTGGTGACTCACTTCTATTTCTCTCTCTCTCTCTCTCTCTCTCTCTCTCTCTCTCTCTGGGTAACTCAGTAATTTTTTTATTTTTTTGGCTGGTGCAGCATAAGCTTCATGCTTCCTTGCACTATATAGCTAATAATAATAATAATAATAAAAGGATGGTTCAGTTGGAGAAGACAGAGGGTGGTAATCAATGGGCGCTACTCTTCGTGGACTAATGTTATTAGTGGAGTCCCATAGTGCGAAAATTTATTTTTATTTTGTTACACAGAGCATTAATTAAATTACAATAAATAAATTAGCTTTCGGCTGGGTGGCAGCCTTCATCAGATTAAAATACTTGAATGGCAGTTAGAATAGAGATGCACTGCCAGGATGGTGCGTGAGGCACGTGGTTAATTGTTTGTTGATGTTTGTGGCTGTGACGTATGGTGGTGACGTGGCCAGCGTTTGTCTATGGATAGAATTACTGACTCTGTATAACCCCATCACGTGGCCAGCGTTTGTCTATGGATAGAATTACTGACTCTGTATAACCCCATCACGTGGCCAGCGTTTGTCTATGGATAGAATTACTGACTCTGTATAACCCCATCACAGAGTCAGTAATTCTATCCATAGACAAATGCTGGCCACGTCACCACCATACGTCACAGCCACAAACATCAACAAACAATTAACCACGATCCTGGCAGTGCATCTCTATTCTAACTGCCATTCAAGTATTTTAATCCGATGAAGGCTGCCACCCAGCCGAAAGCTAATTTATTTATTGTAATTTAATTAATGCTCTGTGTAACAAAATAAAAATAAATTTTCGCATTATGAATCCAGAGCACGTAGGCCTGTTTTATTATGGAGTCCCATAGGGTTCGGTGTTGGGTCCACTGTTGTTTTGTTTATTTATCAATGATATTGATGAAGGTCTAACAGGCTTAATGTCGAAGTTTGCAGATGATACAAAGGTTGGCAGGGTTGTTAATGACAGTAATGGCAGTGTGCTACTGCAACAGGATCTAGAAAATTTGGAAAGATGGGCTGAGAAGTGGCAACTGAAGTTTAACCTTGACAAATGCAAAGTACTGCATATGGGTAGAAGTAACTCATATGCGACCTTATGTGTAGTACTACACATAAGGTTGTAGAAAATGACAAAGACCTTGGAATAATTGTGCAGTCAGATATGAAGTTTTCTGAGCAATGCAGACAGACTGCTCATGGGGTTTTGTCAATGATATACAGGAATTTTGCTAGCAGGGAAAGGAGGTGATTGTCCCTCTGTATAAATCAATAATCAGACCATGCCTTGAGTACTGTGTACAGGTCTCTGGAGGCCGCTTTTTAGGAAGGATGTAGATTTGCTTGAACGCGTACAGAGAAGTGGAACACGTTTGGTGAGGGGAATGAAGGGATCCTCTTACAAAGAGAGGCTTAAGTCCTGCAAATTGCAGCAACTGGAGACTAGCCACCTGTGAGGTGATCTGATTGAGGTGTATACGGCCTTGAATGGGTTGAGCATGCTTAATTCTGATGGGATTCTTTCACTTGTTCAGATTACGAACGTAAGGGAGAATAAATTCAAATTGAAGAAAGACAGATGTAGAATAGGTGTGCAGAAGTTTGCCTTAATTTACTGTGGGACCAGGTGCAGAAACTTAATTGCTGGAACAAACTTCCATCTGTCGTTGTGGAAGTTGATAGGTTAAATAAAAATAAGGAGGAACTGGACAAACATTTAGAGGGGATTGTTGTGTTTGTTTTTTTATGCTGATGCTGCATAAACTCATACACTTGCTTTCTTGCATCACATGCCACTATTGCTACTACAGTCAGTCCTCGTATAACACGTGTTTACATTACACAAATTCGATCATACACGATTTATAAATAGGGGAATGATATCTTATATAACACGAACTGAATTCTCTTATGCACGATTTGCCTTTGTGTTTACAAGAAATGGCAGTCGAACGCAGAATTGCCCTAACCGAACGCAACACGATAGGAATGAAGAGAAGATTCTGAAAATGTATTTACGTTTTTTATATCAGTGAAGGGGAAACACATTTCACCATAATAACGTAAAAACCCACACAATTCCAGCTATCGGTATTATCGCAAATGCAATTAGATCGAGTTTACTACCAGTTTATAACAGATTCCACTGGCAGAAACGTAACTGGAAATTGTTTTTATTGTTTTATGGTCATAACCCCTAGAAATGTGCTTTAGTAAAATGTGAGGTGTTAATAGTGTGTCTCTGCCTTTACGGTGTTGTTTATTCAGTTGCTACATGCGCACAGCTTTGTTTATGTGTATCAAGCGTGCCTCCTCGTTTTGTAATTTTGCTTTATTCCCTAAAAATGAGTAAAATGTGTGAAAAGGAAGCGTCCTGGTGAAGACACTACAGATTCAGAGTGAAAAAGAAAAGCAATATCAATAAACAGAGGTGGACTGGGTCAAAAATTCTTACCCGGGAAAATTTATAGTGGCCTCATACTACGGTTTATGGCCAAAATCACTCCGGCCCACCGGGGTTTCGCCTCTGTCGATAGAGAAAAAATATGAAATTGTGAAACGCTTTGAGCGAAATGAAAGACCATGTGATATTGCACGTGCTACAGACCTAAATGAGGCATTGCCGAGAATTACAAAGAATGCAGAGAAAATAAAAAAACTTTCATAGCAGGAACAACTCAAAGTGTAATTAAAATCCATTAGATTAAGACACAAGAATTGGAAGAGATGGAACGGCTGTCATCTGTTTGGATAGAAAACCAAACAAAAAACAAGTTTGCTTACGATAGAAGCAAAAGAATTAGCAATATTTTTTTACGTAATAGTCGTAATAAAATACGTAAGTATTTTATTACGATTATTTATTGTGTTTGGTAATGTTTTGGTTACAAATGTGTGTTCAATCTTGGGTGGTCGGCACCTAACCCCATTTTTCCCATAGGGCCTCTTGTTTATATTGCACGATTTTGCATTGCACGAGGGTTTCTAGGAACGCAACTATCGTGCTATACGAGGACTGACTGTACTACTATATTTATTACAGTTGTTACATTAATGATTTCATATAATTTTGTACTTGAACTTCAATTTAATTTAGTGTTGTATTTTTTTATTTGTGATCTTCAAAATTATATGTGATTTTAGATGTAATGCCCTCCATGTAAATGATTTATAAATAAAAAAGATATATATATAATTTATATATTTAATGTTAAAGCCTGGGTGTACACTTGTCCTTTTAAGTAAAATAAGAGTGTGCAAACAAAAAAGTTTGGAGACCACCGGCTTAGGAAATAAACATGTAACTGCCCTTGTAAGTAAGGTGAGGCAGGTTGTACTAGCTGCTCGAAAGCCAAAAATAGAAGCAATAATTAAACAGTGTGTTGGAAAAGTAGCAATTTTGGTGGGGTAGCACATATATGATGATGGACCACTTACTGGAACTGAAACTTATCTTTATTGACATGGCCAACCCTAAAGTAACACTAACAGAAGTACTGTGGGATCAGATTCAGAAACTTAAAAATTTGCGTTACCAACCACATATCACTACAAAGGAAATTAAAGGTAAAGACTTGATTCCTGGTCAGTTCCTAAAGGAATAGAAGTCTAGGATCTACTGCCTTTCCAGGATATATGATCCCATAGCTGAGGTATCATGACCTCCATGGAAGTTAGGGAAAAAAATTTATTTGGAAATGATGCAATGTTAGCTGGCTTTTATGTTGATCCCAAGTACAGATGTTTATTAACAGATGGACAACAAAGCAAAGCAAAGGAAGCTTTATGTGATGTAGCACTCAGAATAAGAAACCCCAAAGAATGCCCAGCCCCAGGAGATGAAATACAAAGCAATCCACCATCATCATCTAATACTAAATCTGAAGATTAGTTTCGTTTTGAAAAGATTATTAACAAATGGCATAGCCTCAAAATGCTATCGACTGGAATTATATAAGAATGCATGCCACATGTTACTCCTATTAGTACATCGACTAAATTCAAGTTAGAAATATTAGCATTCCTCGCTAAAGTTGAGAAAATTGATCGTCAGTAAAAGATGCAATATAGAAGTACCCTAAAACCATATGAAATGTTGCACAACTGGTGGTTGCATTGCCCCCTGCTGTACTCAAGCCAGCGTGGAGCATTAATTTTCAGCTCTAAAAATCATTAAATAATGTTTTAGAGCCTTGATGAAAGAAGACTTGCTTGAGGCAATCTTGTTCTTAAGGATAAACTGCTATATGTAATTATAAATGAGAAAATTCAGTTTTTAAGGGAATTAAAGTTAATTTGCATGTTTTAATATGACAAATTAAGTCTGTTATTTTCTATAATGCAATGAGTTGTTTTCAATTCATAATTCATTCATTATAGAAGATTCATTCGTTATATTAACATTTTTGTTAATTTTGTTCATTAAACTAAAGGTCAAATTAACTGTGTATTTTTAGCCAATAATGTAAAGATCATTCCAACATTATTTTCATTTGTCAGTTGGGTATGATCATTGCTCACTTTAATGCTTGAAAACTAAATTTGGATTTTCATAAATTAAAGGAGCCAGAGCCAAATATTTGATATATTAAAGGAGATGCAGCTGCAAAATTTTCTTCCAGCTCCAAAGCCCTGGTCTGTTGTATTACTGCAGTCTTGTCCAGATGATCCTGCCATGCTTCTTTAACCAGTGACTCCGTTATTTTCTCCTGAACATAAGTTAAACTAAGAGGTCTGTAATTACTCCTATCACTCTTTGATTCTCCCCCCCCCCCTCCTTTTGTGAATTGGTGATACATTTGCACAACTCCAGTCTGTGGGGACCTCTCCTGAGTCCAAGGATGCTCTCATAATTATGGCTAAGGGTTTACTTATTGCTTTTGCCACCTCCTTTAATATAACTGGATCTCATCCAATTCGTGTGCCTTTCTTATGTTTAACTTTATTATTATTATTATTAGCCATATGGTACAAGGAAGCCTGAGGCTTATGCTGCACCAGCCAAAAAAAAACTAAAAAAATTTCTGAACTACCCCAAGAGAGAGAGAGATAAAAGGGAATCTCCAAGGAAGAGAAGAATGATGATATCCAGCTCAGGACCCTGGGTTCAACAATTTCTCCTCCACTTTGCTCTGAGTAATTATAAAATTATTTTGCTCCCTGTTAGAGTTTAATAATAAGCTTCTCTCCTCCACTTCCCTACAGAATTCTGCATGTGTGAATGTAGATACAAAATACTTATTCAGTTTGTCAGCTATTTGAGCAGGATCGTCAACAGTCAAATTATCAATATCAAGTGGACCAATCTGATTCATCCCTTTCCTTCTAGAGTTTATATAAGTAAAGAGCCTTTACTGTTTTTCTTTGCATCCTTCACCAAAGATTTCTTATAATCTGCCTTCGCTTGCCTAACCAAATCCTTTGAAACTTTGTTACAGACCAGCTTATATCTACCATAGGCTTCTGTGTCAACCATGGTGAGCTATAGTGGGCTTACATGGGCTCATGAGAGCCCATTGTTATTTTTTTTTTTTTGAAAATTTTTCAATCCCATTGTTGAAACGATCATGTATTTTTCAAATGAAATCCTGAATTCAGTTATTGACTATCCAGAGCTGGAAATATGGTGGCACGAGCAGGGCCCCATCTCTAGCATTTTAATGGAGCAATAGACCAGTTATCTGTTTTAAAATTACTTCATTTTTGATTTAATTACAGTCGGATATCTGTTTAACGGACTTCTTTACAGTGAATTTTTTTGAATTCCTCTTGGTAATTATGTTTAAATTAGTTTCCGTAGAATAAAGAAAATTTCTGAATAATGTACTTACGTGAGACGAACGTTGTTCCCACTTCTGGCCTTTATGCAGTTTAGGCAGCCATGTATCCCACCTAGCCAGTATGCTTTCCATAGCCAGTCAGAAGGTTAAGGCGTATTCCCGACTCGTATAAAAGCCTCTGGTCAACTTGTGCTGTGGTTACCCTATACTTCGGAAGGTAGTCATCTGTTTTTCGGAGAAGTGATCAATCCATGCTTTTCAGTAAATTTCTCCTACTAAGTTTATATGGTCACAGTAGCTGAATATCAGGGTGATTCCGACAGCTTGGAACTGTATTCAAAGAGCTAGTGACAGTAGCAATGTAGAAGGGGTGGTGGGGAGATGAGGGCAACTAAGATATTAAATAAACTTTCGAAAGATGAAATTTTGGCAGATTTTGAAATTACGTTGAGGCCTTCACTGTGAAGAAAGTGTTCCAAAACATACATGCAATAATTTAAAAAAGCAAAACTGTGTGCATTATATTACCAATCTCCAAACAAACCAGTGCAATTTAAGGTTCATTGCTAAAGAACTTTAAGTGGAATTTATAAAGGTCAGTTGTGTGTTTGAGCCACAATGGGCAACTTGTAGCTTGTGGATGGGTTGAACATCTCTCTGACCAATACAAAACCCTTAGAAGACAGTATGTTAACACCCTCTACCACCAGAAGCAATCCACCTGGCAGAATCTTGTTACACCAGATATGGTTGACTCCATTACTTCACATGGCACTATGGAAACTACCATCTGGTTAGATACGATGATTAAAATTTTTGACCAGCCAATCATTGACGACCATCCTAATCTGAATGAAGGAAAACACACCAAGATAATTGATAAGAATAACTCCTACTCTTCTGCTGGACAAGGGGATGACTTCTGAAATTGCAGAGGCCATTGCTAAGATCAAGAGCAGGAAAGCTGCAGGTTTTGACCTCATCGAGGGTGAAGTGGTGAAGCAAGTCTGGTCAATTGCCCCAAACCTGCTCAGAAAACTTTTTAACACCTGCCTCCATGAGGGCTGCTTCCCAGATGCCTTGAAGCATGCAAACCTCCACTTATCCCTAAGTCTCCAGCTGCTTCAGCTAACCACACGATTGCTTACTGCCCCATTGCACTCCTGCGCATTCTTGGGAAAGTATTTGAAAGAATCCTCCTCACCAGAATCCAAGCCAACTATCAAAATAAAGGTCTGACAGCTTCCAGCCATTATAGTTTTAAACCAGGGTGTTCTACCACCGATGCCCTGCTGCAACTATGTGCGGTTAGAGAAGGTTCCAACTCTAAATGCACTGGTGTTTAAAGAAAGTGCACCACCCCTTAAAATTATAATTGTCATCCGAATAGTGTAAGTATATGGCAATATTTCTTACAGATTGCATCAGACAAGATTTATACATGTAGGTGATGATGTAATATTGCACCAGTTGTAACTTTTAGCTATATAAGCATACTCTGCAAGAGTTGGTCATTCCTTGCTTGTGTAAGAATGGCGAATTACGTGCAGTTGATGCCACAAAGAAAGAGTACTATTGTTGCTTTAAGTGAGGAAGAATGTTCTTCTCGTCATATTGCTTATAGAATGCCTTGTAATTAGTCGACAGTGAGTAGATTTCTTTCGAAACTCAAGAAAACTGGTTCTGCTGATAGGAAAAAAGGAACTAGAAGCAAACGAGTCTCTGTGCCAAAACAGGACCATGTGTTGAAACGCTTAAAGTGCCTTTGAAGTGCTTTAAAAACCGTAAAGCTTCTTCCCATTCTCTTTTCTGAGCTGAAAAGAGAATGGGAAGAACATACAGGAGTGGTAGCAAGTGCAGTAACAGTCAGAAGATGCCTCTTCAAAAATGGACTTATAGCCCATCATCTTAAGAAGAAGCCCCTCCTCACACAAAAAAATGAAAAAGACACAAATTTTGTGTAAGGAGCATGTCAAATGGACCCCCTAGCAGTGGAAGCCAGCTATTTTCTTGGATGAGAAGAAATTCATGGTGAAGAATACCATCCAGTATGGTGTGTACAGTGAAATTCCCTACCAGCCAAATGATATGGAGGTGTATTTCTTATTGCGGAGTAGGTCACCTGCAGTTTATAAAAGGTTCTGTAAATGCCAATGGATACCTGGCTATATTGGAAGGCAAATTGCTGCCAACCATTGGAGACTATTTCAACCTGCCAAGTAGCTGCATCTTTCAGGAAGACTCTGCTCCTTTTCATTCGGTGAAAAGTATAACTAGGCACTTCTATAGTTACTTTAGCTTCATTTTTGCATTAGAGGTTCGACAGTAATGTGTTTACATTTGTTACAGGTGAAAAAATGGTTGGAAGAATGGTCCATTACAACTCTTAGCTGGCCAGGAAACAGCCTGGACCAGAATCCTATAGAGAACTGTTGGAATCGTATGAAATCTGCAAATGCTAGAAAGAAACCAAAGACCTTTCGTGAACTTCAGGAAGCCATAATTTTTGTTTGAAGCCATGAACTATCAATTGATTATCTTCAGAAATTGATCTTGTCAATGTCTCGATGGTGTGCTGCTGTCATCAGGGCCAGAGGCAGTTCAACTAAATATTAGTCTGCACCTAGTGAACTTTTCATTTTGTTTTCCATTTAAAATAATAAACTGAAGCAACTTGAGGGTTTCTGATAACATATCAGCCATAATTGTTGCGTTTTCCAAAACTGTTGTATAAAGGTTGGAAATGCTCCTTTTGGAATATTTTGAGAGCACCTATCTAATATTACTTAGCTTTGCCTTAACTATTAATAAATATCTTTTGTTTATATTTCTATTTGTGATGCTAATCATTAATGTAACATACCATCATGAAAAAGAGTTAGAAATGTGAAATTCCTAGGTGATGCAGTGTATAACTTGGCTATTTTTATTGATTTTAAAGCAGCATTTGACTCAGTCTGGTGGCCTGGTGGTCAGACAAGCAGGATGCTTTCCCAAAATCTAAATGTATTAATAGCTACTTCATCATCAACAGGAAGATTATCATGAAGACCCTTTATCACAAAATCACCAGACCAATGTCTAGAAGCTGATCCCAATCTTGGCTTGGTCGTTTGGAACATGATCTTGAATGAGTGGCTCTCCAACAATTTTGATAGGACTACCATGTTGTCGTATGCAGATGACCTTGTTCTAGTCATTGAAGGTCCCTCCTGGGCTGCTCTGGAGCTGCAAGCCAACTCTGTTTTGAATGCTCTTACTGGATGGGCTGAAACTGACAAAATTACCATATCCTCAACCAAAACCAAAATGTTGCTGATTAAAGATACCCTCCATATCCGTAGGCCACCTGTCATCCGACTTCAAGGCACATCTGTCAAAATGCACACAACTGTAAAATACCTCGGTGTCCTCCTTGATCATAAATGGTCCTTTATGCTGCATCTCGATAATATCAAGGACAAGATCAAGAGATACATGGCATGCTGGCCCATGTGACCAGAACTGGGGAATTAAGGGCAGAACTCTCAAGCTCATATATTCTGCAGTTTTCCTCCCAATTGTTTCATATGGTGCCCCTGGTTGGTTTCACAGGGTTGAGAAAATCACATTTGCCAACAAACTAAATGGTATTCAATATCTCTTTCTTCTCTGATCCACAAGAGCCTGCAGCACTCCAGATCATTATCGGAAATCTACATTTAAACCTGTATATTTCTTATTGTGGCCTCTTGCACTGTTCCAGAAGGAACATACGAACTGCCTTCATCAGTATTTCTGCTATTACCAACACCAACCTTGCAACCGGGAAGAAAAGACTCTGATCTGAAGTTTCCAACCTCTGGCAGTCCCGCTTGTCCCCAGGGCTCAAGGGCAAGATCACGAGAAAATCGATTCCGGATATTGCTTTCCTCACTAAAAGTACCCTGTCTTTGCTCACCCCCAACTTAGAGACCACCTTTATGCTCACTGGACATGGATCCTTCAAAGCTCGTCTTTGTCAATTTGGTGCGGTGGATGAAGACACTTTCATCTTTGGTGAAACATACAACTGGAATCACCTTTTGCTCGACTGTGTTGTATATTTGGATCTGAAACAACTCCTCCTCCTCCAAAGCATCTTGCCTGCTCTCCAACCCCCTACACTCGTTGATTGAAACTAGTGAAATCTTCAATATCTTCACACACTACTGTACTGCTACTCATACACTACTGTCTCTCGTAATCCGTTCGTTATATGGAAATTTTCTTTGTTCTACAGAAACTATTTTAAATGTAATTACCAAGGGGAATTCATAAAAATTCACTGTAAAGAAGTTCATTAAACAGAGATCAAAAATTCAATAATTATGAGTATCCAAGGACACTTGCATAATTATCGTTAAGGGTTTTCTTGCTTCCTTTGCTGCCTACTTTAGTATAGCTGGATAGATCGAAACCACCCCAGGTGCCTTATATTTATTTTCAACAATTTCTGCTCCAATTTGTTCTCAGTTATTATAAAATCATTTAACTCACTGCCAGAATTTAATACACCTCTGCCATTGTCCTCCCTGAATAATTCATGTGTAAATTTTTATGCAAAATACTCATTCAGTTTTTTAGCCACCTGAGCAACAGTTGAACCATCAATGTCAAGTGGACCAATATGATTTATTCCCTTCCCTCTACAGTTTACATAAGTAAAGAACTCTTTGCTGTTTTTCTTTGCATCCTTTGCCAAAGATTTCTCGAAATCTGCATTTGCCTGCCTTATCTCCTTTATGACTTGATTACAGACCAGCTTATATCTACCACGGGCTTCTATGTCACCTGTTAATTTATATGTATCCCATGCATTTTTCTTCTCTGCCACATGTCTGATTTAATTTATATATATCCCATACATTTTTCTTCTTTGCCACATGTCTGATTTAATTTATTTATATCCCATGCATTTTTCTTCTTTGCCACTTGTCTGATTTAATTTATATATATCCCATTCATTTTTCTTCTCTGCCATATTTTTATTTAGTACAGGTTGACTGTCACTAATCTGGCATCGTTGGGACCTGTGGGGTGCCGGATAACCGGTGATTAGATTAGCACATACAGTTTACCCAACAGCTAACCACCTCATCCTACCTTTAAAATACTCTGTAAATTAGTACAAGTTGGTTAATAAAGGAAAAAGAAATTAAATGAAAAGCAAGTGATATTTTAATGAAGAACAGGTAAAATAAAGGGTGCAGGTACTGTAATTCTGTTGACTTACATAAGAAAGTTCATCATGGTTGCTTCCAAAGTGAAGAGCTGGAATTTAGAACTAAGCAGAGTTATATATCAGGAAGTGGGAGGCTGTCAGGATCACCATCTTCATCTTGAAAGGTGACTGAAACATCAGGAACTGGTGATGATGGTGGCAGCACATCTGGGTGAGCTGAAGTTGATGGCACTGGATTTTCAAATGTTGACTCCTCTGTTTCACAATTTTTAGCTTTTTTTTAACATATCTTGCAAGCTAACCTGCTTCATGTATTCTGGTCTTTCTTTGATTAGTTTATCCTCCAGCATGTAAACGTTAATTATATCTTCTTCAGTTTTAAAACTGCATTGCTCTAGACCTTTTAGCACTTCACCTGTCAACCTAATTAACCTATCAGTAGAGATTCTTTCTACTACCTCTTCCTCATTTTTATCACTGCTTTCTTCTCCACTATCTTCTTTCTCCGGACTTACAATCATCTGCACGATTTCTGAGTCAGTATAATGATGAACAGTAGCTATAGCCTCATCTACATTCATCCATTCCTTAACATTATCTTCGTCCATTCTTGATGCAAGATCCTTGCCAGCAGGATCAGTTAGATCATGAGCGAAAGAAAGCATTTCATGTATAATTGGCTTTTCCTTTGAAACCGTAAATCCTGTAAAGTCATTTGCAGTGTCTTCACCATGTGCCGACTCAAACATTAAACCTGGCCACAATTTATGCCATCCATTTTTTAGTGTGGATACCTCTACAGACTTCCAAGCATTGGCAATGCAGTAAACCATATCCCTCACATTAAATTCCTTAAGAAACTCCTGTACTGGTCTGCCAGAGGTAACTGCACTCAGTAGGCACCTCATAAACAGGAAGCTATACTTAGACTTAAGAGAACGTAATATGCCATTGTCCAGGGGTTGAATTAATGACATACAATTAGGTAGGAGGTAGATACTGAAAACATTATTTTTTTACCAGAAGTTCTGCTTTCAGATGTGCAGAGCAGTTGTCTTAAATAAGCATTATCTTACAGTTGTGGTCCAGGCCAACAGAGTCACAGTGAGCTCTTTCTTTGGGAATAAAATATTTTTCAAACCATTCCAATGTAATGTTAGTTGTAATCCATCCCTTCTTGTTGGCACGGTAAATCACTGGAAACTCTGTCATACCTTTGAAGGCCCTGAGACGTAAACTTTTGCCAATGATCAGCAACTTACACCTGTGGGTTCCCGCAGCATTAGAGCAGCCCAGCACAGTGACATGATCTTTCGATGCTTTATAATCTGTTGGTGATTATGCATCCTCAGTTGTCAGAGTTCTTCTTGGAGTACATCTCCAATACAAGGCAGTCTCATCGGCATTGTCGACCTGCTCAGAACTTAAATTTTCATCAGAAACTAACTTGGCGAACTCGTCAACAAATGCAGCAACTGCTTCCTTGTCTGCTGAACGTTTTTCGCCACACACTGCAGGAAACTTTAAGCCATGCCTCTGTTTGAAATGCTTAAGCCAACCTTCACCATAATCGCACCCGTAATCTAGTCCTAGTTCTTTATGAAAAATTTTAACATGTTCCTTCACCAGATCTCTAAACAACTCAAAACCTTCACTTACTCAGAGCTTAAATCACATTATCAGCACTTTATCCAGTTCTAAACCTTTTCCATATTTCACTGTTTTCCTTATGCCAATCTGTTTCTTTGATCCACCGTTAGCAAAGAACTGGATCAATTTTTCTTTCTGTCATACACTGTCGAAGAGCCAGTGATGTATAATTCACATAAGCTTCTCATAGACACACCGCTGTCGAGTTTTTTCAGAAGTTCAGCTTTATCTGTTATGGACAATGTACAGTGTTTGCGCTTTACACTGCGAGAAACACTTCCTTTATGTATTGGAACCATGGCTGGGGCTAACTGTGAGCAGGTTATAATAATAAATGTAGAAAAACAAGTAGGAATGGCTTGCCAGTGTTTACGAGTTTGAGCCAACAGCTGGTGCTGCAACCAGCACCACCAAAACAGTAGCGGCAGTCATTACACCGACCCAGGAAATTTGAAATTACGCTCGCAGAAATTATGTCCAAATTAGCGGTATAATCAGATTACTGGTGGCCAGATTAGTGATGATCGACCTGTATTAGCAGTGGCCACATGGTCCAAGGAAGTCTATGGCTCATGCTGCACCAGACTAAAAATAAATAATAATAAAAAGAATAAAATAAAAAACAAAATAACAAAAAATAAAAATAAATAATAATAAGAAGAATAAAATAAAAAACAAAATAACAAAAAATAAATAAAATAATAATGAGAATAAAAAAATAAAAAAAATAAAATAATAATGAGAATAAAAAATTAAAAATAATAATTAATAAGAGAAAAGGAAATGAACAACCTATGTGTTTCCCTCTTCCCATAGCTAATTATCCCTGTAACTTTAAATTATGGCCCCCCTGTTCTAGAATCATTTATAACTGAAAATTTCATCCTCATTCATTTTGCTTATGTTTCTCAGAGCCTTAAACACCTTAATCAAGTCTCCTCTAGGCGCCTCCGTAGCCAGATGGGAAGGAGCAGCAGTGCGTAGGACACGCTTCTTGATTAGACCGGGGTTCGAGCCCGTCATCACCAAATACGGAGGATGCAGAAAGGTCAGGGAATGATCACCGCATAACCCGGAGCAATATGGCCTTAGTTGCTAATGCTCCTAAAAACCAAATAACAAACAAACAAACAAGTCTCCTCTAAGGTGCCTAGTTTCCAAGCTCTGCAACCCGCACATTCGAAGTATTTCCTCATAATGACGCCCTTTTGCCGATTTCACCAGGTGTTTCACTTACTTGAAAACATCTTTCGACCCTTTCAAGGAGCACAGTGTCTTTCTTTAGGTGCGGTTTCCCTACTTGAACACAGTATTCCCAGGGCGGTCTTATGATAGTCTTATACAGGGTGTTTCAAAAATAATGGTCAATAATTTAAAGGTGAAAAGTACAAACTAAAATAAGCAAAAAAATCCCAGTGAACATCAAGTCGCAAATGAACCGTTTTCGAGATAATGCACATTTTATGTTAAGATCTGCCACTGACTATGGGAGCACTAGTTTAGCAAAAAAGCTGTGAATCCTTTGTTAATTGTGGTTTTATTAAACATAAGATTATACATTTTTAATTTTTGGTTTCTCACCACAGGATTTTACTGATGTTACGTGTTATAGGATGTTCTTTCTAACACCCTCAACATCAGGTATTATGCTTCTGGGTCTACCTGCTCATACTCCATGTGTGAAGCGCTCATGTTCTCTAAGGCATTGATGTACCCTGATGAATGTGTGCCTGTTGGGCTGCTTTCAGTGGGGAAATGCTTCTTGGCAGAAACGTGCAGTCACAAATGCACTGCCATTGGCTTTACTATACATGAAGCTTTACTATACATACAACTCTTCGTTGCTGTAACCTCTTTCCATGTTCACTATCCTTTGACAAGTACTAGTATGCTTGCTACGTCTCAGAGCATTGAGAGAGGTGAAACAGAGAGAATGAGCATAACCTAACCTAAACAAACAAGTTAGTAGTGGATCCCAACTAGAAATGTGCAATATCTCGAAAACAATTCACTTTAGGACCCATGTTTACTAGACTTTTTTTGCATATTGTAGTCTGTACAGTTCACCTTTAAATTATTGACCCTCACTTTTGAAACACCCTGTATTTTGGGATTATGATGTCCCTATCTCTACTAGCAATTGTTCAATAAATTATTGATAGGATACATGGGCCTTCCTTGCAACCAGTCTACAATGCTCGGAGAACTTCATATCTGACCGTATCATAATACCCCAGTCCCTTTCTTCCACTACTCCTTTATTTCAAAGGCCATAGCAGTAATGTGCCAATAAACAACCATACCACAACCTTTATTTCAACTCTGCCAAAAGTATAAGTTATTTTGGACTTACTGTTTGCCAGGTGCAGTACCTTACACTTTGCTAAATTAAAGCATAGCTAACATTTTTCTGACCTTCCCTGGCACCTCTGTAGCCAGGTGGGCAGGAGCAGCAGTGTGTAGCATACACTTCTTGATTAGACCGGGGGTTCAAGCCCGTGACACAAAATATGGAGAATGCGGAAAGGTCAGGGAATGACCACAACATATTCCCAGAGCAGTATGGCCTTATTAGTTGCTAATGCTCCTGAAAACCAAATAACAACAACAACAATCTGACATTCCCTAAATTCTATCTAGGTCATTCTGAAGAAGCTGTACTTGGTGGCGATCACTAACTACTCTACAATCTTTACATCATCTGCAAATTTAGACATACGCTCTATATCCCTTCATCGATATCATTTATGAAAATCAAAAACAACATTGGTCTTAATACTGATCCTTGAGGAATAACCATTTATCAGAACCCTCTGCCTCCTGCCCTGAAGCCATGCAGCTATCCATCTAATGATTTTCCCTATGATTCCAACCTGTTCCGCTTATAAAGTAACCACTCATGTGGGACTGAGTCAGATGCTTTGCTGAAATCCAAATAAATGTCAAAATTATTTCATAAGTCCAGCTCCTGTCAAAATAGTTAACTAGATTAGTTAAACATGATTTTCGCTTTACAAAACCATGCTTGAGTATCCTGCAGAATTCCATTTCTATCTAAATGATCCTGAATTCCACCCTTGATCATTGTCTCCATAATTTTCTCTACTACTGAAGTTAGAAATAACCAGCCAGTAATTTCCCACTTCACTCTTAGAACTGCCCTTATGTATTGGAGATACAGTGGCACTTTTCCAATCCAACAGAATCACTCCCGAGTCCAGTGATGAGCTCATAATTGGCGTCAATGGTTCAATGCACTCACTTTCCAGCTCCCTTAAGATTATAGGGTATTCCATCAGCCCTAGGAGTCTTACTGGCCAGTAGGCTTGACAGTTTTTTCATTACATAAGGATCCGATCTGGTTTGTCCTTTTTTTTCTTTGCATTAAGGAATTTCGACGGTTTAGTAAAATGAATGAAGTTGAAATTCGCAGTGTTCTAAAGAATTCCAGAACTAGGGGCCTCAAATTACAGCGGTTGAGGTTTAGATTAGATTGTAGGGAGTTTTCTTTTAGCCAGCGATTTGTTGATAGCTGGAACAAGTTGTCCCCCTCACAGGTAGTTGATGCTGACAGTTAGAATAAATTCAAAGGTCAACTAGATACTTACCTGTTTGAGGAGGGAAGCATATAATTTGTGTTTGTGTTTTCTTATCTATTTGGTTGGATTTTTTTTTTTTGGAATTGCAACAAAAGCCTGTTGCTTTATTACACTATATGGTGACTTATTATAAAATGGCAACCATGCCAATTTATAAATTTTGTCCATTTTGAAATTTTGGAAAAGTGAAACGTATTACAAAGTACTTGTTCCCTAATTTATCAACATTATTAGCATGAAAATTGATTAAGTTAAACCTTTTTATGTAATGGAAATAAAATTTACTGAGGTTCCAAACTTATGAGTTGCCCCAGAAGTGTGTGCTCATGAAATGATTTTTAAAAACTCAGGATGTATTTTCCTAAAGAAACAATATCAATTATTTGTAAGAGATTTAAATTTTGTTCAAAAAATTTAATTAATTAAAAAAGTTGTAATTCACAGTGATAATTCATTGAAAGAAATAGGGAGTTCCTATCATTGGTACAGACTTCTGAGATGACTAGAAGAAAGTTGCCTGAAACAGCATTGTGTCTATTTAATAATATTTAAAATGATTTGTGTATCTTTTTAATTTCCACCACACCTGAAATGCTTTCAGCTGACTCAATGAACATCAAAAAAAAGAAGGGACCATTTTACCCTTTAGGGTTGCATGGGTGGAGATTTCAGTACTGTACAATACAATTGTTTTAGAATCGAGAAATCTATTTTGGGAAGTTGTAATTGGTTTATGGTATTTTGATGTTTTCAAATCATAATATTGTCTGTTCCTCTTAGCCAGTAAGATTAGTTACTCTGATAATTAACCATGAAGAGTTTCCCATTCCAGCAGTTTGTACATAAAATGTAAGCTAACCTGATGCATATTTTTTAGACTGTGAGTTTTATATACAACATCAATATAGCTTTTGTACATTTATATTTGACAAACAAAAAATTGAATTGCCAAACTGTTCGTATATAATTTGGGGAGTGCCTCTGTTTCCATTACTTAACAGAGATAAATTTGAGTGAGGTCCAGTATGGCTGCACTTGTCTAATGCTGACTCTGGTGTATGGTATTTAGTTATTCACCATTCAGTTAATAGTGATGCACTCTATGCTCTGTACATAAATTACATATTTGCCTACAATGACTGAATGATTTTGACAGTAAACCACAGACAAATATTTAACATTTCAATACTATTTAGAGAAGCTAATGATAAGAAAATTAATAGTGGCTGAATGTTGCATTTGTATTTTCTGACCACACAGTGGTATGAACTTTTAAATGATTCCTTTGCCCTCACCATCATGACTATAATCAATCTAACAGTTTCTTCTCCAAAATAGAACCTAGTAAAAATACATGCACGGATGATACTCTGTATTTCTAGACAACATTTAAAAAGAGAATCAAGTACAAAGTAAAAGTAATTACAGAAATATATCAATAAATTTATCACAGAATTTTGGTAGAACATTAACTGAATTTAGTAAAACTTTTTTTGTTAATTATGTAGTATATTGTATTTGTGTATATGGTAATAACTTACTTGTGTGCATCTGTGAATGTTGCTATGAGCAGCTTTTAAAAATAATGTGACCTTTCATAATGACAGTGCATTTTTCTATGTAATATTTTCAGATTTCATTCTTGCTGGTTATGGGTATTAACCTGGTGGTAGTTATGGGTTACTTATAGGTTAGCATTGAAATTAACATTTCACCATTAACGGTTAGCTGCTAATCACTTATTAAACATTTGAAATTTTTTATACTTTCCTAAAATATAGCCAAACTTTTACTGCCGTAGTTTCTGAAGGGATTTCTTTTACATTTTAATATAGAAATTTTGTGAAAGAACCCATTAGTTTACACACCACTGTCTTTGCAATTGTTTGGCTTTTCGCTCAAAAAGTATTGTGATACCAGAGAAGCACCAACACTGTGTGTTTAAAGTTTAATATTATATATTTTTCTTCTCCCAGTAGTTTAATAAACATCTATATTGTTATCTTAGTGTTTTTAAAAGATTTATTATTGTTTTCACTGAGTAAACATGATAACATGAAACTCATTATTCTCTCCTCATTGAGAAACATTATTTTTTTATTATTATTATTAGCCATATGGCCCAAGGAAGCCTGAGGCTTATGCCGCACCAGCCAAAAAAAAAAAAAATTTGAGTTACTGTGTGTGTGTGTGAGAGAGAGAGAGAGAGAGAGAGAGAGAGAGAGAGAGAGAGAGAGAGAGAGAGAGAGAGAGAGAGAGAGAGAGAGAGAGAGAGTAGAAGGAAATCACCAAGAAAGAGAAGAATGATGATATCCAGCTGAGGACCCTGGGTGTGCCAAGCCCATACTCACCAGATGTGAGCCCCTGGGGTTAAATGAGACATAGTAGGGATTGTCTTTTTCCCGGATTTCAGTAATCCCGGGATTATTGTAGGCAGAATTAAAACTGAAAATTTCAAACCATTTTATTTATTCACACACATATATATATATATATACATGGTGTCTCAAAAATATTGGTACAAACGTTTAGGGGAGGTAGGTAATATCTAAAGGAATATGAATCGCATAGGAACTCATAACCAGAAACGTCACTGTAAATTGGTAGATGGTGCTGTTCATCAATTCACGAGAGGGAAAATTTCTGTGGCACTGTTCATCAATTCACGAGAGGGAAAATTTCTGGTTTACTCATTCCAGCAGTAGTCTCCCCAGAGAGAGCATGCATCGATATACGAACTGTGAGCTGGCAGACATGCACCTAGTGTATGGATTAGCAGAGGGCAATGGACGAGCTGTTCAACAAATTTATGGAGAACGCTTCCCAGACAGACATGTACCGGACCACCGTTTGTTTGCGTGGGTGCATCAAAATTTGTGCGATTATGGGTCATTTAGAGGTAACAGGAGTAGTGCGGGCAGACCACGTTCAGCGCGAACTCCCGCCATGGAAGAAAGTGTGTTGAATGCCGTCCAGAATAATCCTACTACCAGCACACGTGCAGTTTCCTCTGCCTTAGGACTGTCTTGTTGCAGTGTATAGCATGTCTGGCACGACGATACCTTACACCCCTTTCATCTCCAAAGGGTTCAGTTACTGCTCCCCCAAGATCATCCTGCATGTGTGGCTTTTTGCCCAGTGGTTTCTCCATGAAAGTGTTCAAGACTTAAATTTTCCAGCCTATGTTTGTCACGAATGAGGCTTATTCTATCAGCACAATGCTCATGTGTGGGCTCAACAACCCACATGGTGTGCGCCCCCATGCGGCACAACAGCGCTTCGCAATAAATGTGTGGGCAGGTATGGTCGGTGACTACTTAGTCGGCCCATACCTGTTACCATCCTGCATGAACCCCGCTAAATATCGGATCTTTCTTGAACAAGTTCTACCAGGGTTATTTGACGCTGTTCCAGCAAATGTGAGACGCAACATTTGGTTTCAACATGACGGGGCACCTGCCCATTATGGAAGGTGTGTTCGTGACCATTTGAACAGGCGATTTGGGCATCGATGGATTGGCTGTGGTGGACCCATTGCCTGGCCCTCACGCTCACCGGATTTATCGAGCCTTGATTTCTTTCTGTGGGGGGACCCCTCAAATCTATTGTGTATGAAATCGCCTGTGGAGACGGAAATGGATCTTGTGGCGAGACTCGTCTGTGCTGTTGCTACTGTCAAAGAAACTCCAGGTGTGTTCGACCATGTGGGCCAATCCATGCTGCATCGCGTCTCATGGTGGAACCTTCGAGCATCTGTCGTAACATCACAAAATGTATCCATCTCGTACTCCATTGTTAATATTAACAATAAATGTTTGCCGCTAATTACTGTCTTGTGTCATTTCTGCTTCTTGTGCCTCTACTACTACTTTCCCGTGATGTTTCCCGTGATGTTTCCGGTTATGGGTTCCTTTCGATTCACAATCCTTTAGATGTTACCTACCTTGCCTAAACGTTTGTACCAATAATTTTGAGACAGCTTGTATATAAACTACAAATTGAAACGAGTTCTAAACTTACTTTTCAGAAACTTAACATGTTGTTTTTTAAACCTTGACAGAATAGTGACTACATTGTTAAACAAAAATTTATTTCACTTTAGTTTATTTCGAAACTGATTTGGCAATTTACATGTAATATGAACGTAAGAGACACAGGCAATTTACACTTTTATCGCTGAGTCTAGTTCTAAGTTTGGTTATAAATAGTCCTGCAGCTGAAAAGGGCCTTTCAGCTTCTACACGTGTTGGTAGTATGGATTCGAGAGTGTCCATTAATTTTAATATATTTGTTGTTTTTTCACCAGTTGCCTCAAAGATTTCGAACTCCTTGGATATATTCTTTGCAAGTGATTGACCTTCAGCTTCATGTTGAGGGTCTTTAGAAACACATTCAGTTTGTTTTTTGATTTGACGTGCCAATTTCTCACAAAGCGTGTGCTGTATTTCACTCTCACTGTCGCACTCTTTCTCGGAGTCGGAATGTGACGAATCAGATTGCGATGATTCAGAAGAGAAAACCCAAGACGAGTTATTATTTGTTTTGCTGTAACCAACAAGGCTGACTTGCTTGGAAATGGTTGCAACTCGGTTTCTACTATTTTTCTATTTCTTTTATAATACCTTTTTCCAGTTTTTATATACTTCAATAATCCAACCAAAGCTTTTTTGCCTTCTCTCGTTTATCCTTAAAATTAGTGCTTCCTGAACTTTTCTCGAAAAGATGGAATTTTGCTCAGAAAGTTCTTGTGTGATGAAAGAAAAAACTCCCTCTGCAGTAAGTGTCACATCATGACTGCAAAGTTTTGTGATCCGATTTCGACAGGTTTCAACGCATGCACAAGGTCATTAAAAGCTGTATACTCTGCTTCACATATTGGATTTTTCATGTTATAGTCAATCATTGTTTTTTCAATTTGTGATTTTAACTGTAAGAATCGTTCTAACATGGCTACCAAACTATTCCATCTAATTTTAGAATCGAGTACTAGGCTTAAATTTTCTTGCTTGAATGAAGATTTAACATAATTCTGAAGAGTATCATTTTTCAAGGGAGACTTTCGAACCATTTGTACAATCGTTCCAACTTTATTAATGATATTAGCTATGTTTAATGCACCGGAGAATAGGTCATCTCTGAAATCACATTTTTGTTCCTTATCAGGATTGTTTTCGAAGCTTAGATTTGAATCGTAATTTTCCGTTTCATCCTCTTCTAAATCTTTCTCACTGTCTTCAGTTGTTTCTACCTCATTACACCTTCCGAATCATTCCGTCTCTTGTATAGAACGTCGCATATTGCAAGGTGTATACCGTGGGCATAGCAAAGCTGATGTTCACAATCTATCAACTGTCCGAATTTCACCATAACACTCGCCCTATCCATTACGCACGCAACTATATGATGCTCTATTGATAATTTAAACTCCAGTAACTTCTGTTTTACTTCTTCAACTATTTCTTCGACGTTTATTCTACCATTAATAGCAATCATTTCTAGATTCCAAAATTTGTCTTTATCTTGATGAACATTGATATTTAAATACGTTTGTTTTTAAGTGACGAATATTCGTCTAGAGAAAGGCTGAATCTCTTACCATTTTTTAATGATTGTTCAATTTCTTTTATTTTATTTTCTTTTATAATATTATACTGTTTATACACTAATTGCATAACATGATTGGGATTTTTAGGAAGAAGCAAACCTTTTTCACTGAATGCTTGCTGAATATGGCACTGATAGGAAATCCATCTACAGCTACAAGCTTTGCAATGATTTCTTCTTTTGTGTCTTTCTTTAAAAAACTAAACAGTGTTGGCTGAGAATGAACACTTTTTAAACATTTTGAAGAGACATTTTAAACATTTTCTACAGATTCATCCCCTGCAGAACATTTGAGGTTACAATCATTTGCCGACGTAGGCTTCTCAATATAATGTTTAGTTTTTAAATTCTGAAGCAAGCCACTTGTAGAAAAACCTCTACATTTCAGTATTGCACCACAATGACCTACACTTTGCTTCTTCATTATTATTACATTTAATGAAGTATTGCCAGATAAATGTTTTTGATCTCTCCATCGTCACAAAATATTAAAACAATAAAATATATATAAAGCAGCTTAACTGCAAGAGGTCTTTCTAGGACAAATGACATGTATAATCGAGAAGAGTCAAGACTTGAGAAATGACGAAGATGACATTACAGAGATATGTAAGAAAGTGCTGGCCTTTCGCTTTCTGCTTTATATATATGTATAGCAAATGTAATGTATGAAAATAAATATTTTTCTAAATTAAAATAATACACATCTTTATTGCTGACAATATCTCAAATTATGAAGAAACTATTTATCTTGCCAGCGCACGATGATCGCATATATATATAATATTTATAACGTGTATGTAAGACCGTTAGTATTGATTATTAAAGTTAGTAATTCAGACCGGGAAATCCCAGGACAAAGAAAATTTCCCGGAATAAATCCCGCAGCAAAAATCAACCGTGATCCCGGGAAACAATCCCTAATACATAGTTTAAAAATTTGCATGTGAAATTTGAAATAAATTTTTGAATAAAGCTAAAAATGGAAGTAACTTATAGTATTGAATATAATATAAAACGTTTTTTTTTTTTAATTTTTTAATATTCATGTACATGAAAATAAATATATGCAAATAGGAATGTTTAAAATATCATAAACTTTTAAACTGAAAGGGAACAAGAGGTTGATGTTTCTCTTTTATATCTAAAATGTTTTTTTTTTTGCAAGTTTAAACTGAATTAATTATTATTATTATCATATATTTTTTTTGAAAATAAAAGGTGTAAAATACATAGCATGTTTTAATTATTTTCTTATTGGGTTGCAGACATAAGTACTGCAATCCATTAAGAAAATATTGGCACTGTTTAAGCCGAGTTAAAAAAAAAAAACCTAAACATTTTCCAAAAATTAAAAAGCAAATTCGGCACCCGTCAGATGATCCACCACCATTTTTGCTACATTTTGGAAGCTGCCACTTCTGGTTTAATGATCATGCACGGTATTTAATTTTTTATATATTATTGTATAGTTGTTGCTGCTGTTCATGTTATTGTTATTTGGGGTTTTTTTTTTTTTTTTTAGGAGCATTAGCAACTAAGGCCATATTGCTCCGGGATATGTAGTGGTCATTCCTTGACCTTTCTGCATCCTCCGTATTTGGTGGTCATGGGCTCGAACTCCGGTCTAATCAAGAAGCGTGTGCTACGCACTGCTGCTCCTTCCCACCTGACTATGGAGGTGCCTTGCTGTTCATGTGCATGCTAGATTAATTGTTTGGATAATTTTTTCTTTCCCTACCTAGTAACTACTGAGTGCACTTACAAATTATGCTTTGAATGAAAATTTATACACAATTTTTTTTTCCTATAAGATGTAGCAGCAAGTTTTGGCAGATGTTACTTATTATCATCCCATATAAGCAGATATTGTGATATAGGAAATGTGTCAATTCTGGGATGTCAAGCATTCTTCTTTTTTCTTAATAAACTAAATTTCAGATAGGATTGAAAATAATTGTTTCAATTAAAGAAATGATGGGAGATAACTTACTCATTGATGAAAGTTATAAATTATGAAATCATATCTGAAAATAGTATTTTAGTTTGGTTTTGATTAGATTTGTGAAGATTTATGGAGAAAATTAAAGCATTAAAGATCTGTCTCTGTGTAAAATATCTTAAAATCCAAACAAAGCAAATTAACAGCTGGTGCATATTGTACTTTTGTGTGTGTTCTTTCTTTCTCTCATCTGATTTTGATTTATTTTTTCCCACCTTTCATACCCCTTCCCTATGAATTTTAAAAAATACATTTAAACATTTTACACTCCGAGTTTGCTTATAAGAAATTCCATCCTAATTTAATGTTATTTTAACTTATCTCTGATATCAATTAAGGTATTTATCCCATCCCACTTTACTCCTGTCATTGCTGCTGTGTGCTGCGGAGTCACTACTGGCCCCTAGCAAGAGCTTGGGGTAAGTTAGCCTGCTAACCCAAGGATATACTATTATCCAGAAACATAATCTATAAGATTCTTAACATATGCATGGCTTAGTTGCTAATCTTTGTGCAGTTAGTTTACTTTGCTTGATAAATATAAATGTGATTGTGCATGCCTGCCTAAGTATATATTTTGAATCAAGAGATTAATGGAATTGTATTTTCTTATTTAATGTAATAACAGATTTTTAATATAAAATAATTCAGTTGTATGGACTAGCACACACAGAGATCTGTGATATAGTTAGATGAAATGTGCCTACCATATTGAGATGTAATAAGGTGTTTCTCTTTACATACATCTTCTACTACTACATATGTCTGTCATCATCATTTGATAAGGTTTCAAATCATTCCATTGATTCTCTGATAAATTAGTTCCCAGGGCCTTGAGTATGCCCTGACAATCAGATTCAAAGAGAATTTCACTTCGAAAAGGACATCATGGCGATGTCTGTTTTCTCCATAGTTAGAAAATCCCATAACAATTCCAAACAATACATAGCTACTTCTAAAATCCTAACCATATGATAGTGTTTTATGCTCTGTTAAAGTCCTGGTGGCTACACTTGAAGAAAGATTTAAAGATTTTAGAAAGGATTCAAAGAAGGGCGACCAGAATGATGAATGGTGCTGATTGATGTCCACATGAAGAATGGCTTAGAAGGTGCAAACTATAAAGCTTGGGAACTAGATATGATGGGGTAAGGGGGTGGAATCTGATAGTATTAGCATGTGATACAAAGAAGCCTGAGGCTTTTGCTACACCTGCCAAAAAAATAATAATAATAGCTAAATATAAAATAAACTATCTGTTTGCTTCCCTCCTCATGTATGTGTCTACCTAGCTGACCTTTGAATTTTTCCAGGCTGTCACCCTAAACTGCCCATGGAAATAACTTGTTTTTGTAATTAATAACTAGCTGACTAAAAGCTAACATCTTGCAATATAGTCTAATTGTTTTCCCCTGTAATTTGAATTAACGACACCTAGTTCTTGAATCATTTTACTTTCATCTCTCTGAGCTTTATAAACATCAATCAGGTCTCCTTTAAATTACTTAGTTTCCAAGATCCGTAACCTACATATTTGAAGTCTTTCTTCATATGGACACCATTTTGCAGATCTCCCCAGGTACATTTCTCACCTTTGGACTGTTTCAAGTGCGTTTTTTTTTTTTTTTATGTGCGGTCTCTATACTTATACACGGTATTCCAAGTATGGTCTTACAATTGCCTTATACAGTGGGATTATGATCTCCATATCTCTATAAGCAAATGTATAATAAAACGTGGACAGGACACCATGGGCCTTTCTTTTTGTTTGTGTACATTTCTGAGAGAACTCCTTGTCCAACCTTTTGGTAGTTACCGTATAGTAACCACCAAATTTTTTTTCCCTCTGCTGTCTTTAGTTCCAACCCACCAAGTTATGTGTCTATGAATTTTGACATATCCTCAACCATTTCATCAGTGTCAATTAGAAAAATCAAAAAATTGCAGAGGCCCTTGGTCTGATCCTCGATTGGGCTAACATAAGATGTGGAACCCCCACATCTTATGTTAGCCCAACCGAAGAACTGTCACAACTCTCTGGCTCCTACCTTGCAGCCATCCTACGATCCATCTAAGAATTTTTTCCTTCAGTTCTAACATGTTCCCTCTTGTATAGTAACCTTTCATGTGGGAAGTCAAATGCTTTGCCGAAATCCAAGTAAACAGTATCAAAATTATTTCATGCTTCCAGCTCATGAGTGACTCTGTCAAAATGGTTAACCAGGTTAGCTAAACACGATTTTCCCTTTACAAAAACATTTTATGTTTCATTCGAAATTCCATTTCTATCTAAATAATCCTCTTTGCACTCGTGATTATTGCCTCCGTGATTTTTACTACTGCAGAAGTGACACTAACTAGTCCACTATATCCATTTTACTACTTCATTCTTAGAACTTTATATCCATTTATCCACTTCATTCTTATAACTTTATATCCACTTATCCACTTCATTCTTAGAACTACCTCTATGTATTGGCATTATTTTATATTTCTCTGCATTTTGAAAAAAAATCACTGTTTTCTCAGAAAAGGGTGTTTCTGAATTATTTTCCAGTACTGATTTCAAAAATGACTTCCATTTGTTTCCATTACTTCAGGGTTATTCAAAAATCACAAAAGAAAATTTGTTTTTTTTTTTTTTCACAAATTTTTATTAATTTTGGCAAAATTTGTGCACGGAAATTATAACAAAATGCTACTTTTGCCAAACATTTTATATTTAAATATACGTTGAAACCACTGGTAAAATGTCCACTAAATGCTCACCTCTTATATTTTAAAAACTGCTCTGTGATGTGTAAAATTTTTGTTTCTTTGATTTTCTTGCAAATCCTTCTACTTTACAGTCCTTCTTCAGCATTCAACAATAGTCAGCCATCATGTTGACATTTCACCTCCCCCGGTACCTGGCCCCAGGTGCCAAACGTTTTTCGAGGCCAAGCGACATTACTGCGACTTATATTGCTCTTGATAAGTGAATAACATTATTTTTAAGTTCCTGTCTTTCTCCCAACAGTTTAATTTAAAAACAGTTCCATACTTGAAAACTACAAGTCAGAATGCAGAAAGGAAATTCACCTTTCTTTTCCTTTATCATATATTTTTAGCAACACTAAACAACTAACACTAACTGCTTGGCCTCCTAGCGGCACTGCTCCTGCCTCTCCGTGGCGGGGCCGGAAATCTTGGCAGAAAAGTCCTCCAGCCAAGGGCCAAAAGGAGTTTGTGTTAGCAGAACATGGTCTGTGTTTGCTCCTTTTGGCCCTTGGCTGGAGGACTTTTCTGCAAGATTTCCGGCCCCGCCACGGAGAGGCAGGAGCAGTGCCGCTAGGAGGCCAAGCAGTTAGTGTTAGTTGTTTAGTCGTTGCTATAAAAAGATCATGATACAGGACAAAGAAAAGGTCAGAATCTTCCTTTCTGCACCTCTGACTAGTAGTTCTTCAAAGTATGACACCACTAGTTCTTTAAACTTAAACATGCTTCGGCGAAGAAAGACAGCGAAACTTAAAAATAATCGTTATTCACTTATCAAGAGCAATATAAGTCGCAGTACCTGTAGCTTGCCTCGAAAAAGTTTGGCACATAGGGGCCCAGGTACCCGGGGAAGATGAAATAAAGAAGAGTTGAAAGACCAAGGAGTTATTCAAGTGAAAAGAATAACAATTAAATGAGAAGGAGAAATTATCCCAACGAGGAATATAATTCTGACTTTCACCACTCCAAAACCACAAAAACAGTTAAAGCTGGATATCTAAACTGCCCACTGAGACCATATATTTCAAACCCTGTCTGATGTTTTAAATGTCAGAAGTACGGACACTCTCAAGCAGTATGTAGAGGCTTTTCTATCTCTGCCAAATGTGGATCACTAGAGTATACACAACACGACTGTACAGCACAGAATTCAAGATGCCCAAATTGCAGAGGAGAACATGATGCCTACTCAAAAGAATGTGAAGAATGGAAGAGAGAAAAAAGAATACAGAAATATAAGGTAGAAAACAATGTAACATACCAAGAAGCAAAAAAAAACAATACAGCCACAATGAACAAATAGACCAACGTATGCACAAGTAATGCAAACTTATAGGACAATAGAAACACAGACAGATGTAACGATCCCACCAAAAAAAATCCATGTCAGAATGGGCACGTTCTCTTCTTATTGAACCAAAAGAAAAACCTGAGCAGGCAATCAACATGCCCATGACGATACCACCAACTAGAGAAACTACCAAATCTACAAAACAAGTCAGAACCACTGAAGCAAACAGAAATAAAATGGAAGTAGAAGAAAAGGATCAGACAGATGAAACAATACTATAAATTTTTGCAGAAGAAGAAGAATAGATGGATACCGGAAAGCCACACTTCCCTAAAAAAGGAAGACAAAAAACAGAGAACTCAAAGGCAACAACCTCAAGAAAACAAGCTGAAAGTACTAACAAAACCAAATAATGAATAAATTTTTCCACTGGAACTGTAGAGGATTCCGCAGCAATTTCGAAGATATCCACGATCTCATATCAGAGTACAATCCGATTAGTCTATGTTTGCAGGAAACATTTCTTAAGCCCCAGAATAAAATAACACTAAAACATTACAATATATATAGAAAAGACAGAATTACAGGCGGTACAGCACATGGTGGAGTAGCAATCCTAGTAAATTCTGGTATACCAACTAAACAGATCCCTTTGCAGACTAATCTAGAGGTTATAGCAATACAGATTGCAGTAAACTTTCATGTGACAGTTGCCTCCATCTACCTACCACCAAACGAAGAAATAACCTATACAGAACTAGAAGACCTAGTAGTTCATTTACCAACTCCTTTATGTATCATGGGAGATATCAATGGCCATCATCCTCTATGGGGAAAAGAAAATATAGATAAGAGAGGTCAAATTCTAGAGAAATACTTGATAAGCTAAACCTAATACCCTTGAATGACGGGACACCCATATATTAGCATTAGTAGAGGAATATGATGCAAGAAAGCAAGCTTATTCAGCATCAGCCAAAAAAAAAAAAAAAAAAAAACACAAACACAACCACTACTCCCATTTCACCCCTCCGTTCGTTCGAAATACCTGTCCAGCTGAGCCTTAAATTTGTTTAGGCTATCAACTTCAACAACAAGTGATGGAAGTCTATTCCACAAACCAACTACTCGCTGGCTAAAGGCAAATATCCGCACATCTATCCGACATCCATTCTTCCTCAATTTGAATTTATGCCCTCTCAGGTGATTATTCTGAGCAAGAGGAAGAACCCCATCGGCATTGAGCATGCTCAAGCCATTCAAAGCCTTATACACCTCTATCAGATCACCTCACCGATGCCTAGTCTCCAGACTCTATAATTTGGAAAACTTAAGCCTTTCTTCGTAAGAGCAACCCTTTGTTCCATTCACTAATCTTGTTGCCCTTCTCTGTACTCGTTCCAGCAGCTCTACATCCTTCTTGAAATGAGGCCTCCAGACCTGTATACAGTACTCAAGGTGTGGCCTGACCAATGCCTTATACAAGGGAATAATCACATCCCTGTCCCTGCTAGAAAAATTCATGTATATCATTGACAAGACACCATGAGCTACTCTTGCAGCTTGTCTGCACTGCTCAGAGAACTTCATATCTGCCTGCACAATTACCCCCAGGTCCTTTTCATTCTACTGTCAGCGTAGTACCACAGAGTTGATACGTTGATCTGGGGTTACTGTTTCCCATATGTAGTACTTTACATTTGTCAATGTTAAACTTCATTTGCCACCTCTCAGCCCATCTGCTCAACCTTTCCAGATCCTGTTGCAGCAGCATAGCATCAGTAGTGTCCTTAACAACCCTGCCAACCTTTGTATCGTCTGCAAACTTGGACATTAAGCTTGATATACCATCATCAATATCATTTATAAATACAGAAAACAACAATGGACCCAACACTGAACCCTGAGGAACTCCACTAATAACATTAGTCCATGTTGAGCAGTGTCCATTGATTACCACTCTGTCTTCTGCCACTCAACCATCCCTTTATCCATAGCAGCACTTTGCCTCCAATGCCACACTGCCCCAATTTGTGCAGCAGTCTTCCATGCACAACAGTATCAAAAGCCTTTCTAAGATCCAAATATATAATATCAAAGTTATTCCCTGCATCCAGTTCTTTTGTGACTACATCATAGTATCCAATCAAATTGGTCAGACAAGACCTGCCCTTAACAAAACCATGCTGTGTCTGAGCTATAACTGAATTCTTGTCCAGATGATCCTGCAGTGCTTCTTTAACCAGTGCCTCCATTAATTTTCCTGGAACCGAAGTTAAACTAACAGGTCTATAATTACTTTTGTCAGCCTTTGATCCTCCTTTGTGAATTGGGGTTACATTTGCACATCTCCAGTCAATGGGTAGTTCCCCTGAGTCCAAAGAAGCTCTCATAATTATGGCTAGGGATTTGCTTACTTCCTTTGCTGCCTCCTTTAATATAACTGGATTGATCCCATCCACCCCGAGTGCCTTTTTTATGTTTATCCTCAACAATTTCTCCTCCACTTTCCTCTCAGTTATTAGAAAATCATCTAGCTCACTGCCAATGTTTACTTCACCTACGACATTCCCCTTCCTGAATAACTCTTCATGTGTGAGTGTAGATGCAAAATACTTGTTTAGATTGTTAGCCACCTGAGCAGGATCCTCAACTGTTGAACCATCAACATCCAGTGGACCAATCTGATTCATCCCTTTCCTTCTTGAGTTTAAATAGGTAAAGAACTCTTTTCTGTTTTTCTTTGCATCCTTTGCCAAGGATTTCTCATAATCTGCCTTTGCCTGCCTAATCTCCTTTGTGACTTGGTTACAGACCAACTTATATCTATTATAGGCTTACATGTCACCCATTAATTTGTATGTATCCCATGCATTTTTCTTCTCTGCCACATGTCTCATTAGTTCATCTGACAACCATTTAGGCCTAAATCTTGAACAATATTTCTTGGTTGGTATGTAAAGCCTGGTAGCTTCCAAGATTAGTTCCTTGAATGCTTCCCATTTTGAATTTGTTGTATATATACGTCTAACCACAGGAACTAGCACAGCTATAGACCTTTCTATATGGTCTCCGTCAATATACCCTCTACTGGTGTGGGCAGTTCATAACGATCCCCCTGAGTAGTGATCATTATCCAATAAGGATTACTTTAAAAGAACCTACCACTTGTCAACCACAAAGAGCTCCAAAGTGGAGATTAGATAAGGCAAACTGGGCAAGATACAAGCAGCTGGCAATATTAGAACAGCAACAAATCCAACAGGTATCAATTGACTCTGCAGTGAAATGTGTGACTGACAAACTCGTCCAGGTTTCAAAATTAACAATACCAAAAACTTTATTAAAATTTCCCATACATCCAAAGCCGTGGTGGAACGATGCATGTTCCCTAGCAAAACGCGAGAAAACCAAAGCATGGAATATTTTCCGAAGACACCCTACCACAACCAACTTGATAATTTTCAAAAAGGCAAGGGCGAATGTCAGACGCATTACTAAGATTAGTAAGAAAAAACGTTGGATCCGTTTTGCATCTACGATTACTAGGAAAACAGACAGCCGGAAAGTTTGGGACAAAATAAATAAAATGAACAACAAATACCAAAGAATTTCTCCTTTTATAAAATGGAATGGACAAGATGTAGCTAAACCTAAAGACATAGCAAATGCTCTTGGTAGAACCTTTGAAAAAATATCAGATAGTAACTCCTATAAGGCAGCTTTCCAAAAACAAAGCCCATGCAGAAACATATAAATTGAATTTCTCTAGTAAAAACAAAGAATGCTATAACTAACCTTTCACCCTCAGAGAACTTTATAAAGCCATTTCACAGACGAAGCAAAGAGGTCCAGATGAAATAATATACATGATGGTACAAAAATTAGACGAGAAATCATTGAGATCGTTGCTCCTCTTATATAACAGAATATACCTGGAAAATTCCTTTCCGAATCAATGGCACCACACAATAGTCTTAGCCTCCCAAAACCAGATAAAGATCCCACAAATCACTATCGCCCAATAGCCTTAACTAGCTGCCTTGGAAAAATACTTGTAAAAATGGCAAATGCCCGACTAATATGGTTTTTAGAAACCCATAACTTACTAAATACAACTCAATGTGGTTTCAGAAAGAACAGGTGCACTCTAGACTTAATGATAAAAGCAGAAAACAACATAAGAAATTCTTCTTAAGAAAACAGCACTTAGTAATGATATTTTTCGATTTTGAAAAGGCATATGACACAGTATGGCGATATGGAATACTTAGAGACATTTTTAACTTTGGAATGAGAGGACATCTATCAATGTATATCCAAATTTTTTTGCAACAACAAATTTTCCAAGTTAAGATATTAACCACACTATCGGAAGTCTTTGTGCAGCAAGAGGGAGTACCACAGGGATCGGTACTCACTGCTAACCTGTTCGCCATAAAAATCAACTCAATAGCTAAACAAGTACCATATACTATAGACGCAGTTGAAATCATCAGTGTTGATGATTTCAGCATTTCTTATCAATCACAAAACATGCGAACAATAGAACATCAATTACCAACAGCAATTAATAAAATAACTGCATGGGCTCAAAACAATGGCCTTAAAATCTCTAATCAAAAGACAGTAGGAATACACTTTTGTCGGAAAAGAAACTTGCACCCAGACCCAGAATTAAAGCTAGAAGAAGAGGTAATCCCAATAATATCCAGCACAAATTTTCTTGGATTTACCCTAGATAAGAAACTGACCTTTTTAGATCACATAAAGCACCTTAGGATAAACTGTCTAAAGAAATTAAATATTCTGAGAGTCATATCTGCAAAAAATTGGGGAGCAGACAGGTACACCTTATTACATCTATATAGAAGCTTGATAAGATCCAAAATAGACTATGGGGCACCTGTTTAGAACTCTGCAAAACCAAGTGCATTAAGATGGTTAGACCCTGTACACCACAGTGCACTCCGCATAGCCTTGCTTGCATTCCGTACTTCTCCAGTTCAAAGTCTCTATGCTGAGGCTTATGAACCACCACTTCACCTCAGAAGACAAGAACTCCTATCTTATGCAGCTAAAATAAAGTGTTTTCCAAACCATCCTGTGTTCAAAACATTATATACACCAATATGGGAAAATATGTACAGAACAAACCAGCAAACATACGCATCAAGGAGCTACTTCCAATTTGGTCTCTTGATTTCAACAAACTAGCTATTGTACGAAACACACCAAAACCCCCCTGGGAAATAACATCACCAAACTATGATACCTACTTTCAATCTTGGGGAAGACATTCCCTACCAGGAAGCAGCTTTCAACAACTACATGCAGCATATCTAGAGAAATATCCACAATATGCACAAATCTATACAGATGGATCGAAAACCGATACAAAAGTAAGCGCGGCAGCAGTTTTCTCTGATACTACAATAATCCAAGTCCTCCCAACAGAATGTAGCATCTTCACTGCTGAACTGCAAGCAGTGAAGTTAGCAATAGACCAAAAAGCAAAAGCTACCCCGTAGTCTGATCTTCACAGATTCCCTCAGTATGATGCAAGCAATACAATGTGACACAAAGAATTTCCATCCAACTCTAAGACAAATCCAAGTTACCCTAAACAAAATTCTTAAAAGAAAACAAGACGTCACATTTTGTTGGATTCCTGGACATATGGGAATTAAAGGAAATGAACAAGCAGACCATGCAGCAAAAATGGCAACCGGCACCCTTTCTTGAACCACAAAAGTACTATTTACAGACTACATAGTATCAAAGTGAACAGCAAAAAACAGTGGCAAAGAATATGGAGCGAGCAAACACATAATAAAATTTTTCAGATTAAACCAGTTTTAAATCAGTGTAAATCCAGTGAAAGATATGTCCGAAAAGAAGAAGGAACCCTTGCCAGGTTACAGATAGGGCACACATATCTAACCCATTCCTATCTACTTAAATCCGAAGAACCACCTCAATGCAGTCAGTGCCGTGTACAACAAACAGTAAAACATTTACTACTAGATTGTCCAGCCTTTATAAATGAAAGAAAAATAGCCTTTAGGTCTGTAACTAAATATCAAGATGCTCTAGTTTTGGAAAACATTCTAAGTGAAGAAAATAATGTAAGAGAAGTTTTTCACTACATAAAATCAATAGGCTTATATAATCAGATTTAAAACACAAAAATCACCACAAGTCAATGAATCCATTTGAACTCAATCTCTTCATAAAGTCAGGTATTACTTAAATCCAAAATTTGAAAGAAACCAGACTAGGAAATCAAAACCGAGAGAGGTGCATTATGGCCACAGAAGCCGATGTACCAACAACTAATAAACAACAACAACCCCCGATACCTCATCTCCATGCCAATGTCCAGGTGAAACCCTTCACCCTGTTCTTCAATAACACTTCCTAGATTTTCTCAGAAGAAATTAATGTGGCAGTGGAAAAAAAAAAAGTACTATGACACTAATGTTGCAGCCTAGCTTGAAGTTTGTCAACATATTCACACATGAGGAGTTATTCAGGGAGGGGAATGCCAGAGGTGTGAACTAAACTCTGGCAGTGAGCTAGATGATTTTGTAATAACTGAGAGGAAAGTGGAAGAGAAATTGTTGAATATAAACATAAGAAAGGCACCTGGGGTGGATGGGATCTATCCAGTTATATTAAAGTAGGCAGCAAAGGAAGTAAGCAAACCCTTAGCCATAATCATGAGAGCTTCCTTGGACACAGGTACCCATGACTGGAGATGTGCAAATGTGGCCCCAGTCCACAAAGGAGGATCAAAAGGAGACACAAGTAATTATCGACCTGCTAGTTTAACTTCTGTTCCAGGAAAATTAATCGAGTCACTCTTTAAAGAAGCACTGCAGGATAATCTAGACGAGACTTCAGTTATAGCTTGGACACAGCATGGGTTTGTTAAGGGGAAGTCTTGTCTGACCAGTTTGATTGGATACTATGATGTGGTCACAAAGCAACTGGATGCAGGCAATAACTTTGATATACTTGGATCTTGGGAAGGCTTTTGATACTGTTGTACATGGAAGACTGCTGCACAAATTGGAGCCGTGCAGCATTAGAGGCAAATTGCTGCTATGGATAAGGGAATGGTTGGGTGCGACAGAGAGTGGTAATCAATGGACACTGCTCTTTGTGGACTAATGTTATTAGTGGAGTCCCTCTGGGTTCAGTGTTGGGTCCATTGTTGTTTTCTGTATTTATAAATGATATTGATGATGGTATATCAGGCTTTGCAGACGATACGAAGGTCAGCAGGGTTGTTAATGACAGTACGCTGCTGCAACAGGATCTAGAAAAGTTGAGCAGATGGGCTGAAAGGTGGCAAACGAAGTTTAACATTGACAAATGTAAAGTACTACATATGGGAAGCAGTAACCCCAGAGTAACGTACCAACTGTGTGGTTCTACACTGACAGTGGTAGAGAATGAAAAGGACCTGGGGGTAATTATACAGGCAGATATGAAGTTTTCTGAGCAGTGTAGACACTGCAAGAGTAGCTCATGGTGTCTTGTCAATGATATACAGGAATTTTTCTAGCAGGGATAAGGAAGTGATTATCCCCTTGTATAAGGCGATGGTCAGACCACACCTAGAGTACTGTATACAGGTCTGGAGGCCTCATTTCAAGAAGGATGTGGAGATGCTGGAATGAGTACAGAGAAGGGCAACAAGATTAGTGAATGGAACAAAGGGTTGCTCTTACGAAGAAAGGCCTAAGTTTTGCAGATTACAGTGTTTGAGACTAGGCACCTGCGAGGTGATCTGATTGAGGTGTATAAAGCCTTGAATGGTTTGAGCATGCTCAGTGCTGATGGGATTCTTCCTCTTGCTCAGAATAATCACCCGAGAGGGCATAAATTCAAACTGAGGAAAGATAGTTGTAGGATAGATGTACAGAAGTTTGCCTTTAGCCAGTGGATAGTTGATTGGTGGAAGAGATTGCCATCTTTTGTTGTGGAAGTTGGTAGCCTAAATAAATTTAAGGCTGAGCTGGACAGGTATTTGTAATGAATGGAGGGGTGAAATTGTAGCATTTTTTTTGGCTGATGCTGCATAAGCCCGCTTTCTTTCATCATATACCTCTACTAATGCTAATGCTAAAATATTTTCAACTTGTTTTAGATTCCCTTGGGTGATCGATGGGAATTTGGTGCAAAGTCAATGAATCAGGGACTTTCCTGAGGAAAAGATTTTCACAAAATGTTTCATCAAACCCAGTTTGATGTTCAAAGGTGTAAGGAGGACAGGTTTGCAGTCTTTTAGTGGTTTATGAATTATGTTCTTTGATCCAGGCAATAGACTGTTGTTCTTTGGGGAGACTTGACATCCCAGCACTTATTCCTTGCACAACTGTGCAACGAACACAAAAAAGCAAAGAATTTTTTGTAGCCTTTTTTAGAATTTTTTGTTTGTTTGTTATTTGGTTTTTAGGAGCATTAGCAACTAAGGCCATATTGCTCCAGGATATGCGGTGGTCATTCCTTGACCTTTCTGCATCCTCTGTATTTTGTGGTGACAGACTCGAACCCCGGTCTAATCGAGAAGCGTGAGATGATTATGAACCTTTTTGGAACAGGACATGATTTACCATGGAGGATGTCTTTGTGTGTGCTAGGTGCAGAGAATGTGAAGAAATTAGGCGCCAACTCTGATGGATGTCTATGAGAGTATTAAGAGTTGGGTAGATGCCCTCGAAGGAATTAAAATGGGGCCCATTAAGCTCTCAGCTGCCCAGCTCAATGCTAGAGCTCACTTTTGTGCAACAGGAAACACAGCTACAAATTTCAGGGTAGAATGAACTGGTCCCATAGAAGCTAGTAATTGTTGGTGACTCAATTGTCAGGGAAATATATTATGTGGAAAAAGGTCAGGTGGAATAGGATCGGCGTATGTTTGCTAGGGACAAAATTTGATGACATTGTAGAGCAGATATCATCTTTCAAGGGTACAAAAGGAAGGTAATATCATTATACCCATTTGCACTAATGCCATTAAGTGTAGGAGATAGGTGGATTTGCTTAACAAGTACAGGTCAATGTTGAAAAAAAAGTCGCTAGTTAGGGTTAAATTTAAAAGTGGGCAATCCTGCCCAGACACAATAGGAGGGAGTATATATGATGAGAGCATTGTCAATCAATTTGGCCCTGGAGATATTGTGCAAGCTCATGGGTTAAAATTTTTCTCAGCATGTTCTGTGTTTGTTAACAGGAGAGACTGCTTCTACAGAGATGGGACACATTTAAATGGAAGAGGTGCAAGAATATTTGCTGATGCTATCAAGACAGTGTGAGGTGGGTCAGAAAACCGCTAGCTTGTAGGGATTTACAGACTAAAAGATCAGAAGTAGCCCCAGGCAGAGGTGAAAATGATTCCTGCACTGCTTCTATTAGAATGTAGGGCAGGGTGCTGGGGTTTTCAGAGAATGGTGGGGTCATCGCAGAAAAAATAAATACATGGGCTATGTTTGGGTAATTAAGAGTAGGAACAGGCGCATGTATACTTGCATGTACACCAATTCTAGGAGTATAGTAAATAAATTTGATGAACTTGAAGTGCTGATCAAGACATCAAAGGTGGATATTATTGGGATATCAGAGATGTGGTGTCACACAGATATAAGGAATGCAGAATTGGAATTTGGAGAGTACAATGTGTACAGAAAGGATAGACAGCATAGAAAGGGAGGAAGGGTTTTGCTGTTAGTTAAGAAACACATAAAATCTAAGGAAGTGCATCCACTTGACATAGATGGACAGTGCAATGTTGAGTCAGGTTGGTGTGACATAAGCACTGGGAAAGCAAAAATGAGGGTAGGAGTTTATTATAGGCCTAATGACTCTCTTGAGTACAAGGAACAATTATACAAAGAAATAGTGGACTAGTAAATCAGTGTGTCTTATAATTGAGGATTTTAATTTCCCAGTTTTTGACTGGAACTTGTGTGTTGGTCACACACACATTAGCAAGCCTTTTGTGGATTTATTGGATGATTGTTTTCTACAGCAGCATGTTAGAGAGGCAACCAGAAGGAGTGACACTCTCAATCTGATTATCAGCAGTGATTATTCATGCATTAAGATTTTACAGATAAAGGAACCACTAGGTGGTAGTGAACACAGTATACTGAAGTGGAATTTACTTACAGATGTAACTACCATCTGTAAGGGGTCAAGGGAAGAGTTTTTGCTTTCATAATGGAGACTGCAATGGTCTCAGTTCTTAAATTCTATACTGTGCGATCAATTGATGATGATACCAACAGTGAATTCTAAATGGGACACATTCAAGAAAGTAATCATAGAAACTACTAGTCTTTTTTTACAACTAAGAAATACTGTTCTAAGTTTAGGCCCAAATGGATGTCAGATATTATGATTTTGAAGAAAATATATGAGAATGCTATCTCCTTTATTAGACTACACAAAGACAGTAGGAAATTTAAAATCGAGAAAGGAGAGAGACAATATCTCTGAAGCTGTTTACTGCTGCCCTTGAGGATGCTTTCAGAAGATTAGACTGGTCACAGAAAGGAGTCAGTGTGAACAGAGAGTACCTAAACCATTTACGATTTGCAGATGACATTGGGGTCATAAGCCACGATCCCAAAGAATTAGAGGAAAATCTTAATCAGTTATGCACAATTAGTAAGGATTTTGGACTAGTTCTTCAGTATGTGACTTTTGGATAGTCACATACTGAAGAACAATATCCCAGTTTGTCTGAAACGTAAAATAATGAACCAATGTATACTCCCCACCGTGACTTATGGAAGGGAAACTTGGACACCCCCCCAAAAAGAATGGAAGAGAAGCTGAGAACTACACAGCGAAGAATGGAACGAATTATATTGGGAATCAGACTGTTAGATAAGAAGAGAAACACATGGATTAGGCAGCAAACTCAAGTAAAGGACATTCTTATCAAAACTAAAGAACTAAAATGATCTTGGGCAGGACACATGATGACAGATGGACTAAGGAAATGACAGAATGGTACCCAAGAGGAGCTAGAAGAAAACCTGGAAGACAAAGGTGAAGATGGATAGATGAAATTCATGAGTTTGTGGGTAGTAAATGGATGGCCAGTGTTCAAAATAGAAGGAATTGGAAAGTTGCTGGAAAGGATGTCATCCTGCAGTGGACTGAAAATGGCTGATGAGGATGATGGATGTCTGATGAACAAACGAGACTCATTGAAGAGGAAAAAAAAAAAAAAAAAAAAAAAAACCACATGGGATGCATATAAATTATCAGGAGACACAGAATGGATATAAGCTAGACTGTAATCAAGTCACAAAGGAGGTTAGGCAAGCAATGGCAGATTATGCGAAATCTTTGGCAGTGGATGAAAAGGAAAGCAGCAAAGACTTATTTACTTATATAAAATATAAAAGGAAGGGGGGGGTGAATCCGATTGGTCCACTTGATATCAATGGTTTGACCTTAGATGATCATTCTCAGATAGCTGCCAAATAAATGAGTATTTTGCATCTACATTCACATATGTGGAGTTATTCAATGGGAGAAGGCCAGATTTTATCAAACTCTACCATAGAGTTAAATGATTTTGTATTAACTGAGAACAAAGTGAAGGAGAAATTATTGAAGTTAAACATAAGAAAGGCACCTGGAGTGGATGGGATCTATCCAGTTATATTAAAGGAGTCAGCAAAGGAAGTAAGCAAACCCTTAGCCATAATTATGAGAAATCCTTGAACTCAGGGGAATTCCCCACGGACTGGAGATGTGCAGACGTACCACCAAATCACAAAGGGGATGTCGAAGGGTGACACAAGTAATTACAGACCTGTTAGTTTGACTTCTGTTCCAGGAAAAATAATGGAGTCACTTGTTATAGAAGCATTTCAGGATCATCTAGACAAGACTGCAGTAATAATTCTCACACATCATGGGTTTGTTAAGTGGAACTCTTGTGAGATCAGTTTGATTGGATACTATGACATGATTACAAAGGAACTGTATGCAAAAATTAAATATAATATACTGGGATTTTGCTGAAGCCTTTGGTACTGTTGCACATGGAAGACTACTATACAAATTGGAGTAGTATGGTATTAACAACAAGTTGGTATATTGGATAAAAGTGTGGTTGCATGGGAGAAGACAGAGAGAGAGACTGTAATCAATGGGCGCTGCTCTTTGTGGACTGATGTTATTAGTGGAGTCCCCCTGAGTTCGGTTTTGGGCCCACTGTTTTGTATATTTGTCAGTGATATTGATGAAGGTATATCAGGTCCAATATCCATTTTTTGCAAATGATACTAAGGTTGGCAGGATTGTTAATGACAGTGATGGCAGTGTGCTACTGCAACTGGAACTCGAAAGTTGTGCAGATTGGCTGAGAAATGGCATATGAAGTTTAACATTGAAAAATGCAAAGAACATCATATGGATAGAAGTAACCATATAGAACCGTACCAACTGTGTGGTACTATGCTTATGGTGGTAGAAAATGAAAAAGACCAGGGTGTAATTGTGCAGTGAGATATGAAGTTTTCTGAGCAGTGTAGACAGCTGCCAGAGCAGGTCATGGGGTGTTGTCAATGATATACAGAAATTTTGCTAGTAGGGAAAAGGAGGTAATTACCCCTTTTTTAAGGGAGTGGTCAGGCCTCATGTTGTTTACTGCATACTGATCTGGAAGCCCCATTTTAGGAAGAATGTAGATTTACTAGAACAAGTACAGAGAAGGGCAACAAGACAGGTGAGGGGGAACAAAAGGGTGTTTTTACGAAGAAAGGCTTAAGTTCTGCAAATTGCAGCATCTGGAGACTAGGCACCTGTGAGGTGATCTGATTGAGATGTGTAAAGCCTTGAATGGATTGAGCAGGCTCAGTGCTGATTAGATTCTTTTTCTTGCTCAGATATCAAACCAGAGGTGGGTGGCATAAACTGAAATTGAGGAAAGACAGTTGTCGAGTAGATGTGTGGATATTTGCTTTTACCCAGCGTGTAGTTGATTGCTGGAACAAACTTCTGTCTGTCGTGGAAGTTGAGAGTTTAAATAAATTCAAGGAAGAAGTGGACAAACTTTTGAAGCGAATGGATGTGTGAAATGGGGAGGTTTTTTTTGGCTGATACTCAGTAAGTTTGCTTTCTTGCATCATATGCCTCTACTAATGTGAATGCTAAAGTCATCACAGTTGGTTTGTGTAGGCTCCTAACAAATCATGAGGCATTGCAAAAGGCACAGCTCTTTTTTATAAAAAAAAAAAATCTCACAACACATTTTTGGAAAAGTTTGTGGAGCCCATTGTTTATCTTGTTCACTGAGGTTCACTCTGAATTAAGTACAACACACATTTTACAAATTCTGTAATATCTCATCTCTGCTTGAGGACTACATAACTTCCACAAATATAACAAAGTAAGTTTGGATTGTTCAAATACTTGTGTGAAGGTATTTTACCCACTTTTAAGCTCAAGTTTGGACCATAACTTCAAAAATAAAATGAGCTCACACTGCAAAGTCACTGCCTGCAGGTATCAAGGTCAAGAAACCTGTGATGAAGGCAGTGTTGCCATCATGTAAAGATTTAGTTTACAAAATCCTAGTACTTACTCCTAACTTAATACATTTAATAACAACCCATAGCATTAACTTAAATGATTTTTGAAAAAATGGTATGTGAGAGAGAAAAAAAACTAATAACATTTCTGAAATCAGCATACAAAACTGATTGAAAAACAGCCCTTAGTTCACAAAGATTGAAAACCATGCAGAGTTATGTTATCACTTTTCAAATTCAGCAGAATTTCTCAAGAGTCCACAGATGCCTCATAGTTAAATTTATTAGTTCAGTGTGCCTTCTTGCCACTTATCTCAAAATAATTGTTGCATAAATTTTTATAATAAATAATCTGAAATCTCAGTGTCACTAATTTCAAGCTTGCCTGCTTCATTTTCCTAATTTGTCCTCAACAAAAGGTCTTTCCTCTGAAAATATTGATGCAAACACCTGTAACATTAGCTGTGTTTTTTAAGATTTTACCGCATCCATTTTTTTAAGGGTTCAGTTTGATTTGCTCTCTTCTTCTTTGTATCACATTGTGAAAAAAACTTCCTACCCCCCCCCCCCCTTTTTTTTTTCTTCTATTTTAGCCAGTGATTTCTCATAATCTGACTTTACTAGCCTAACCTTGTGTTTGATACTATTATAGATCAAACTGGCTAATTCATTATTCATCATCATGGAATTTTCCTTAGCTGTACTTAGCAGTACATACCCATTCAGGTTTCTGTGACCATAGTTTTATAGGAATACTGTAACTAATATACATGGTTTCGTAGTTGCAAAATGAGATTGATGATGTTATGAGACGAGTGCTGGTGCTGCCATCTTCTAGAAGTAATGGAAGGGTGTTTGTTCCTCAAGCACTGCAGTCAAGGTCAGCAGAAATTGTATTTCAGAATGTAGTCAGAGTTGAACTGCACGTCTCTCCTCTGTCTTTGTTGTGGAGGGACAGTAGAATAAAGAGCAAGCATCAGGTTTTGTGTTCAACTGGGTAAAAGTGGTACGGAAACATTTTAAATGATGAAGCAAGTGTATGGAGAAATTTGTCTATCTGCACGTGTCCAAGTGGCATAATCACCGATGGAAGTATATCACTGGAATATGATGAACATCCAGACCCAGAAAAAATGGTTTGAACACTTGGAGTTAATTGAAATGGTGCAGGAAATAATGACCAGTGTGCAATGCCTCAAATGATTTCAGAAGATCTGTGGTTTAATAAGGAATCCATTCTACAAATTATAACCCAGGATTTGAAGCAAATAAATGTAGAACAAACTGCACAGTTTGTTCTACATTCATTAACAGACGGTCAATGATATGCATGAGTTGTGAACACTGTAGAGAATTTATTGAGGCCGCTGAAAGCACAAAGAATGTGTTCTCAGTGAAATGTTTGTTGCAAAGCGTCCATTGTGTGCAGCCTTTGTATGGATAATACGGCACTTGGTTCCTCTTGCATGACTATGCACCAAGTCATAAGGCTAGCAAATTGTTTGGTTATCAAAAAAGAGCTGGTCATCACCCACCATATTCACGAATCTTAGTCCTGTGCAACATATTTTTGTTCCTGAAGCTCAAGGTACCAGAAATCACCGAAGTAATAATGGAAAGTAATTGTGGATGTGAGAGGAAGAGCAAGGTTAGTTTGCTCATACGTGGGATCATTAATTTTTTCTTACATCCGTCTCATTTTCCAATTGCCGCACTGTTTACATGCACTCTGTGAGCTGTCTTCCCAGTGATAGAGGTCAGGTAGCACCTTATTAAGCTGTCATAATCTGAAATTATCTGAAATTAAAACCCATTCCTTGACCATTAACAACTTATAGGCTGTTATATTGATGACATCAACACCATTCAAAGAGCTATTACTAGAATATTGAACAGTATACCAGTCACAGCCTTCCACCAGTTGTTCCATTCACTTCATGATCATCATTGCATGCAGTTTGTGGAAGCAAGAGGAAGAGCAAGGTTAGTTTACTCATACATGGGATTGTTATTTTTTACATGCACTCTGTGAGCTATCTTCCTGGTGATAGAGGCCACATAGCACCTTAAGCTGTCATAATCCCCTCTTCTAAAATTGAAACCCATTCCTTTGCCTTTAACAACTGCTATCTCTTCCACCCCTCAAAACATGTAGTATAAAACTAAACAATTTCTCCTCAGTAATGGTTCCCTATACTGTCAGCTCTGCAGTGTCATCTTGTTAGCGGGTGATGACCAGCTCTAGAATATTATTGCCCTTAATACTTTACTTAACATGTTGATATAAATAACAGTCATTTACTTGATTTAAAAATTTTGGTGGGAGAGGAACTCACCCCATAATGAGTTTCCCTCTCACTTGCATTCTGAGATTAAAATCACTCGTAATAAGACACTGACCTCCCCCCCCCATTCTATTTACATGCGGAGGACATTATATAGATTTTCTTTGCTAATGGACTGAGTAAAATTTTTCTTAGTGACACTGGAAAGCAGACTTCTCACGTCTGTTCTAATTGGAGAAGAAGAATAAGCTCCAGATCCGAAAACTGTATTTATATATTGTAATTCATTTGTAAATTGTTTGAGCGGCAACTTTTGACATTGTGTTTTCACCTGCGTTGTGTGATTTAAAATGTCCAGTGCATGTCTATGTTTTCTATAAATGTAGTTTTTAGAGAAATACTGGTTACAGATGGTGAGATTTATAAAACATGCTATTGTTTTCATCTGATTTGAGAGTATATTTTAAACAGAGCTGACACTAATTAAATTATGAAAGGAGTCTATCTATCATACGTGTACCGCTTATAATTAGAATATCTGTGTAACTTGAAAAAAGCCTATCTTGAGTCATGATATCCAAAGTTAATATATATTTTCAACCAAAGAAATTAGTTGGGGGAGGGGGGGCACTAATATGTCCAGGCCCATAGGCAGCCCAAAAATCTGCTGTAAGTTAGGAGAATGTGCTTGAAAAATTTTGCTTACAACAGAAAATAAGTCAGTTTAACAACGTATTCCGGTGAAAGCTTAATTTTCTTTTGGTGGTGGTGGTTGGGGGGGAGTAACTCACATATCCGGATTATTGGTTCTCAACAATCTGTAAGTTATGAGATACCTTCACTTGTATCTACACCATGGGCAGACATTTCTGGGCTTTGCTTGCACCATGACTGAATTAGTCAACTGCTGGTTAAGGTTGCTTGATGAAAATATCCCATATTTTTTCCCTTGCAAAATCTGAATAAAATGGTTTTTAAAGTGATGTGGTTTTCCCTCCAAGTGGATTTAAAACCCCATGATACTTGTATGACATGATCCAGTTAATGTGTTAGTCTGCTTTTTAAGAGTAGGACCTGATTTTAGTAATTCTCACATTTTTACTAGGGCGAAATATACATGTGCAATTGTGTACAGGGATGCAACTTTGTGTAAAGCTACATCATTTGGGTTTAACAGTATCTCTTTTATTCACAAAAATAAAAATAAAAAAAAAGACCATTTATGTTAGCAAATGTAAAATGAAAGACCAAAGAGAAATCAGAGACAAAATAATATGAACTAAGGAGGTAAATAATCTGGAGAAAGCTGAAGAATGACAAGAAAGTACCAGATGGACAGGATATCCTAGTTTATGGACTTTAATTATTCCAAACATATATTGCAGATGCCTAGTTGTAGTGCATTAAGATTAATTTTATTCTGCTTTTTAAATTCTCTAAGTTTGCTCATTTTTTATTATTTAAGCTAGGGGGCTTTGCGCACCAACCACCACGCACATTTCTCTTCGTAAAATGGTAGAGGTGTGATGGAGTAAGTCAAATCTTTTCTATGTAACAGACACGGATCGATATCTAATCAGGAAATGACGCATGTAATTATTTACTGGTGCATTTGTAGTGATTTAATTGCCCTGCCCACTTGTACCATGTGTCATGCATCCCTCTTCTCCCATTGGCTACCTTACCATGTGGCATTCTGAAGGTGAAATAAATATCACTATATAATTATTTACCTGCGTTTACATAGGTCACTAGGAAAAGGCCTTTTGCTTCGGCTTCTATAATGCATGAGGAATATTGTTGCATCTGAAAGAGGACCAAAATATTTACAAAATACTAAACTATTTACAAATATACAAATTATGTCGGGTCCCTTCATGAACTGGCATTACAATGGAACATCAAATGATGCCAGGCATGATCATGTTTTAGACATTGAAGCACGTGCATGAGGTTGAATGTTATGGAGGCAGTTTTCTTTCAATGAAAGACAACAATGTAATTATTTACCTGCACATTTGTAGTGATGTAATTGCCCCGCCCTTTTCTCCCATTGCCTCGATTAAATATCACTAAGAGGAAAAAACTTTTTTAATATTTAGAGAGATTGAAAGAATAATATTTAATTGATGTGTTTCACTTACCTGTACTATTTAATCTAATTTTTGATTGTAAGTGGATTTATCCAGTGAAACAGTCCTGTCTCCTTTGTGTACTTATATGTGACATTTGTGTTATTTTGCTTTAGCATTTAATTGCCATTTTGCATGAGTTTGACTTTATTTTTAATCTAGTACTGAAAACCATATTTAATACTTGAAATATGTGTTGTCTGTTTGCACATTAGCTCAGATTTAGTTGCACCTTGGAAATTGCATTTTTTTTTATGAACTTTTCTAACTTAACTGTTATGTGTTTTGATAACTGACTATTGGGCTAGGTGGTTGGTTCAGTTCAAGTAATTTAATTAGTCAAAAAATGCATGTAATCTGCTAATGTGACCCACCAATGCCATGTGTAGATTATTGCATTTTAAGAAAAGTTCTTTGTTTTATTGCTGATAAGAAATCTGAACTACATTTTTAATGGCAATTTTGAAAGATACTTGAAATTTTCTTTATCACATCAGAATTGTTTACAAATAAAAAAAAAAAAAAAAAAATTGGAGCTGCTTCCCATTTATTTTGTATTTTTATGGACTTTACAATTTGTTTATTTTTATATAAAAATAACAATAAAAATAAATAAAAACAGAAATATCAAATGCTGTGATCTCCTTTCAAGCATAGATATCAGTAAACTGAATTTTTTATATGCTAGACTGGGATAAACTTATGCATTTTTGTCCTCTTCTAGCAGCTAGTTTAGGTGGCTGCCCCTGATTTCAGCATCCATCAGTGGTCAACTATCATATTAACATTCCATCCCCTTGCCACCTTTTTCCCATCTCTTTTATCAACTTGATGGGATCTTTTCCTCTGCTCTTTACTTAAACTACCTAAATTTTCTGGGAAATAGTTGAGATGAAGGTGCCAGAAGTGTACATTTATGCCCATATTGTATGATAGTTCTCTAAATTTCTGCAGCATGCCACTCACAATATGAGCATTTATTGTTAAAAAAAAAAAAAAAAAATGCTTAATACATTTTTAAAGGAGACCCAAGTCTCTTTGAGTTGGTTCATAGACTCTTTAAATATAAAGTCTACCAGAAGAAGAGATTGTTAAAATATGGAGTTTAGCAGTAGCATGCCGATTTGAGATCTGACAAAAATTCCTGCTTTGATATTTTTTCATATGTAAGCAGTGGGAATTTATGAAAACATGATTGAAGTATTGCCTTCTTTAATAAGCAGGACTTGGGCAAACTGTTTTATTAAACCTAGGTGCATAAATAAATAAATATAAATAAATATAAATATAAAGATATAAATAAATCTACATATAAATATATTTTATATGCAGATTTGTCACTTCTTGCTCAACTTTATTGCTTGCACAGAAAGTAAGGCGTTTTTGTGTAAACAAGTTGTTTTTCGATTGCAGGTGGATTTATCCAATAAAACAATCCCATCTCCTTTGTGTACTTATATCTGACTTTGTGTTATTTTTCTTTTGCATTTAATTCAATAAATAGCGAACATGTTCATATTGTTGAGTTATAGTGCCAGGATGCAGAATTTTGGGCTTGTGGAAACTAATGTCTTTTGGAATTTTTTACCATCTTTTTGATTAATAAACATATCAAATTGCATTTTACAAAGAGTTTAAATAGCCTTAATCATGTTTGTTAGCTTGTTTTTAAATTTAGCTAGTGATTTTCTAAGTTATGGCTTAATATTTGTACTGCTATTGTATGGGTGTTTTTGCGCAAATATCATAGCATGTAATGAGTAGTGTTTTAATTGCGATAAGTAGCTCGAAGGAAGGTTCTAATCATTTGTTGGGCAAAATACCTTTTTTGTGTTTGGCTAAGGAATTCTTACTTTTTAGGAAGGATATAACTAATTTAAAGTTGCAATCGCTACGTTATAGTGTAGCATATATCTTGAACTTGATAGCGTAAGGAATAACATAAAACTAGATAGCATAATACGTATCATTGCATTTAGGAATCTATTAGCTTAGCATAGTATTGTTAATTAATCAATTAAATTTATTAATCTTATTAATTTTCATTGTTAATCAATTAAATTGTATTTAAAAGGAAATCATGTCCCAGACTAGAGCAGCGAAGCAAAGGGCATAAAGTAGTGGAAGTGCTAAAAAAAAAAAAAAAAAAAAATGTGCAACTTGTGAATTTTTTTTTTTATGAAACCCCCTAACGCAAAACCTATAGTACTTAGTACCATGCACTCCAGTAAGCAAAGTGGTGGTATCGCATTGGTTAATGAGAGTCATCCATCTACCACCTAGTGTTAGCTTTAGTAAGTGTCAGTATTATATTACTGTTATTAGTGTTATATTATATTAGTAACGATACAGGCTAGTACTATGCATTGGTTAGAGGAGATGGGAGGGATACAAGAAACTTTGCTCTGGAGATTAAGGATGGGTTTCAGCCACTTCAAGACTCCAATTAGCAAAGTGGTAGTATTGCACGGGTTGATGAGAATCATCTACCACCTAATGCTATCATTAGTACCAGTAAGTATAAATATTATATTATAGTATAGCAGTTTATTAATGTTATTTTAAATTAGTAGTGAAGTAAGACAAGAACATGAAATGCAATTATCATCAGTGAATGTGCCAATGCAGGTTTGGAATTTAGGCTCTTTTTTAGGAAGTTGTATTCTGTTTCTGTAAGATATCATTGAGATTAACTACTGCTAAAAATATATGCACAGATATTTGCAGACCTTTCTGGAACAGGACATGATCTAGCCAAGGAGGATGTCTTTGTGTGTCAAGAAATTAGGCACCAACTCATCATTCTGATGGGTGTTTATCAGAGTTTGAAGAGTAGGGTAGATGCCCTCAAAAGATTTAAAATGGGGACCCATCAAGCTCACAACCGCCCAACTCAGTGCCAGAGCTCTTTATTTTGCCTCACTATTGCGCATCAGACAACAAAACGACAATCTTCAGGGCAGAATGTGCTGGTCCTACATGGAGCTAGTTATTGTCGGTGACACTACTGACAGTGAAACGGGATGTTGTTCAAGAACGATAGGTGGGATAGAATTAGGGTAGGTCTGCCAGGGGCAAAAGTAGATTAAGTTGTAGATCAGTTTTCATCTTTTAAGGGCACATGAGGTGATAATGTTGTACATGTTAGCACTAATGATATTAAGAATAAGAGCTCTGAGGATTTACTTAAAAGGTGCAGGGCAATGTAGGCAAAAAGTCGTGAGTTAGGAATGAATTTGAAAGTGTCTGCAATTCTGCCCAGACATGATAGGAGAACATTTTTCAGCATGGTCTGTGCTTGTTAACAGGAGACACTATTTTTACATGGATGGGTACAAGAATATTTGCTGATTCTATCGAGACAGTGATAGGTGGGTTGGAAAACTGTTAGCTTGGGGAGCAAAATACACAGATTAATAGTTTAAATTAAAGCATTAAAGGTACATGCAGCAGCCAAAAAGCAAGTTATCTTGGATTTCAGGCCCTGCTGTGTATTATCATGAAACAAATGAATACATGGGCTGTGTTAGGGTAACAAGAGTAAGAACATGTGCATGTATACTTGCATGTACACCAATGCAAGGAGCATTATAAATAAATTTGTTGAATTTCAACTACTGATTAAGTCATCAAATGCAGACATCGTAGGAATAGCAGAGATGTGGTGTCACTCAGATATAAGGGATGCTGAATTTGAATATGGAGAGTACAATGTATACAAGAAGGACAGACAGAAGAGGTGGTGCAGTTATGCCGTAAGTTGAGAAGAATATTAAATCTAAGGCAGTGCATCCAGTTGACTTGGGTAATGAGTGCAATGGTTTGGGATGCTGTAAGTATTAGGAAAACAAAATTGAGAGTAGGAGTGTGTTATAGGCCTAATGTCTGTGATGAGTATATCAAACAGCTATACTGGGAAATAGAGTGGGCCAGCAAATCAGAATGTCTCATAATGGGGGATTTTAACTTTCCAGATGTTGACTGGAATTTGTGGGTTGATCAATCACACACTAACCAGATTTTTGTTGATTTCCTGAATAATCATTTTCTACAGAGGCAAGAGGAAGCAGTACTCTTGATCTGGCTATCAGCTGTAATTACTCATGTATTAAGAATCTGCAGGTAAAAGATCCACTGGGTGGCAGCGATTACAGTATACTTATGTGGAATTTCATTAAACTACTGTCAAAGGTAAAGGGAAATGCTTTTGCTTTCATAAGGGTGACTGCAGAGGTCTCAGATGGTTTTTAAATGGTGCATAGTGGGAGCAACTGATGATGTTACCAACAGAAAATTGTAAATGTGAAGTGTTCAAGATAGTAATCAAAGAAGCTACTAGGCTTTTCAAACCAACAAAGAAATGCTGTTTAAGGCTTAGATCTAAATGGATATCAATGAGCTTTTGAGACATGTGACAGAAAAGAAAAGTGCATTGGATGCATATAAATTATCAGGTGTGAAAAAAAGCCTATGGTAGATATAAATTAATCTGTAATCAAGTCATAAAGGATTGTTCGAGCTAAGGTTGGTCAAGCTAAGACATATTATGAGAAGTTTTGACCCCAGGGGCTCACATCTGGTGAGTATGGGCTTGGCAAACTCAGGGTCCTCAGCTGGATATCATCATTCTTCTCTTTCTTGGTGATTCCTTTCTACTTTTCTCTCTCACTTTCTCAGGGTAACTTGGGAATTTTTTTTTTTTTTTTTTTTTGGCTGGTGCAGCATAAGCCTCAGGTTTCCTTGCACCATAGGACTAATAATAATAATAATAATGTCTCTGGCAAAGAACGCAAAGAAAAACAGCAAAGACTACTATGCTTATATTGACAGTAGAAGGAAGGAATGAATCACATTGCACCACTTGATGCCTATGAGTTAACTGTTGATGACTTCAGGTGCAGACAAATTGAATAGATATATTGCCTGTACATTCACACATGAGTAATTCTTTAGAGAAGGGGGATGCCAGAAGTTTATCAAACTCTGAGGAGCTAAATGACTTTGTAATAACTGAAAGGAAAGTGGAGGGCAAATTGTTGAGGATAGACATAAAAAAAAGCAGATGGAATCAATTCTATTATATTAAGGGATTCAGGAAAGGAGGTAAAGAAACCCTTAGCTATGATTATGTGTGCATCCTTAAATTCAGGTTAGGGATCTATGGACTTGAGAAGTCTGAATATTTCTTCAATTCATAAAGGGGAATTAAAAGGCTACACAAGTAATTACAGACCTGTTACCTTAATGTCTATTTTTTAGGAAAATATTGGAATCACTGGTTAAATAAGTAATGGAGGACAATTTTGGCAGGCATGCAATTATACTGCAATCACAGCATGCATTTGTCAGTGGTCTTCTCTGAGCAATCTGATAGATTATTATGAAGCAGTGACCAAGGAACACAATGCAAAAAATAGTTTTGCCATCATATACTTGGATTTCTGGAAGACCTTTGGGTGAACAGATGGGTGAACTGTTTTTTTTTTTTTGCTTTCATGTATCATTTGCCATTACTATTACTATGGTAAAATAACAATAATAAATTGCCGTTTTGCATGAGTTTGACTTAACATTTAATGTAGTACTGAATCTGGACTTTGGCAAACTGTGTCATTAAATTTAGCTTTATATGCAGAACAGCACTTTTTTCCAATTTAATAGTGGCTCTTATTTAATATTTTTTGACCCTTGTGTCAGAGACCTTCTTGATGTACATCAAGACATAATAAATAAATTTCGTGAATTTGGAGTACCGGTTACGTCATCAAATGCAGATATTGTGGGAATTTAGGAGATATGATGTTGCTCAGATATAAGAGATGTAAAATTTTAATATAGAGAAATACGATGTCTCCAGAAAATACAATTCTGCTATAGAAAACGGATTATTCAGGAAATCAACAAAAATCTGGTTAGTGTGTGATTGATCAACCCACAAATTCCAGTCAACATCTGGAAAGTTAAAATCCCCCATTATGAGACATTCTGATTTTCTGGCCCACTCTTTTTCCCTGTATAGCTGTTTGATATACTCATCAAGAGGGTGGTCTAGAATGGATTCTATCTATATTTAGAAAGAATTTCCATGTTATCTCGCATTTAGGGAAGGTCAACCATCATGGCGCTTCCGTAGCCAGGTGGGCAGGAGCAGCAGTGCGTAATACATGCTTCTTGATTAGACCGGGGTTCGAGCCCGTGACCACCAAATACGGAGGATGTGGAAAGGTTAGGGAATGACCACCGCATATCCCTGGAGCAATATGGCCTTAGTTGCTAATGCTCCTAAAACACAAATAACAAACAAACAAACAAAGCCAACCATCGTGCCTGTCACAGATGCACATGGAGTCTCCTCTTCTCAGTGGTGTGAGGGTTTTCTGGGTTTGTAGTGAAGTCCAAGATGGTTTGGGAGATTCCTCTAGAGAGGTGGTATAGGAGGCCACGTGGAAGGACTTATAAGTCAAGTGGCAAGGTAAGGATTTGCAAGGCATGTGTGCTTACGTTCATTCAAGATACCATTAAGACACCCACCACCCAAGCCGGAGCTGATATGTAGCTTAGAACTTAACTTTTTTTAACTCATGCTGTATAATGAAACTCAATAATTTATTAATTAATTAGTTTAACACAACTCAAAATAACACAAGTAACTAAGATTGAGAGCTCATTATGCTGTTTGACCCAAGCCAAGTGAGATAAACTTTGGGCATTCATCGTAAGTCCCGCCTATCCCAGTAGACTAGGTTTCCTTCCCTGCCACTTGGAGGTACCCAATTCTTGAAGCATATGTGATAATCAGGAGAAAAACAGCCTGATAGGGATAAGGTGCATCTGTTTAGTCTCCAGTCCCATCCCCAGACCCTGGCAACGAGTGCAGTATAATTTTTGATAGGATTTTTGGGATAATTTATATGTGGCTAGAAGTTCAGCTTTTTGTCTAACACGATTCCAAGGTACTTCAATTCGGTGGAAAATTTGATAGTTCTGCCATCAATCTATTTAATGTGGAGAGCATTGCTTGCCAGGGTCACTAGCTGGGCCCTGGAGTCTTGGGCTATGGTAAGGATGAGGTCTTTTGCATATGCTTGCATACAGACCTCCCCCAGGTCTGCACTGAGGGAGTCGTCCAGCACGAGATTCCTCAGGAAAGGGCCCAGGACCGAGCTCTGCGAGCAGCTTCTGAAGACCTGTCAAGTCAGTCAATGGTGGGTAGTATTGACTGAGATGGATCTGTTTGTTAGCTAGCTCCTTATGCTTTTATACAGATCAATTGGGGTTTTTGCTTTCCGCAGTCTGCCCAGGATGCTTGGCCACCAGAGGGTGTCGAATGCCCCAGCGAAGTCAACTTGTAATTACAAGGAAATACTTTTTCACAGTTCGTTGTGCTGCTGTTATTAGATTCTGGAGGGCTTAAACCCATACTGCTTCATGGAGGGCAAGTTGGCATTGGAATAGTGTGCAATAGGTGCTCGAAGAGGTCATGAGGCAAGAGAGCAAGGCAATGGATCTGTAGAAGAAGATAGCTCTAGAGGCTTGGAAAGGTTTTCAAAATAGGCTTGACATTAGTCTGTTTCCAGGATGTTGGGATGATGCCGTTGCTGAGACAGGTGTTGAAAATCTTCAGGATGAAGTTTGGGGCAAACTCCACAGTTTTCTTAATGATATCAGGCTCCAGCAGTTCCAGTCCTGGGCACTTTTTATTTTTGATGAGGGCCATAGCAGTCTGAAGTTCAAGATTGAAGGGCAGTTCTTGTTTTTCCGTGTAGTATTCTTCATTGTCTCAACACAGGGTGAGATGCATTCACTCTGATCTCAGTTCTTGAAGATATGCTATCATATGTCACTTTGAATTTGACATGATCTAGAAAATGAAAGAAACTGTTTTGATGATAAAATTATCAACTCTGGACCACAGATGTTTACACAAAGTGTTTCTGTGGTCCAGAAACATGATAATAAATAGTAGTCTCTCTCTCTTTAAAAGCTCAACAACATCATTCTTTATTTATAATCAAATGGAGATGTTTAAAAGTGTAGACAGATATGGCTCAGAGTTGTGCTTGGTAATGTGATAATTTTAAATCTACCCAATGACCTGTATAGCTTTTAGAGTCGAGACTGAAGTTCAACAATCTGCTGTCCGTGGAGGGCAGTCTTTTCATCGTATGAATATCAAGAAAAAGTACTGGTTTCCCATTTTTCTGAAGATAAGTGTGAAGCCATTTTTTAATGACTGTTTAATTATTCTGTGCTTGAATGGGAAGCTAATCATGGAACTTCCTTGCTGCTGTACTGTAGTTTAAGCGTTTTTAGATTATAAATACAGATTGATGTTGCTGAACTTTTAAGAGTTACTACAAAGTAAGTTGGTGTAAAAAACTAATCCTTCCTTGAATTGTGGCTGCATTCAACTGGTGTTGTGGTGTGCCATCTGTTCCATCTTTTAGCAAATTTGTTGGTTATTATTTCTTGTAAAGCTAGGTTTTCAGTGGGGAGAGAGATATGACAGTATTCTGGTCATTGGGGAGGAATCATGTTTTCCTTAAACAGGTTTAGGCACAACAGACAAATAGTCATTCTGCCATTATTTCTGTTATTTATAATTTTATTATTCTTGATAAGATATACATCTATAAAATGTTGTGTGCAAGTGTGTGTTTATGGTGTGTCACATTAGGACCTTTGGGTTTAGTGATGTTAAAACTGTAGTTTTCAGTGGGCTTATGTCACTTTTGGTGTGTATTTTCCTTTCCAATATGGTGGACATGTTCGTTGAACTAAACTGGAGTATTCAAAGCTTCTGTACTACATAATACTCCTCACACTATCAGTCAAGTTAGTAGATGACATTCTTCATATCTTGAGGTTGTGTGGGAAGAGGGTGCTCAGAGGGGTGGAGAAGTTGTTCTGTTTACACTAAATTAGGCTTTTACATTGTATGCCATGTGGCAAACTTTTCTAGACTCATTGCCCTTCCCTGTCGCAGGGTGGAAGGGGCAAATTAAATGAATGTTAGCATTAGCATTAGTTGAGGCATATGATGTAAGAAAGCAAACTTATACAGGATTATCCACAATCAACCAAAAAAATAATAAAAAACCAACCCATCTATTTTAGCCATCCGGTCACTCCAAATGTTTGTCTACTTCAGTCTTAAATTTATTTAAGCTATCAACTTCCACAACAGATGGAAGTCTGTTCCGACAATCAACTACCCATTGGCTAAAGGCAAACTTCCACACATCTATTTCTGCAACTGTCTTTCCTCAAATTCAATTTATTCCCCCTCAGCTTCTTAATCTGAGCAAGCAGAAGAATCCCATCAGCATTGAGCCTGCTCAAACCATTCAAGGCCTTATACACCTCAATCAGATCACCTTGCAGGTGCCTATTCTCCAGATGCTGCAATTTGCAGAACTTAAGCCTTTCTTCATAAGAACACCCGTTTGTTCTGCTCACCAGCCTTGTTTGCCCTTCTCTGTACTCTTTCTAGCAACTCTACATCCTTCCTAAAATGAGGTCTTCAGATCTGTATGCAATACTCAAGGTGCGGCCTGGCCATTGCCTTATACAAGGGGATAATCACCTCCTTATCCCTGCTAGCAAAATTCCTATATATTTCTACAAATGTCAAGGCTCTGTGACCTGCTCTGGCAGCCGTCTGCACTGCTCAGAGAACTTCATATCTGACTGCACAATTATCTCCAGGTATTTTTCATTCTCCACTTCCCTGAGTGTAGTACCACCCAGTTGGTATGTTCCTCTCGGGTTACTGCTACCCATATGCAGTACTTTGCATTTGTCAGTGTTAAACTTCAGTTTCCACTTCTCTACCACATCTGCCTAACTTTTCTAGATCCTGTCGCAGTAGCATACTGTTTTAACAGTCATTAACAACCCTGACAACCTTTGTATCATCTGCAGACTTGGACATTAAGCCTAATATACCTTCATCGATATCATTGATAATTACACAAAGCAATGATGGGCCTACACAATGTTGTGTGTGAGTATGTGGACAAATGTAGTGGGGGTAGAATCATAGAAATTATCTACTAATTTGACTAATTTGTGACATGTCTCTGTTTACTGGTTATTTTACACATGTAGTACACATTACACATCTAGTAGATTTATTGCACATCTAGTACACATTTATTTTGTGTTGTAAGTGATTGGTAATTTGAATGAAAGTTCTAAACAGTCAGGGTGCCTGTTGGGTTTATGTGAACTCCCTTACAGAGGCGGTAGCCGGTGTTGATGCTGACATTGAGGAAGACAGTGTTGTTTATTGTCTGTTTTGTTTTTCTTCAGCCACTTAAGGTTGTAGAATGTTTTTAAGCTTGCTTTCTCTGTGCTTCTAAACCCTCAAAAAAATATTGTCTATAAAACTGAACCATATTTGTGCAAGGGGTGTTGCTGCAGTATAAAAAAAAAATGTTGTTGTTTATACTCTGGCACGATCACCAAGTCAGTGGAGTTTAAAATAAATCAAAATAAATCAATAAAATAAAATAAATAAATAAAATAAATCAATACAAATGTTAATAGTATTCAGCAGTCACGGGCTTGAACCCAGGTACACTCAAAAATGTGCTACTACACTCTTGCTCCTGATCGCTTGGCTACGTTAGGCCTTCAAACGTAATTTCATCATGTGCCATCGTTGGATTTCAGTGGGGTGCTCATGTTCCACAATAGGATCTTTTCAGGTCGAATGTTACTTTTTTTTCCCTGTCCTTTCCTTCTTTTTTCATTTTGTTTCATTTCTTTAAAAGTATCAATTCTCCCCGTGGTGGGGCTGGAAACCTTGGCAGAACAGTTTATCTGCCAATGGCCAAAAAGGAGCAATTATGGAACACAATGTGTTTCCTCCTCTAGAGCCAATAAGCTCTCGACCATACATAGAAACTGAACATGACACGTTACAACCCAAGAGGTCTAAGACCAACCAATCAGTGATAGAGTTTCCTGCATTTCTCATATTGCACTCTCTTACAGATCAGCCTCTCACTAAACTGTCGACCTGTTATCTCCTACCATTGTTTTGTGCATAATGGCCTTTAGCTGTCATTGCACTGTAAAACCTCCAACAACAACAACACTAAAATGTCTCCGTTTCTTATCCAGAAATACCTGGAAAGTCTTGCAGGATCTCCTAAAACAGTCAAGCAACTGCAATTATGGCAGCTACTAGTAGAAACAATCAGCTGGAAACATTTGGAGCATCTACTGAAAGTTGCAAATTTTACTGGAATTTCAATAAATGTTTCTCCCTGTGGAACTCCAAACACATCTAAGGGTGTTATATCCATCTGGGATCTATTGAATGTCTTGGAGGAGGAGATAAGTCAAGAGCTTCAGGAGCAAAATGTAGTTGCAGTGAAAAGAATCATGATTAAAAAGGACATTACACTCACACTTACAAGGAATATTATCAGGGTCATGTAGCACAATTGTAGTACTTGAGGCAAGAATGAAAAATTGCTCCCGCCCCTAAAATATATATAAAAAAAAAACTTATTTAATAAGTATTTTAGTACATGATTTTAATAAAAAATTAAAATCAAAGTTATAAAAATGACACCCAGTGGGGCGACAACTCCAGATAGCACTGTCGCACAGAGCTTGGTATCTGTACAGTGGTTTGACAATGATTTTTGTCTTGCAAATGCAAGATGCTACAAGATTTTTCATCTTACAAAAGCAACATAGTAGTAGTAGTAGTGGCATGTGATGCAAGAAAGCAAGTGTATGAGCTTATGCAACATCAGCCAAAAAAAAAAAAAAAAAAATCACACCATTCCCTCCAAATGCCTGTCCAGTTCCTCCTTAAATATGTTTAACCTATCAACTTCCACAATGACAGATGGAAGTTTGTTCCAGCAATTAATGACCTGCTGGCTAAACGCAAATTTCCACACATCTATTCTACGCCTGTGTTTTCTTAATTAGAATTTATGCCTCCTTAGGTTCATAATCTGAACAAGTGGAAGGATCCCATCAGAATTCAGTGTGCTCAACCCATTCAAGGCCTTATACACCTCAATCAGATCACTGCTCAGGTGCCTACTCTCCAGCCACTGCAATTTGCAGAACTTAAGCCTCTCATGGTAAGAGGATCCCTTCATTCCCCTCACCAATCTTGTTGCCATTCTCTGTACACACTCAAGCAAATCTACATCCTTCCTAAAATGAGGCCTCCAGACCTGTACGCATAACTCAAGGCGTGGCGTGACCATTGCCTTATATGGAGGGACAATCACCTCCTTTTCCCTGCTAGCAAAATTCCTAAAATTAATATAAAAGAAGTAATACTTCTTTTACAGTCACATCAAATGTAATATTGTATTTCTAACAATAATTAACATAAAATCGAAAATGTTAAGCAATTATTTAATCTTCCTTTTGGTGCCCCTTTAAACTGAGGCAATAGCCTTGTTTGCCTCACCCTCGGCACGGCTCTGAATATTATACTCATTTTTTAATACCCCAAACCTACCATCATGCATAAAAGCAGATTTCTTCTTTGCCGCATTTGACCCTACATTCCTAATCCATTGAGTTGTTATAAATGCCAAAAGTATGGCCACTCTCAAACATCATTCAGAGGAAATGCAGTTTTTCCCAAATGTGGGGCTTCCGATTACACCCAAAGCTATTGTTTGGCAACAGAAACGACCTGCCCTAACTGTAAAATCTTGCTTATTCTAGGACATGTGAAAAATAGAAAACTGAAGAGAAAATTGTGAAATATAAGATTGAAAATAAAGTAAGCTTTCAAGAAGCAAGGAAATTAATTGCTCCCAGTATTTCTAAATGTACATACTCCAGTGTGGCACAAAAATATTAATCAGTGACCATGGAAACTGATGTTGGAGTCCCTTAAAACACCTCAATCTCTGATTGGGCTTGGACTGTTCTTTCTTAGCAACAGTCCAATATCCCCAAGGAGTTGAAATAGGGAAGCAATACTGCTCTTACATACCTGTGAAATCTCCTACTTCTCCTCCAATAATTGATGCTAGATCAACTAACCGAGGTTCAAACATAAAAAAGAATATTCAGTGCACATCCATGGATACAATTGACTCATCCAGACAGGAAGACCTGATCTTAGAAATATATGTGGAAGAAGATATGGACAATGGTTGGCCATTCTTCTTCAAAAAAGACATACTGAAGCCTGGATGCTATAAACCTGTCACCTAAAAAAAAAAAAACCAGTCAGATGCTTTTTACTAAACACCAATAATACCTTATATTTTACAATGGAATTGTAGAGGATTTCGTAGCAACTTTAATGTTATTCAAGACTTAATTAACTGCTACTCGTCAGTTGGTTTCTGTATACAGGAAACCTAACTCCTCAAATTTCTACCACTATAAAGAACTATTCTATCTATCGACAAGATCAGAATACTTCAAATGCTGCCTGTGGAGTTGTGGCCATCTTGGTCAGTTCAAAAATCCCAACCCAGCAAATTGTTCTTCAATCTGAAATTTAAGTTGTTGCCATATGTTTGATAGCCCAGATTGCACTAACACTAGTATCAATCTATCTCCCATCAAGATATACCTTGGGCACCTCCATAGTCAGTTGGGCAGGAGCGGCAGTGCATAGCACACGCGTCTTGATTAGACCAGGGTTTGAGCCTGTGACCACCAAATATGGAGGATGTGGAAAGGTCAGGGAATGACCACTGCATATCCTCTGAGCGATATGGCCTTAGTTGCTAATGCTCCTAAAAACCAAACAACAACAACAACAAGACATACCTTCTCTTACCAAGATCTTGAAAACCTGCTAATACAGTTACCTTCACCTGTCCATCCCTTGGGAGATTTCGATAGCCACCACCCCTTATGTGGATCGACTAGATTATATAGACATGGCCAACTAATTGAAACATTTCTGGATAAGCAAAACCTTACCGATTTTAATACTGGTCGACCTACTCACATACAATTACCAATTGGAAAAATTTCTGCAATCAGTCTTTCGATATGCTCCCCGATTGTGTTTCCAATCATGGAATGGTCTGTTATGGACGACCCCATGGGCAGTGACCATTTTCCGATTATTTGTGATCTGCTCACTGCACAACCACCATTAACCCAACCCTGCAGGAAATGGAAGTTCTTCCAGGCCAATTGAGTCAAATTTCAGTCAACTGTCATAATGTATGAGAAATTTATATGAACACTGGATAGATGAAGATTATATCACTTCACACCTACTATCTGTGGCTAAATGTTCAATTCCATTGTCGAATCCCCAGTCCCGATAGTACCTTAACTATTGGTGGAATGAAGGATGGACGAAAGCAAAGAAGTTAAAAAAATAAAGCATGGTATTTATTTTGTAGATCCCCAACCTCAGCTAATCTTATCAATTACAAGAAGCTAAGGCAAAAGCACATCTCATTCAAAGTCAAGCCAAGAAGAATTCTTGGATTAGGTTTGCACCTACCATAAATATAAACACCAGTTGCAGATTAAATATGGAAGAAAATTTGGCAAATTTCCAATCTTCCCTTCACCATTTATTTTGTGGAATGGGCAAGAACCCTCTGCTCCTGAGGACATGGCAAATTGCCTTGGGCAAAACCTTTGCTCAAGTTTCAGCAGCATCAACTTATTCTCGGGATTTCCAGAAAATAAAGACCAAGATTGAACAGTGAACCATCAACTTTTGAACTTATGCATGCCATTAAAACAACACACAACAGTGCTGCTTGGCCAGATGGAATATATTATATCATGTTACAATGCCTTGGTGACAAAAATTTACAAATACTGCTGGTGTTCTACGACCGAATATTTCTGGAAAACAATTATCCCATCTGTTGGCATCATGGTATGGTTCTTGCCTTTTTGAAACCTGGAAAATATCCTACTAGTCCTAACAGTTAGAGACCTATTTCCCTCTCCAGTTGCCTCGGTTAAATTACTTGAAAAAATGATCCATAATCGTCTTGTTTGGATCACCAGACCACAACAACTAATGAGTAATAATCAGCATGGCTTTTACCAGAACAGGTCCTCCTTAGATCTCATGATCAAAGCTGAGTCTGCAATCCGTAATGCCTTTGTAAAAAAAAAGGAATGCCTTGTTATGGTTTCCATAGACAATAGAGAAGGCATTTGATATTACCTGGTGTTATGGCATTCTCAGTGACTTCCATGCTCTTGGTCTACAAGCCAACCATCCTATATTCATCAGGAACTTTCTCCAGAATCATTTGTTCCAAGTTCAATTCCACAAATCACTTTCTGCGACATTTTTACAGGAAGAAGGAGTGTCACAAGGGTCTGTACTCAGTGCAACCCTCTTTGGCCTTAGAATCGATTCCATCACAAAAGAACTTCCAAATACAGTTCAGTCCTACTTTTACGCCAATGATCTCTCTATTTCTTGCCATTCTCAGAAGATGAATGGCAACTGTAAATATCCCTGAATAAAGTCCAACGGTGGGCAGGGTTAAATGGCTATCATCTGTGACAGCATAAAACTGCTGCAATCCACTTATGGAAAATGCATACAGATCCTAAACTTGTGATGTCAAGTTTAGGATCTGTATGCTTTACCATTCCAGTGACTAACAACATCAGATCTTGGGATTTATCCTTGACAGGAAATTAAATTTCCTTGAGCACATTAAATTTGTGCATACTTCCTTCCTCAAAAAGATGAACATACTAAGAACTTTATCTGCCCTGCTTGGGGAGCAGACCGTACGTCTTTGTTGCTCTTATATAGAGCATTGATCAGATCCCATTTGGATTATGGTGCTCCACTCTATGATTCTGCCCAAAAGAATACACTATAATGGCTGGATCGTATGCAGCATAGCGCATTTCAGATTGCACTTGGTGCTTTCAGGACATCTCATACTCATAGTTTATATATTGTCGCACTATGGCCATAGTTGCCGATGTACCTAATAAAAACCCCAAACAAACAAACAAACAAACAAACAATAGTTTATATATTGAAGCTAATGAGCCCCTCTTTCTTCCACAGAAAAACTCTGCTTCTTAAGTATGCAGCCTGAATACAAAGTTTCTGGCAGCATCCTATTGAGCCATACCTCTTTAATCCACCACTGCAAAACCTCTATAGAAACAAGCCCATTAAATAAGACCAGCAAACTTATGCCTTATTGAATTAACACAGAGCTGGAATGTTCCTATTGTCAACAGGCCTCAAGTAATGAATTACTCTCAACTACCTTGGACTCCCCCTCTGCAATTAACCTGCGATACTTATTTTCATAAATGGATAATCATCTATCAATAATCAGTGTGAAACAACTCCATGCAATCCATATTCAGAAATATGCTGATTTTTTGCCAATATATACTGATGGCTCCAAATCACATTCAGCCATGAGAGCAGTAGCAGTATTTCCTTCTACTATCATTTTGGCTGCTTTTCACTTGAGTATAGCAACTTCTCAGCAGAACTCCATTCAATAAAATTAGCCTTAGAAAACCTGAATCACTTCCCTTCTGTAAAATACATAGTACAGGTGACCCCCGCTTAACGCTGATAATTCGTTCCGGAAAAACAGAGCGCTAAGTGAATCCGCGCTAAGCGAGCGCGGCATTCCCATAAGGTAACATATGTATTTGTGAGTTCCGGTCGGTGCCATAGGATATTTCCTAATCAATAATAAACGGTAGTGAAAAGATGCATAAATGTCGGTCAGAATATTTAATATTCAAATAGTTGTACATATAAAATATTCTGCATTACATACATATATAATTATATGGTAACTACTTACGTATTAAAATTAAACTTAAAATTCCAATTAAAATCATGAATTTAATTGATCTAAATTGATTTAATTTAATTGATGAATTTAATCAAGAAAAATGTGTCGATTTTGGGTTGAACTTTGGCCCTCTTCCAAATAAACTAAAAGGGGCATTAATTTTAAATCCCCTGCAGAGTTATCACCCAACAATAAAGTCAGCCGATCCTTCGGCGCTTTGAAACCTGGCATGTTTTTTTTTTTTTTCTTTTTCTTTCAATGTGAAACTTCTTTTAGGCATTCGTTTCCACAAAAGTCCTGCTTCATCTATGTTAAAAACTTGTTGAGAAGTACAACACATAATACCCCTCTTCAGTAATTTTAACAAGTTCTTTTTTGAAAGTTTTGGCTCCTTAATCTGCACTTGCGGCTTCTACCTGGATTTTAAATCTATTCAACCCCCCCCTTACTAGTAATGGTTCCACATTTTTTTTTTTTTTTTTAGGTGAGTTTTCTTCAGATCATCATATTGGCTAGTCTCTCTCTCTCTCTCTCTCTCTCTCTCTCTCTCTCTCTATTAATAATATTTAACTTAACTGAATTCTGCATTGGATATTATCTTCAATAAAATCCTAATAGCTGGCCTAGCCCTAGTTGCTTGTAATGGAACAGCCATCTTTTCCGCTGCTAAAATTAATTCTTTATTTTTTTTTTTTATAATTGTTCTTACGGTTAAACTTGCAAGTCCTAAATTATGGCACACATCCGCTTGTCTTTGACCGGAATCGATTCGCTTCAAAACGTCTAATTTAATTTTCAAATTCAGTCTTTTTCTTACATTTGTAGTCTTCGTACTGCGTCCATACGTTGTTGCTTTTTCATTCTTATCCACCATTATTAACTCTTCGAAAATGTAACTGCGTTGGTTGCATTAATTATGATACATTCGAGTAAACTCAAATAAGAAAACGCAAATATTACAAGCAATATACTTGATCATTTTTTAAAACGTTGATCTCGGAACTAGGTAACAAGCCACTGTACTGCAATTAAATTAGCGTGCGAGAAAATATATCACTGAGCGTGGGAAAATTTCTCAAGTCGGCGTGGGAAACGTTTTAATGCTGTTTTGATATTCATTTTCAAGCTATCGACTCCATCAAATGAAACGATTTCGTTACATATGTGAAAAATGCAATCTGGAAAGAGAGTTATAGTAATCTGAGACAGCGGTATAGTCAGATACGGGTTATAATATAAGAACGGCGTTATAGCGAATCAGCGTAAAGCGAACCGCGTTATAACGGGGGCCTGCTGTATATGTATACACGAACTCGCTCAGCCCAATTACAGCAATGCAAAATTCCTCCTACAAGGTTCACCGTGTGTTAAATCAAATCAGAAGTCCCCTATTGCAAATTGAAGTATGCCGTCAACAGTGACCTTTTTCTGGATCCCAGCACATTTTGGGATAGAGGGGAACGAATTCGCTGAAAAAACTGTCAAAAATCCATCAACTTTTGATTTAACCTCCATCCATGTTCCAGCCTCTGACTACAATCGCTTCATAGGCATTCTGTTTGTATGTGCGAGACATGCGACTCTCTTTAAAAATTACAGCTGTGAATGCACAGCTCGAAAAAAGCGATGTGTTTGCCATTTTATTTACTTAATTGTTATTTTATATTGAACTTTATAAGTAGCCACATAGTTCTAGATACGCTGGTTATTTTTAATTTAGATTAGAGTTTTTGTAGATTACTACGTAATATGCGTAAAACCGTTGTTTCATTCGAATCTTGCAGCCATTGTTTTTGTATGGAGTAGTAGGGAATTCAAATTTTTAATTGTGGTAACTAGGCAGCTCTAATGTAAAATTATATGGCGTAATTTGCATCCCTGCATTTAGGATTCTATCAGATAATGTAGTATTGACAATTAATTAATTAAATTTATTGATCTTATTAATTTAAAATATCATGCCCCAGACTAGAGCAGAAAAGCAATGGGCACAAAGTGGCAGGACTGCTGTGACTCAGGGGAGAACTGAGGGGGCCGATTCTCCAACGCATCACAGCCTAAAAAAATGTTCAACTTGTGAGCTGTTTGCCGGACTCTCTGGAAAGGAACATGATATAGCCAAGGTGGATGTCTTTGTGTGTGCCAGGTGCAGAGAATGTCTAAAAATTAGGCATCAACTCACCGTTCTGATGGGTGTCTATGAGAGCTTGATTTGAAGGGTAGATGCCTTCAAAGAAATTAATATGAGGGGCCCGTCAAACTCTCAGCTGCCAAACACAATGCCAGAGCTCACTTCTGGGCATCAGGCAACACAGAGGCAATCTGCAAGGCAGAATGCTCTGGTCCCACAGGAGTTAGTTATTGTCGGTGACTCTGTTGTCAGGGAGATTGGGAATATATTGTGTAAAAAGGATAGACCTGGCAGAAGTTGATGTTGTAAAGCATATATCATCTTTTAAGGGCACAAAGGTTAATTGTTAGACACATTGGCACTAATGACATTAAGAGTAGGAGATCTGCAGGTTTACTTAACAAGTACAGGTCAATGTTGCAAAAAAGTCGTGAGTTAGGGTTAAATTTGAAAGTTTCTGCAATTCTGCCCAGACACGATAGTAGGGAGTACATGATGAGAGCCTTGTCAATAAATTTGGCCCTGGAGGAAATGTGCAAGGCTCAAGGGGTAGAATTTTTTTCAGAGTGGTCTGTGCTTGTTAATAGGAGAGACTGCTTCTACAGGGATGAGATACACTTAAATAGAAATGGTGCAAGAATATTTGCTGATGCTATCGAGGCAGTGTTAGGTGGTTTGCAAAACTGGTAGCTTGGGGGGATTCACAGACTAAAAGGTTAAAAGTAGCCACAGGCAGAGGTGAACGTGATTCTTGCACAACTTCTATTAGAATAAGTAGCGACCTGGAGCAAGGGGTTTTGGGGTTTTCATGGATTGATGGCAGTCATCGTGAAATATGTGATGTGTTAGGGTAAGTAATAATAAGAATAGGTGCATGTATACTTGCATAGTATAGTAAATAAATTTAGTGAATTTGAAGTGTTGGTCAAAACATCAAAGGATGATATTGTTGGGATAGCAGAGAAGAGGTGTCACACAGATATAAGGAATGCAGAACTGGAATTTGGGGAGTACAATGTGTACAGAAAGGATAGACAGGATAAGAAGGGAGGAGGTGTTATGCTGTTAATTAAGAAAAACATAATATCAAAAGAAGTGCATTCAGTTGATATAGATGAACAGTGCACTGTTGAGTCAGTTTGGTGTGTTATAGGCCTAATGACTTGAATGAGTACAATCAACAGTTGAACAGAGAAATAGATTGGGCTAGTAAATCAGAATGTCTTATAATGGGGGATGTTAACTTCCCAGATATAGACAGGAACATGGGTTGGTGAATTGCACACTAGTAAGACTTTTGTGGATTTATTGGATGAGTTTTCTGCAGCTGCATGTTCGAGAGGCAAACAGAGAGGGTAATACTCTTGATCTGGTTATCGGCAGTGATCATTCGTGTATTAAGAATTTGCAGATAAAGGAACCATTAGGTGGCAGTGATCACAGTGTACTGATGTGGGGTTTATTTAAAGATATAATTACCATTAGGAGTAAAGGAAGGGGTTTTTGCTTCCGTAAAGGTGACTACAGTGGTCTCAGATAGTTTTTAAATTCTGTACAGTGGGACCAACTGATGATGTTACCAACAGCAAATTCTAAGTGGGAAGCATTCAAGGAATTAATAATGGAAGCTGCTAACCGTTTCATACCTATTAAGAAATATTATTCAAGGTTTAGACCTAAATGGTTGTCAAATGAACTAATAAGACTTGTGGCAGAGAAGAAAAATGCATGGGATGTGTATAAATTATCAGGCGACAGAAGCCTATGATACATATAAGCTAGTCTGTAATCAAGTCACAGATTACGAAGGCAGATTACAAGAAATCTTTGGCAAAGGACGCTAAGAAAAACAGCAAGGATTTCTTTACTTATACACTAAACTCTAAAAGGAAAGTGATGACTCTGATTGGTCCACTTGATATCGATGGTTCGAACGTTGATAATCCTGCTCAGATAGCAAACAAACTGAATGAGTATTTTGCATCTACATTCACACATGAGGAGTTTTTAAGGTTTGAAAATGCCACAAGGTTATCAAATTGTAACAGGGCGCTTAATGATTTTGTAATAACTGAGAACAAAGTGGAGGAGAAATTGTTGAAGTTAAACATAAGATAGGCACCTGGAGTGGATGGTATCTATCCAGTTATATTAAAGGATTTGGAAAAGGAAGTAAGCAAACCCTTAGCCATAATTATGAGAGCATCCCTGGACTCATGGGAGAAGTGCAAATGTGCCCCCAATTCACAAAGGGTATCAAAGAGTGACAGGAGTAATTACAGACCAGTTCATTTAACTTCTGTTCTTGGTAAAATAATGGAGTCACTGGTTAAAGATGCATTTCAGGATCATCTAGACAAGACTGCAGCAATAATTCAGACACAGCATGGGTTTGTTAAGGGAAAGTCTTATCTGACAAATTTGATTGGTTATTAAGATGTGGTTACAAAGGAACTGGATGAAAAAAATAATTTTGATATCATATACTTGAATTTCAGGAAAGCTTTTGAGATGCGCATGGAAGACTACTGTACAAATTGGAGCAGAATGGTATTAAGGGTAAGTTACTACAAAGGATAAAAGGATGGTTGAGGTGGAGAAGACAGAGGGTGGTAATCAATGGGTGCTGCTCTTCGTGGACTAATGTTATTAGTGGAGTCCCACAGGGTTCGATGTTGGGTCCACTATTGTTTTGTATATTTATCAATGATATTGATGAAGGTATATCAGGCTTAGTATCGAAGTTTGCAGATGATACAAAGGTTGGCAGGGTTGTTAATGACAGTAATGGCAGTGTGTTACTGCAACAGGATCTAGAAAATTTGGGCAGATGGGCTGAGAAGTGGCAACTGAAGTTTAACATTGAAACATCATGGGGTGTTTTCAATGATATACAGAAATTTTGCTGGCAGGGTGATTGTCCCGTCATATAAGGCAATGGTCAGGCCATGCGTTGAGTAATGCGTACACATGCCACTACTACACCGAAACCAATAATAAACTCTACCAGTTAAACAGGACGCAAAGCTTTGGCACTTTAGCACCAAAACAGTGCGAAGAGAAGAAGTGGTACTTGTATGGGCATGAATAGGACATATCCGACTCACCTCCATCTACTCACAGAAGAGGATCCTCCTCAATGTCCATACTGTTCAGCACATTTATCAGTGAAACATTTTTTGATTGACTGCCCACAGTATCAACAGGACAGAACATCTGTCCTGTCTTCCCGACAAATCTGCAAGAACCAGTGACATTAAAGCATATTATTGGCGATGAAGCAAATATCAATTAATTTTTCTCTTTTCTGAAAAAAAATTGGAATTTATCATAAATTCTGAAAGATCTCCGTAATAAAAATGAAGTCATTACAACTGAATTTTGTTTTTTAGCATTTCACTATGAATAAGCGCACTATAGCCCCAGTAGCTTATGCACCATTAAACCTACCTAAAACACACACACACACACACTTTAATTTCCCCTTTCAGAGCCTGATATTTCTCATGTAGGTCTCCCCTAAGGTGCCTAGTTACCAAAATCTGTGGCTCACATATTGAAAGTCATTGATTGTCTGCATGCACTTTTGCTGATCTCACCAAACTTGTTAATGGTTATGATTTACCATAGCAACATTGAGTGAAGGGTTGAGGGAAGGTTCCTGAGCATACTGATCTAGGATGGAAATTTTTGTTAGTTTGAGTTGATGTATTTCTGTGTTATTCAGATATATTGCTGGTGGAGGGTATCCATTACCTCATAAGGGGACAGCACAGAATTCTGAAATGTAAGGCTAAATTTCATGATTATATTATTGTTAAATAACCCAGTGCATTATGGTTATTTTGTAAATCACCGATTTTTCATTTGCCCTTATATCCTTCTGCCACTTCATTACAAATAGTAGTAAAGGTTGTGGAGTTTTATATCGGTGCATGTCCAACACCAAATAATTAACCTAAGTTGTATACAATTTTCAAATATGATTTTTAAAAATTTAAAGCATGATTATTTGCTGTTTGTTCAATTTTGTAATTTATCATGGTCGTAAAGTTAAGAATTTTGAAATGTATCTCATATTATCTGTTGCATTCCCCAAGAATGTAAATTGTGTAGGGGTCAAATAGCAGTAAGGCATCCTGTGAAATGGATAATGCCTGTGACCCTCTTAGTCATCATTGTCCAAGATTGGGATGTTTACACTTCTCACACTTTAATATGAATCATTTAATTGCATTAATAACATCATCACTTCCAGTATTTGGGGAAGCAGCATTATTATATCCAATAACCACAACATCTTTTTGTGTTTAAATTCAAGAAAAATATCATAGTCAAAAGATATGGTTGTTTCTTTTATGTTAGAAGAGTTATGGTAGTTTGTTATTCTCCTTTCCTCCCTCTCTTGAATTTTACATAGTGTTATAGGAATTAAAAATACTTTTTTTTAATTTTATGAATGAATGGTTTATAACTTATATTGGAAAAATAATGTAGCTAACCATCTAGAAAAGGTGTTCTAATTCTACTTACTAATTAGAAAGACACTGTTGGTGAATAATTGAAATCTTGTCTATAGAAATATTAATAGAAATCATTATTTTATACCACAGATAACTGGAAATTTTGTATAATATAATATCGCTGTTATTAATGTGCTTGATTTTTTTTTTTTTTTGAGGAATGTTCAATGCTTTTTAACAACCGTTTTCATTCCTATTATTAAAACATAAAATGTATTTTATTGTCTTCTTATTATTATTATTGCTGCTCTTATATTATTTCTCCCTGATTGGGAGTTCCACCTCGTGACGGGTATTGCTACCAAGTACACAGGGGTGGTTGTTGTTATGTCTGGTGTTACTGTTGGTTGAGGAACTCTCTAACAATCCTACGTGTTCAGGATTGTGACTTTCTGGAGTTCCTTGTAGGTGTTCACTGGGAGACCTGTTGCTGCTAGGCTGTTATGTAGGGTCTTTAGCACCATACCTGTGGTTGACAAGATGATTGGGATGGTCGTTACTTGTTGCATATGCCACATCTCTTTGATCTCCTCTCTTAGGTTCGTGTACTTCCTGAATTTTTCCCCATGGGTTTTCTGCAGGTTGCCAGTGTTGGGTGCCGATATGTCAATCAGATAGGTAGCCTTTTCCTTCTTGTCCACAAGGATTATGTCTGGTTTGTTGTGAGGAATTGTCCTGTCCGTTATTATGGCACGGTCCCAGTACAGCTTGTGGGTTCGGGTCTCTATTACTGCCTGGGGTTCGTACTTTTGTTATACACTTTCTTCGATCAACTGGTATTTCCTTGCTAGTTTCTGATGTATTATCCTGGCTACCTGGTAGTGTCTATGAGTGTACTCAGTCTGGGTACCTTGCATCCCACGGTGATGTGTTGGATCAGTTCTGGGGCCAGGAGAGTTGTCATCTAACGTTCTGGGCTCTTTGGCAATATATTTTCTATAGTTCCTGGTGTTGATTACCTGGTCGTGGATGACGAGCATGAATCCTTCAGTCTCGGGGAAGAGCGTCTTGCTCGTGAGCCATGCATTGGAAGCAATTTTAACCTAAGTTCGTCATTGACCGCTGTGACCCTGATGGAGATCATTGTAGTGTCTGCCATGGAGTGTCTTCTCTGTCCATCTTTCTAGCTTCGTTTGTACCTCTTGGTTGGGGGAACTCCTCGTTTGGATTGAGTGGGGTATACCCCTTCTCTATCTTCCTTATGGCCTGGCTGTGTGTTTCTGGAGGTAATCCTTCAGCTTAACTATCTTCTGTTGCTCAATGAGGTCTATCAGGCCCCTTCCTCCTCCTTCCTAGGCAATTGTCAGTCTCTGCATGGCAGCTCTCAGGTGGCGTTGGCGGCTCTTAGTCATCATTGTCCTTGTCTTTCTCATGATATCCTCCAGCTCGGTGTTAGTCCAATCTATGACCTCGAAGGAGTATATTAGTACTGGTACTGCATAGGTGTTTATTATTATTATTATTATTATTATTATTAGCTATATGGTGCAAGGAAGCCTGAGGCTTTTTCTGCCCCAGCCAAAAAAAAAAAAAAAAATCCTGAAGTTACTAAGAGAGAGAGAGAGAGAGTCAGAAGTAGAAGGGAATCACCAAGAAAGAGAAGAATGATGATATCCAGCTCAGGATCCTGGCTGTGCCAAGCCTATACTCACCAGATGTGAACCCCTGGGGTTAATTTCAGGTGCATCATTATATTAAAAAAAATAAATAAATAAAAATAAATAAATATATATATATATATATATGTAATATTTTTAGCCATGTCAGATCCAAACAGAGTTAATAACAGTGATCTCTATTTGACTCTGGTGTGGTTACTAAAATTATATTTTTATTTTTCTGCCTCCTGTAGACCATGTGAAAGAAGCTCTTGGGCTTAACATACACTACTTTCCTTGTGATCACGACTATCACAAACACGGGGAAGAATTAATTCAAACACTCTTTTCGAAATTCTTTTTTCCGGCTTCGCAAAGAATGCTCTGCAGGCCATGCAGTTAGCTGATTTATTCTTCCATGTCAGAAGATGATTGTGGATCCCAATTGCAGGTAGCACATTTTTTAGGGTCCATAGTCTAATGATGGACCCTTGTAATGTCACTCGGTTGTGTCTGTCTGTCCGTCCATCCATCAAGCATTATATCTCTGGAACCACTCAACCTATTGACTTGAAATTTTGCATGGGTTTGTACATCATGTGGGCCAACATATTGATCGTTGTTGGCAAAAATTTCTGAGAAATGGGGGGGGGGGGGTAAAATGTGGGGAGACATAAATGTTGACAATCTATAATTTATTACACACATTCGAAAGATCTCAGCGAGTAGGTTTAAAGTATAATTTTATAATATTTTTTAAATTAAAAATGGCGGCGCCAGACAGGAAAATGTGACTAATTTTTGTGTCCCCCCCACCTCTATTTCTGTCACTAATGAAGCTAAAAATTTAAAAAGCACATTAGCTATGTATTATTTGATGCATATCAAGGGGAAACTATTCTGATTGAAATCTATCATTTACTTTTTGTGTTAAAATTGAAAAAAATCTTTTATTGCACTTCGATAGCATGCTTCTTTGTACTAAGTAACTCTTTTTGGTGACAAAAAGGTTGCTCTAAATAGTTATTGAATAATTCTATAAAAGTCATTTATAAATTTTGCAATGAGAAGTATTTTTTAACAATTTTCAAAGCTGGAGTTGTCCCGGCAAGGAGGTACTCAGAAAGCCAGCGTAGAGGTGGCGGTGGTGGGGAGGCACCTGCACGGAGTCTTGCATGGCCCTCACCTACCTGACCTGCAAGTTGTTTCTCCAATCTTTAATTGCTTCTCCCACCCTTGTCATTCGCAACAACTGGAAAGATTCAAATAGACAACACTTTTGTTAGTTCCTCAGCTTTAGGCCAAGCTGGGGTATTAGAAACTTTTTTTTCAGTTACCATAAAGCTCTCTATTTGAGATACTACACTAACAAGCATTCGTGACTATGGACCCTTTATCCTGAGTGCCTAGCATTCAGTAGTTGACTGATTTTTTTTTTTTTTTATAATCGCCATCCTCTCATACCAGATAAAAAAGAGGCCTGGGTGATTAGTTTGTATAAGAGACAAATTTTATGAAACTGCTTATATTATAATATCATTTCTAATCTAGTAATTTTGGTAAATATTATGAACTACTGTTGACGTTTTTATCAGTAAAATCCCATCAATGGTGTGAGGAATCTTTATGAACATTTTTTCAGTGTTCATGGTTGAGTTGTTCTCGGGTAAGGGTTGCATTCTTTTTTTTCTTCTTCTGTGAACTCAGGTTTCGCATCCAACAAACTACACTGATTGAAGAATACATGCAATTACAGATGGTATTCTGACACCTTATAGCACTGGTTTTCAACCTTTTTTTAATAACGGCACCCCTAAGTAATTTATTTTATTTTGTGGCACCCCTACTCAGTTTTCTGCCTGTTAGATCTGATTCTCTGTGTGTGTGTGTGTGTGTGTGTGTGTGTGTGTGTGTGTGTGTGTGTGTGTGTGTGTGTGTGTGTATATGTATATATATATATTTAGTACCTCTATGTAAAGAATAAAATTATATACTGTATATATATATAATTGGTATTACGAAATGTAATTTTTATAATTATATTATTGTAATAAATATCATATAACATATATATATATAGAGGTACTAAGTAAACATCAATTATAGATCACCACAAAATTAAAAAGATACTGTACACCTTTTTATAATGAAATAAACATATAAATTAAAAAATAATAATAAGTTTAAGTAACTTAAACCCAAATTACGTGTCACCCCTGGAATCTTGTTGCAGCACCCATTTTGAAAACCACTGCCTTTATAGCCTTAGTTTCTTTGGCACTCAACATGCATCTAACATCCTGCAGTGCCCATTAACCAGTGATAATCTGTGGACAGAATTTTGGGAAACTTTGATCTTGGAGATATTTTTTAGTGACAACATAGTTAATCTGAAATTAAATTTCATGTTATCCTTATTGAAAACGCAGTTTCAAGTATAACATTATGTGGTAACTTTTTTTTTTTTCTTTTTTCCAAAATTATCATTGAGCCGTTTCCATAGATTTTTTTTATCCCTCTGTTTTTTTAGATGGATCCAACCACTTGGTTTCTATTCTGAAAAGGATTTTTCTTTTGACCAATTTGATGCCAATCGAGAACTTACTAAAATAGGAACTTGTGCCTTCTATGAAGAACTTTTTGATAGACTTCACATTAGTAAGGTTGGTAAGCTTTAGTGTTGCAATTTTATGTTTAAGTGTATAAAAAATCTTATTGTAAAAAATTGAAGGAGACACTTTACTATATTAAAAAAAAATTTTTTATTGATAGTTACTTGCAAGGTGATGAAATTTTCATACTTTCAGCGACGGAAACGTATAAGCTGTTTGAAGTGCTCTGGAACTCTTTGTTCCACTGAGGGGCTAAATTAAGGGAAATAAGCATATTCTACATTCAAAAAGAACAACATTATTTGCGTACATCAATGCTATACATCTATATTTACTGTAAATTTTCAATATGCATAACTAGGTTGAATATTTCAATTATTTGTTATTGTCTCTACCTGAATATTCTTCATGGAATTATAATTTTCATATCTCTACCAGCCCAACAGTTTCCGCTTGATAAATTATCAAGTGGAAACTGTTGGGCTCCTCCTTCCACTTGTCTGCACTACATGGAGAATTCCTATGTGCCTGAATAATAAACCACAAATATGTTTATTCCTTTAGCGTTTTTAGTTCAGCACCACCTAATGTGTAATCTGTTTTGAGGTTGCTATTTAGTTGCCATTACAATATATGCCATTACATTACAATATAGTTGCCATTTAGTTAAACTCTTATTCTCCCCATATTTATCTTAAATAGTTTGGTGGTTGTATTCTACATTTATGTATATGGAGTTTAACCTTATCCTACCTGCATCTCTCCTGTGCATGTTACACATGCACAGAAGTGATATATTTACTCTCTGAATTAGCTAACCTAATATATATGCAGAAGGTAATTCTATATATTTTACTTTGAAAAAAAAAAAAAAAACACAAGATGTTTTCTGTGCAAAGATAACATACTCTATATTAAATCTATTTTGAAAACACATGCAAAAAAATTATTACTGAAATTACAGAATATAAAAACTTGAGACAGTTTCACAAAATAACTGTTAATGTTTTTAAGCAACTTGTCATACAGCAAGCCATACAGGTTAAAATTCAATACTGGTCTGGATTATCTTTTTTATATAAGAGTACTTTGCAGTTTTTAATCAAGAAAACTTTTGAGTTTTGAAAATTCTAACATTCTAAGGCAAATTAGCCAGAGTTTCAGTATAGCAAAACACTAATAGGATTTGATTTTTTTTTTAAAACACATAAAGGGTAAATCTTCCTACCAACTTGTTTGCACCAAAAAAAATTACTTCAGAAAGTTAACTGACATCATTTGCTTTTCAGTTGGCAATCTCTTTTCCTGTCTGCATTCCAGACCTTTAAAAATATCCTGCCTCAGAAATCTCAAAGTTTTCAATGATATTCTCTCCAAACCCACTCTTTCTGAAGCAGTTGATTATTATGCTTGATGCAGTGCTCTTATTGTTATTGCTATCCTAAGCAATAACAACAGCAGCATGTTATTACTATCCCAAGCAATAACAGCATTACGGATAGCATCCAAGGCATTTCATTTTGGCTGAAAATTATTTATTTCTAATTTGTAGATCAATTACCTTATCAGGCAGGCTCTTTGTGTTCTCTTGAAGTTATAAATGATGCTTTGATCCAGTGGCTTGGCTTCATAATCCTTGTGGTAAAAATAGCTGTACAATTCATCAACTTAAGTGCCTTAGCAGATTGTGCTGTGAAAGGCTTTGAATCATCAAATTGTTTTTGCTTTCCCTGAAGTAACCATAAGCAAGGTCATAAAACAAGGTCACAAGTGGGTGCAGTTTTGCACTGCCACATTACAAAAACATGCTGCATTACAAAACTGCAGTTTTGTAATGCAGCATAACAAAACAGTGATGGTTTTTTTACTTAATTTTTCACCATTACAAGATATTCTCTCTCTCTCTCTCTCACAGTCTTTTATTTCACAACAAGTTATAAAATATACCCATCATGTTAGGATTAAAGATACCCTTTACCTCATATTTTTCAAGAATGGACAATACAGAATATAACCATCTGTAGCTTTTGATTTGTCAACTAGTTCAGACTTTCCCCAGGCACATTGCAAAACTAAGTTATTCTGTTCTTAAATCTTTGGAGCCGGCCACTGCTACATTTAAACTCACTGATTTCTTTTTTTTTTTTTTTTTTTTTGTGCTAAATAATTTGCTTTTTCTTGCAAAATTAGTCTTGGTATTAGAAACTTAATGCACACGTTTGTTGGTGTTCTTTATGTTTCACTGCACAATTTATTTATTTTATTTTTTTTTTATTATTATTATTTTTTTATGACTGCTCTGGTAGTTTATTTCACAGCTTGCACTTCAAGATTTTTTTTTTTTTTTTTTGTGTTTATTAGTATGGTAGACAAAGTAAATAAAGGAATGTTTATTCCTCTTCAGTGTCAGTTTTTACTTCATTCCATCCTGTAAGTCTCTTGTATAATTTTCGCTTTACTTTCCAGGCTTAAATATTCTGTTTACCTTTTTTTCCCAGTGCATAACTGCTAGACAAACTTTAATGTAAAGAAATCAGCTCAGATCCTATAAAGTGGGTGGGGAATAGATTATGTAACAATTGCAACTGATCTTAATGATTATTTTCACAGTGTATTTATATGTAGCTGTCACAAACTGTCTTTGTTAATATAAAAATAAATTCTAAAAAGTGAGTGCTATCTTTTGGAAAATGCTGAAACTGGTGGTCATATGTATGCTGGTTGTAAGCCAGTAATACAAAAACAACTGTGCACCAAGCTTTGTATTAATCATCATCATCAGCCATTTTCAGTCCACTGCAGGATGAAGGCCTCTCCAGCAAATTTCCAGTTCCTTCTGTTTTGAGCACTGGCCATCCATTTACTACCCACAAACTCATGAATTTCATCTATCCATCTCTGCCTTTGTCTTCCAGGTTTTCTTCTAGCTCCTCTTGGATACCATTCTGTTATTTTCTTAGTCCATCTGTCATCATGTCTTCGAGCTATGTGTCCTGCCCAAGACCATTTTAGTTCTTTAGTTTTGATAAGAATGTCCTTTACTTGAGTTTGTTGCCTAATCCATGTGTTTCTCTTCTTATCTAACAGTCTGATTCCCAATATAATTCGTTCCATTCTTCGCTGTGTAGTTCTCAGCTTCTCTTCCATTCTTGGTGAATGTCCAAGTTTCACTTCCATAAGTCATGGTGGGGAGTATACATTGGTTCATTATTTTACGTTTCAGGCAAACTGGGATATTGCTCTTCAGTATGTGACTATATTTCCTGAATGCTATCCATCCAAAATTTATTCTTCTCTTGACTTCCAGCCATTTATCATTATTACAGCTAATAACTTGTCCCAGATAAGTATATGACTCCACCTTTTCAATTACTGCTCCTTCAATCATTATTTCCCTTTCTGTGGCATACTTGTTCATCATTACTTTTGTTTTAGCCATATTCATCTTTAGTCCAAAATCCTTACTAACTGTGCATAACTGATTAAGATTTTCCTCTAATTCTTTGGGATCATGGCTTATGACCACAATGTCATCTGCAAATTGTAAATGGTTTAGGTACTCTCCGTTCACATTGACTCCTTTCTGCGACCAATCTAATCTGAAAGCTTCCTCAAGGGCAGCAGAACAGCTTCGGAGATATTGTGTCTCCTTGTCGAACTCCTTTCTCGATTTTAAATTTCCTACTGTCTTTGTCTAGTCTAATAAAGGAGGTAGCACTCTCATATATTTTCTTCAAAATCATAATATATGGAGTATCAATGCCTTGTGTTTCCATTGCCCGAAACATTGCCTTATGCTGTATGGAGTCAAATGCCTTTTCATAATCCACAAATGCCAGGCATAATGGTGTTTTATATTCATTTGCTTTCTCCATTAGCGTGAAGGTGATCCATAGTTGAGAATCCTGTCCTAAAGCCAGCTTGCTCTTTCGGTTGATTCTCATCAAGTATTCTTTTTAATCTGTTAGTAATGACCCTTGTGAACAACTTGTAGATGTGGGATAACAAGCTAATTGGTCTATAATTTCCATTTTCTGATTTATCTCCTTTCTTATGCAGCAAAACTATGATTGCATTATTCCACTGCTTAGGCGTCACACCTTTTCTAATGCACTTTGTGAAGAGTCTTGCCAGTTTTTGTGTTATGTCTTTTCCTCCCAATTTTAACAACTCTACAAGTAACTTCATCTCACCCTGGGGCTTTCTGATTCTTCATTTTCTTTAATGCATGTTCTACCTCATTAGGAAGAATATTGGGTATGTCGTATGTGTTGCTACTTGGCAATCCATCTTCCCCACTGCTGGCATCATTCCTCTGCTCCTTGTATAATTCTCTATAGTAGTCTTCTGCTATTTGAATTATGCCTTCTCTGCTGTTTATAAGTACACCATCGCTATTCTTCAGTTTCAGTATCATTTGTCTTTCTGTATTACTGCTCATGGCTGCTGATTTAAATCCTTTGTTTTCCCTTAATGCTTATTCTACTTTTCTTGCATTAAATCTTCTTATGTCCTCTCTGAGTCTCTTTCTAATGGCTTTGCATAACTCAGTATACTCAATTTTCTCCCTGTCAGTGTTTTCCTTGCTTTTCATTTGTCGTCTTCGGTTCATCATGACAAATGTTTCTTGACTAATTTTTTCTTCTTTGAATTTCTTTTTCCCTATAGGTTTCTTGCGCTTTATCACTTTCAGAAAGTTGTAATATTCCTCGTCGATATCTTGGTCCTCAGCAGTCTGCAGAAGCTCAAACTTGTTCTTAAGTTCCAGTGCTGTGCTGTGACTGTGCTGTGACTGTAGTATAAGGACTGTAGTATGTAGTATCCATGCTGTGACTGTAGTATAAGGTTATTCCTGTCTAAATGATCCTGAATTAATTCTTTAAACAGAGACTTCATAACAGAGACATAGAAGTTAAGCTAACTTCTATCCATGTAATTATCCATGTCAACCTTTGTGTTTCCCCTTAGTGAATTTGGGATACATTTTCATATCTCTATTCCATAGGACTTTTCCTGAATCCAAAGATGCTCTCTTAATTGTGGCTAAGGGTTTGCTTACCTCTTTTGCTGCCTCCCTTATCATAATAGGATAAATCCCATCCACCCTGCAACATTTCAGGTCTTAAAAATATGGTAGTCGAATGAAAGCACTACAAGCAACTTTTTTACATTGAGCTTCAACAATTCCTCTTTTGCTTTCCTCTCAGTTATCACAAAATCATTTAGCTACTTATTAGATTCTGATGAATATCTGGAATTCCTCTCAGTAAATCGCTCTTCATGCATGGATTTAGATACAAAATACTTATTTAGTTTGCTGGCAACCTGGGCAGGATCATCAACAGTTAAATAATTGTAATCAAATGGGCCAATATAATTCAACTCCTTCCTTCTATTGTCGATATTAGTAAAGAAATCTTTGCTGCATTTCTTGGCATTCTCTGCCAGAGACTTCTCGTAATCTGCCTTGTCTTGCCTAACCTCCTTTGTGACTTGATTACAGACTAGTTTATATCTACCATACTTTTCTGTATCTCCAGATAATTTATATGCATTTCATGTATTTTTCTTGTCAGCCATATGTTTCATCATTTCATCTTTCATCCATTTTGGTCTAAGCCTAGAATGTTATTTCTTAGTTGGTATAAAAAATACCCAGTAGTTTCTATGATTACTTCTCTGAATGTTTCCCATTTAGAATTTGCTGCTGGCAACATCAGGCAGTCCCACTGAATAGAATTTAAAAACTGCCCGAGACCATTTTTGTCACCCTTATGGAAGCAAAAGCCTTTCCCTTTACTCTTGAGAGTAGTAATTTCATTAAGAAACTGTGATCACTGTTAAGTTAAACAATGATCACTGCCATCCAGAGGTTCATTTACCTGCAGGTTCTTAATGTGTGAAGAGTCACTGCTAATAATCAGATCAAGAATATTGTTTGTTCTTGTTGCTGCTCTGTCATTCTTCTGTAGAAAACAGTCATCCAATAAATCTACAAAAGTCTTGCTAGTGTGTGAGTGACCAACCCACAGGTTCCATTCAATATCTGGAAAGTTAAAATTGTCCATTCCATTATAAGACCTTCTGATTTACTGGTCCCTCTATTTCTTTGTATAGTTGTTTGTTATACTCATCAACATCATTAGGCTTATAACACACTCCTACTGTCATTTTTGTGTTTCCAGTGCTTATGTCGCACCAATCTGATTTAACATTGGACTGGTCACTCATGTCAACTGGATGCAGTGGTTTAGATTTAATATAACTTTTTAACTAAGAGAATGATTCCCCCCCCTCCTGTCCTGACTTTCCTTCCTGTATGCATTGTACTCTCCTTATTCAAATTCAGCATCACTTATCTGTGATCCGATATCCCCACAATGTCTGTATTTGATGACTTAATCAGTGCTTCATGTTCATCAAATTTATTTACAGTGCTCCTAGCTGAACAAGCAACATCTTTTGAAATGGCAAGTATACGTGCACACATGTCCTTCTCTTAGCCTAACAAAGCCCACTATTTACTTGTTCTGTAATGGCCCACAGCAGGACTAGGAATCTCAGACATTGCTTTCCAGGCTGCTGAAATACTAAGATTTTATCAGTGTCCGTGAGTCAGCTGTTTTAAGTATTTACAAATTATTAACTTGTGCTTAAAGAATAAATGCTCTTTATATAACACTGGTCAACAAAGTTGCAATATTTTTTTATGTCTTTGATGAAAGTATTTTTTCTGTATTATATTGCATGTGCAGAGTTATGAAATCGGTATTAAAATATGTTTGCTCAAGTTTTGAAAATATCTGTCTGCTTATATTCTGGAAAATATGCTACATATGCCTAAAACAGGATAAATAAAAACATCCGCCATACTGTTTTAATATATCTTATATTGAAAAACATTTTTATATTATAAAAAAAAATGTCATAAAACAGTTTAAAATAATTGATATATTTTTAGTTATTGAAAAAAAAAAAATTAAGTCACATTTATCAGAAAAATACATAAAATCACTTGATTCACATTTTTGTGCTTCTTCACTTGTCATTTGTACCCGACATCTAGGGCATCTCTTCTCAAATTGTACCAATAGTCAGTTAGCATTGCAGTGTTCCATTTGCCTTGGTATTGCTTCTCCATTGCCGAGATGGCCTCATGAAATTTCTCACCATGCTCATCACTTAATGGTGCACAGTTTCCAGGAAAAAATAAAAATGGTAGTGAAGAAAGTGTACTTTTAATGACATGTTGAAGCCTAATTTTTGGTACGATGACAGGTTTCTTACAAGCTGTTTATAGTTACCTGCTTTGTTGTTTCCCAGAAAGCAGCTACAAGTTAGCATTAGTAAAGGCATACAATGCAAGAAAGCAAGCTTATGCAGCATCAGCCAAAAGAAAAAAAAACCCCTCCCATTTTATCCCCCCCCCATTCGTTCCAAACACCTGTCCAGCTCAGCCTTAAATTTATTTACGCTATTAGCTTTCACAACAAAAGATGGAAGCCTGTTCCACCAATCAACTACCCGCTGGCTAAAGGGAAATTTCCGTACATCTATTCTACAACTATCTTTCCTCAATTTGAAACTATGCTCCTTCAGGTTCTTAGTCTGAGCAAGACGAAGAATCTCATCAGCATTCAGCTTGCTCAACCCATTCAAGGCCTTGTGCACCTCATTCAGATCACCTCGCACGTGCCTACTCCCCAAGCACTGAAATTTGCAGAACTTAAGCCTTTCTTGGTAAGAGCACCCCTTCGTTTCCCTCACCAATCTTTTTGCCCTTCTTTGTACTCGTTCTATCAACTCTACATCCTGCCTAAAATGAGAATTCCAGTCCTGTACACAGTACTCTAGGTGTGGCCTGACCACTGCCTTGTATAACGGGATTATTACCTCCCTGTCCCTGCTAACAGAATTCTTATATATCATTGACAAGACTCCATGACCTACCTTGGCAGCCTGTCTGCACTGCTTGGCAAACTTCATATTTGACTGCACAATTACCCCCAAATCTTTTTCACTTTCCACTTCCCTGAGTGTAGTACCACCCAGTTGGTACGTTTCTCTTTGGTTATGGCTACCCATATGCAGTACTTTGCATTTGTCAATGTTAAACTTCAGTTGCCACTTTTCACCCATTCTCCCAACTAATCTAGATCCCGTTAGAGTAGCATACTGTCAATACTGTCGTTAACAACCCTGCCAACTTTTGTATCATCTGCAAACTTGGACATTAAGCCTGATATACCTTCATAAATATCATTGATAAATATACAAAAAAAACAGTGGGCCCAACACTGAACCCTGGGGAACTCCACTAATAACATTTGTCCATGAAGAGCAGTGTTAGCATTAGCATTAGTAGTGGCATATGATGCAAGTTAGCAATCTTATACCGCATCAGCCAAAAAAAAAAAAAAAAAACTTCCACTTTACCCTTCCGTTCGTTCGAAATACCTATCCAGCTGAGCCTTAAATTTGTTTAGGCTATCAACTCCCACAACAAGGGATGGAAGTCTGTTCCACCAACCAACTACCCGCCGGCTAAAGGCAAATTTCCGCACATCTATCCTACATCTGTCTTTCCTCAATTTGAATTTATGCCCTCTAAGGTGATTATTCTGAGCAAGAGGAAGAATCCCATCAGCATTGAGCATGCTCAAACCATTCACGGCTTTATACACCTCTATCAGATCACCTCGCTGGTGCCTAGTCTCCAGACACTGTAATTTGCGAAACTTAAGCCTTTCTTTGTAAGAGCTACCCTTTGTTCCATTCACTAATCTTGTTGCCCTTCTCTGTACTCGTTCCAGCAGCTCTACATAATTCTTGAAATGAGGCCTCCAGACCTGTATACAGTATTCTAGGTGTGGCCTGACCATTGCCTTATACAAGGGAATAATCACCTCCTTATCCCTGCTAGAAAAATTCCTGTATATCATAGACAAGACACCATGAGCTACTCTTGCAGAGCAACTGCTTAGAGAACTTCATATCTGCCTGCACAATTACCTCCAGGTCCTTTTCATTCTCTACCACTGTCAATGTAGTACCACAGAGTTGATACATTGCTCTGGGGTTACTGTTTCCCATATGTAGTACTTTACATTTGTCAATGTTAAACTTCATTTGCCGCCTCTCAGCCCAACTGCTCAACCTTTCCAGATCCTGTTGCAGCAACATAGCGTCAATGGCATCCTTAACAGCCCTGCGAACCTTTGTATCGTCTGCAAACTTGGACATTAAGCTTGATATACCATCATCAATATTATTTATAAATACAGAAAAAAATAATGGATCCAACACTGAACCCCGAGGGACTCCACTAATAACATTAATCCACGATGAGCAGTGTCCACTGATTACCACTCTCTATCTTCTCCTCCCCTTTATCCATAGCAGCAATTTGCCTCCAATGCCACACTGCTCAAATTTGTGCAGCAGTCTTCCATGTGCAACAGTATCAAAAGCCTTTCTAAGATCCAAGTATATAATATCAAAGTTATTCCCTGCATCCAGCTCTTTTGTGTCTGCATCATAGTATCCTATCAAATTGGTCAAACAAGATTTCCCCTTAACAAAACCATGCGGTGTCTGAGCTATAACTGCAGTCTTGTCTAGATGATCCTGCAGTACTTCTTTAACCATTGCCTCCATTAATTTTCCTGGAACAGAAGTTAAACTCACAGGTCTATAATTACTTGTGTCAGCCTTTGATCCTCCTTTGTGAATTGGGATCACATTTGCACATCTCCAGTCTATGGGTACCTCCCCTGAGTCCAAGGAAGCTCTCATAATTATGGCTAAGGGTTTGCTTACTTCCTTTGCTGCCTCCTTTATTGTAACTAGATAGATCCCATCCACCCCACGTGCCTTTCTTGTGTTTATCTTCAACAATTTACCATCCAATTTACCCTCAGTTATTACAAGATTATCTAGCTTACTGCTAGAGTTGAATACCCCTCTGGCATTCCCCTCGCTGAATAACTCATGTGTGAATGTCGATGCAAAATATTCATTTAGTTTGTTAGCTACCTGAGCAGGATCATCAACACTTGAACCATCGATATCAAGTGGGCTAATTTGATTCATCCCCTTCCTTCTAGAGTTTACATAAGTAAAGAACTCTTTGCTGTTTTTCTTTGCATCCCTTGCCAAAGATTTCTCATAATCTGCCTTTGCCTGCCTAACCTCCTTTGTGACTTGGTTACAGACCAGCTTATATCTGTCATAGGCTTCTATGTCATGTGGTAATTTATATATATCCCATGCATTTTTCTTCTCTGCCAAATGTCTCATTAGTTCATCTGACATCCATTTAGGCCTAAACCTTGAACAATATTTCTTAGTTGGTGTGTAAAGCCTAGTAGCTTCCAAGATAAGTTCTTTGAATGCTTCCCATTTTGAATTTGCTGTTGGTAACATCATTAGTTGGTCTCACTGTATAGAATTTAAATACTGTCTCAGACCATCGTAGTCACCTTTACAAAAGCAATAACCCTTCCCTTTACCCCTGATGGTAGTTACCTCTTTGAGTAAATCCCACTTCAGCACACTGTGATCACTGCCACCTAGTAGTTTCTTTATCTGCAGATTCTTAATGCATGAAGAATAACTACTGAAAATCAGATGAAGAGTATTACTCCCCCTGGTTACCTCTCGAACATGTTGCTGTAGAAAACAGTCATCCAATAAATCCACAAAAGTCTTGCTAGTGTGCGAGTGACCAGCCACTAGTTCCAGTCAATATCTGGAAAGTTTAAATCTCCTATTATAAGACATTCTGATTTACTGGTCCACTCTATTTCTCTGCACAATTGCTCATTATACTCATCACATTCATTAGGCTTATAACACACATACCCTCATTTTTCATTTCCCAGGCTTATTTCATACCAAACAGACTGAACGCTGCATTTTTCACTAACATCAATTGGATGCACTTTTGATTTTGTATTTCTTAACTAACAGCCTAACCCCTCCTCCCTTCCTATCCTGCCTATCCTTCTTATACACATTGTGCTCCACAAATTCCAACTTTGCACTGCCTATATCTGTGTGACATCCCATCTCTGATATCTCAACAATATTTGCCTTTGATGTCTTGACTAGCACTTCAAGCTCATCAAATTTATTAACTTTACCCCTAGCATTGGTGTACATGCAAGAATACATGCACCTGTTCCTGATCCTAGCCACCCTGACACAGCCCATGTATTTACTTGTTCCACTATGACTCCCAGCAGTTCTGGAAATCTCCATTACCTTGCTTTCCAGTCTGCTGCCCATTCTTATAGAAGCAGTGCAAGAATCACTTTTGCCTCTGCCTGCGGCCACTGTTAACCTTTTAGTCTGTGTATATCCCTAGACTAGCAGTTTGAAAGCATCCTAGCTGCCTTCTCACTACTGTGGAAGACCTGGGCATCCTTGAGAAGGTTTCTGTATCTGTGGGCCAACAACATGCCTTCCTTTATTTTGGTCTCACTAAGTCTTGGAAATTTCCTTGATAAATTTGAAAGCTAGTCCATCTTGATCCGTGATATTAACAAATAGTTTCTAAGTCCCAATTTTTATGTGTAGAGGAGGGTTGGATTGAGGGATTGCCAGCCTTTTCTTGTTTAATGAGAAGACTGTGCTCAACTGTCCCATTCACAAAGAAAACAGCAGAATTTTGTTTCCTCTGCTGTGTTCCTAACAAGATGTCAGTAATATTTAATCACCACAAATCTACCATTGGTGCTCCTTGTAATTGATGGATTTAATAAGAAGTTATTGTATAACTCTTTCATATATGACCTGCAAGGCCTATTGGAATTGATGGTAGTATGCTGCCATTATTTTGTAGTCTTGCTTTTAAACTTAATTTAGAAAAATGTATGATGAGTCTTGAGGGTTGGTGAGTATGAAGTGATTCCATTAAACCATTGGTGTCAATGCAGGCAGGGAGGTTATTTTCCATTTTAGCAAAAGTCCTTTTGGTGGCATCAGTATGCAGATTGTTTCATAATTCTGTGGGCTACAAGTTTTGCATTAAAAATGCCAAAAATTCTTTAACCTTATATTGAAGAAGATTCCACTATTGCAGACTTCAGCTTAAAAGTTTTTCATTATTTTTTTGGTAAATATAGATCTCTGATAAGATTGTTTAATTCATTTTGCATTTTGTGTTGCTTTGTAGTGGGGAAATTGTAAATAAAATCAGAATCTGTTGATATGGCAGGTTCATGCGATTTATCTCAGTTATCACTTGACTCTTCATCAGGATCTATAACATATTCAGCTGATGGCTTATGAACTGATAGGGAAGTTTATCTCCATGGAGTACTGGTTGAATAGATGGTATATTTGGGTAGCTTAATGTCCTCTTTTTCTTCTTGTAAATCCCCTGCTGATGACATGGCACCATACAAAAATCACAGTCTGTTTTATGAACTGAAGGCTTTCTCCATATCACAGGCATGGTGAAAGAATGGTCTTTCTGATTTAATCTGCTGTGGAGATTAGAAGCAGAAATATTGCAGCAAATATGAAACAACCACCTTTTGTCTTGTTCCCCAAACTTGCAGCCAAAATAACAGTTATGTGCCCTTTTTTTATTATCGGAGTAATGGCACACTTCTGTGATGCAAATCACAGAAGTGTGCCATTATAAACACAATGAAAATTATCCACACTTATGCAGCATGCAAGATTTTAAATTTTTTTTCTCACTCAAAAACAAGTGTAGCACATACAGATGCCTGGCTCAGAGTGACTGACACGTTTAGACAGGAAATAGTGAGACTCAGCAACAATGTCTGCAATGTTGCCATACGAACTGTACCTCAAGGCTAAATTTCACCAAAACTCGAGCAAAAATGCACTGAAAATGACATGTATAGTATTATTAAAACTAGAGCTAATAATTTATTTTATTTGTCTAATTTTATTTTTGAAATACTATTTGTTTTTCATGACACTAACTGTGAATGGTATAATTATTCTAAAGTATACATATATATTTTCAGCTTGATGCAGATTATTCTCGATATGCAATATGTGATACTACTCATTCTTTAGAATTAACTATGTTAGTACTTAAAGCTGCTCTTTTAGAGGACACATTAGAAGAGGCCACAACCACTAGAGTTAGTTCTCAAGGTGGGTTTTTTTTTTCTTTTTTAAAGGATTTTATTTTTGAATCCAGTGTATACATGTGAATATTGATGAAAGAGATATTTCAAAATGCATATTTGAATGTTTTTTTTTTTTTTTTTCTTCTTGCTTGCTATTATCTTTCTTTATTTGGAATTGACCTAACCTCAGGGGCTCACATCTGGTGAGTATGGGCTTAGAAAACCCAGGGTCCTGAGTTGGATATCATCATTCTTCTCTTTCTTGCTTTCTTGGTGATTCCCTTCTACTTCTGACTCTCTCTCTCTCTCTCTCTCTCAGGGTAATGCGGGAATTTTTTTTTTGGCTGGTGCAGCATAAGCTTCAGGCTTCCTTGCACCATATGGCTAATAATAAAGTTTTAATGAGGATTATAAATTGTATCTTATATCATCAGTTTGTTTATTGCTATCTTAAAGCAGTATTTCTTGAAACAAACCTTGGCTCTGCTTATCAGAAAGCTGTTGGGTAATACACCAAGTGTTAAAATAATTTTATGATTGGCATACACATCCCATATCCTTTACACCATTGTGAAATGTATCTTATTTCTGGAAGAAAAATCAAGGCACCCACAGTGAATTTTGTATGGAGAAATCTTTTCCCTGAATTTGTCTCTGTTTAAGGTGACCTCCCAGAAAATCATGAAATAAAGCTGTAGATGGGAAAAATAACTCTCTTTGAACATTATTTCGGAAGATAGAATAAGTTTCTGAAACCACATTATGACGAGAATGAATATGTCATCCAGATGTCTAAATGCAAAGATGTCATCTTTGCATTTAGAATTTGCATGCATTGCTCTAACAAATGTCCAGATGTGGAGCTATGGAAGATGATAATGCTCCAAAGAAGAATCTTAATGTAAAGAATTTAGGAGGTCATCATTATGTAACGTTGATCTCAACAACAATAACAGAATTGATCATAATTGAGTGTGGTTCTTACTTGCTTAGAGGGATGACCATAATGAATTTTCTGCATACAGAATGATGAATGTTGAAGAAAAGGTCTTCCCATCATGTTTTCCCAGCTCATTCAAATTTCTGCATGCAGAAATTTGAATATACAGCACAAGAGTTACATAAGAATCAAGTGTTAATTCTTGTGCACCTCATAATAAATTTCTGTCTCATCTACAGAAAGCAAGATGAGAAGGTTATTTGAGGGAGATTTTCCTAAGTTGTTCTGAATGAATACATTTTGAATTTTAGCAAATGCTGTCTGTAGTTAATTTCACAACTACTAAGTAGCAACTACTTGTGGTATTTGCCATCATGTCACCATATGATGGCGGATGATGAATGTTACATCTTTAAGCCATTATATGGTGATGTGATGGCAAATGAGTTACTTCTTTAAGAAAGTGTAGATTGATTCCTATAAATATAAACTGCAAGCTAAAATTTTCCAGATGGGAAATAAAATCAATTTAGACTTAAGTTAGTTGCATTTTGCATTCAGAGTAGCCCCATACAGAGTTTATACATTGATTCAACAATTCTTGAAGCATCTCTGGAACTCCTCTTTTGTGATGCTGTCCAACACTCTCTGTGATTTGGCTCATATCTCTGCAGTGTCTTTGAATCTGTTCTTTTAATTTGATTTTCATTTTTGGGAATAGGAAGAAGTCGTAGGGGCCAAATTTGGGAGAAAAGCGAGGACATGTGGCCATCTCCATTTTGTTCTTGGCTGAAAACTACTGATTTGACAAAGCTCTGTGATTGTCAAATTGTTGTGATGCAGAAGCCAATCCTGAGTGCACCATTTGTTTAGGTGTTTCCTCCTAACATCTGCTTTAGGACAGTATCATTCATTGTCGAAGAAAGCAATCAGCATGCTCTTGCCTTTGACCTGACTTGTCTTACAGGATGTGAAGACGATGGACTCTTACACTGTTCGTCACTCAGCAGATGCAGCAGAAATTTTGCAACAATCTGCCTTAAGTTTAAATTTTAAGTTAAATATGCATTGCTGTTTACTTTATGATAATCCTAGAATGTTACAAATATTTTGTCCTCATGGATGACTCGATGCACTTCAACATTTCATTAGCATTAGCATTAGCATTAGTAGAGGCATTTGATGCAAGAAAGCAAGCTTATGCAGCATCAGCCAAAAAAAAAAAAAAAAAAAAAAACCACTTCCACTTCACCCCTCTGTTCGTTCAAAATACCTGTCCAGCTGAGCCTTAAACTTATTTAGGCTATCAACCTCCACCACAAGGGATGGAAGTCTGTTCAACCAACCAACCACCCGCTGGCTAAAGGCAAATTTCCGCACGTCTATCCTACATCTGTCTTTCCTCAATTTGAATTTATGCCCTCTCAGGTGATTATTCTGAGCTAGAGGAAGAATCCCATCAGCATTGAGCATGCTTAAACCATTCAAGGCTTTATACACCTCTATCAGATCACCTCGCTGGTGCCTAGTCTCCAGACACTGTAATTTGCAAAACTTAAGCCTTTCTTCGTAAGAGCACCCCTTTGTTCCATTCACCAATCTTGTTGCCCTTCTCTGTACTCGTTCCAGCAGCTCTACATCCCTCTTGAAATGAGGCCTCCAGACCTGTATACAGTACTCCAGGTGTGGCCTGACCATCGCCTTATACAATGGAATAATCACCTCCTTATCCCTGCTGGAAAAATTCCTGTATATCATTGACAATACTCCATGAGCTACTCTTGCAGCCCGTCTGCACTGCTCAGAGAACTTCATATCTGCCTGCACAACCACCCCCAAGTCCCTTTCATTCTCTACCACTGTCAGTGTTGTACCATAGAGTTGATACGTTGCTCTGGGGTTGCTGTTTCCCATGTGTAGTACTTTACATTTGTCAATGTTAAACTTCATTTGCCACCTCTCAGCCCATCTGCTCAACCTTTCCAGATCCTGTTGCAGAAGCATAGTGTCAGTAGTGTCCTTGACAACCCTGCCAACCTCTGTATCATCTGCAAACTTGGACATTAATCCCGATATACCATCATCAATATCATTTATGAATACAGAAAACAATAATGGACCCAACACTGAGCCCTGAGGGACTCCACTAATAACATCAGTCCACGATGAGCAGTGTCCATTGATTACCACTCTCTGTCTTCTCCCCCTCAACCACCCCTTTATCCATAGCAGCAATTTGCCTCCAATGTCACACTGCTCCAATTTGTGTAGCAGTCTTCCATGTGCAACAGTATCAAAAGCCTTTCTAAGATCCAAGTATATAATATCAAAGTTATTCCCTGCATCCAGTTCTTTTGTGACTGCATCATAGTATCCAATCAAGTTGGTCAGGCAAGACTTCCCCTTAACAAAACCATGCTGTGTCTGAGCTATAACTGAAGTCTTGTCTAAATGATCCTGCAATGCGTCTTTAACCAGTGCCTCCATTAATTTTCCTGGAACAGAAGTCAAGCTCACAGGTCTATAATTACTTGTGTCAGCCTTTGATCCTCCTTTGTGAATTGGGGTCACATTTGCACATTTCCAGTCTATGGGTACCTCCCCTGAGTCCAAGGAAGCTCTCATAATTATGGCTAAGGGTTTGCTTACTTCCTTTGCTGCCTCCTTTAATATAACTGGATAGATCCCATCCACCCCGGGTGCCTTTCTTGTGTTTATCTTCAACAGTTTCTCCTCCACTTTACTCCCAGTTATTTCAAGATTCTGTAACTTACTGCTAGAGTTGAATACACCTCTGGCATTCCCCTCGCTGAATAACTCCTCATGTGTGAATGTCGATGCAAAATATTCATTTAGTTTGTTAGCCACCTGAGCAGGATCATCAACACTTGACCCATCAATATCAAGTGGACCAATCTGATTCATCCCTTTCCTTCTAGAGTTTACATAAGTAAAGAACTCTTTGCTGTTTTTCTTTGCATCCCTTGCCAAGGATTTCTCGTAATCTGCCTTCGCCTGCCTAACCTCCTTTGTAACTTGGTTGCATATCAACTTGTATCTATCATAGGCTTCTGTGTCATGTGTTAATTTGTAAGTATCCCATGCATTTTTCTTCTCTGCCATATGCCTCATTAGTTCATCTGACATCCATTTTGGCCTAAACCTTGAACAATATTTCTTAGTTGGTATGTAAAGCCTAGTAGCTTCCAAGATAAGTTCTTTGAATGCTTCCCATTTTGAATTTGCTGTTGGTAACATCATCAGTTGGTCCCACTGTATAGAATTTAAATACTGTCTCAGTCCATCGTAGTCGCCTTTACGGAAGCAATAACCCTTCCCTTTACCCCTAATGGTAGTTACCTCTTTGAGTAAATCCCACTTCAGCACACTGTGATCACTGCCACCCAGTGGTTCATTTATCTGCAGATTCTTAATGCATGAAGAATCACTGCTTATAATCAAATCAAGAGTATTACTCCCTCTAGTTGCCTCCCGAACATGCTGATGTAGAAAACAATCATCCAATAAATCCACAAAAGCCCTGCTAGTGTGTGAGTATCCAGCCCCCAAATTCCAGTCAATATCTGGGAAATTAAAATCTCCCATTATAAGACACTCTGATTTACTGGCCCACTCAAAGGTGATCTATCATCAGTCTGATTTACTGGCCCACTCATCAGGTGATCTATCATCAGTCTGACTTGATGATAGATCACCTGATGCTCAGTCCTCAACCAAAGTTTGGCCACTTTGGAAGTGCTAATAACTTTGAAAAGTTTGTGTTCTACACTTAGCATCACTGAATGCTTGTTTGAGCATTTTGCAAGTCTCTGTAGCTGTTTTCCCAAGCTTATAACAAAATTTGATGCAAATACTCTGTACTTTGCAATGATTCTTATGATTGAAAGTGCCTTTGAACTAGGAAGAAATAGTGAAAAGGGGTCATCTTACTGTAAAATAAGTATTATATCAGTCCCTGAGAAATGTCTATGAAGAAAAGCTAAGACTGAAGAGGGTAGATCCTCACGGGTGGTTGGGCCTCCTAAGTGCCATTGTGTTCCAAAAAATGATATCAATGCAATTAATTAATTTTATTTTATATAGTACTAGCATTGATAAACTTATTCAAGAAAGCAAAGCTTATTTAGCATTAAGTAAAAAAACAAACAAACAATTTTTAATAATTTGTTCAAACTTCTTTAAATTTATTCAAACTACCCAATTTCATAAATGGAAGTTTATTCCATATCTATTCTGCAACCATCCATTTAAATTTATATCCCTCTGTGTTGTCTGAGAATAAATGTCATCAGCACTTGTTACTAACATATCTCTGAATGCCTTATGCCCTTCATTTAGGTTACCATACCAATACCAGTAGACCTATGTGCTTTCTAAAATGACGTTTTGAAACCTGTACGCAGTATTCCAGATTTGAACTGACCATTATTTTATACAATTGGATAATCACCACTTTGTCCCTGCTGGAAAAGTACCTGTATATTATTGACAGAACTCCATTAGAAGTTGTTCTAGCAGCCTGTACTGTTTATAGAACCTCATCCTGGACTATACAATTATCCTTAGACCTTTGTCTTTATCAACTACCTTTCATGCTGTCCAATTAGTACATTATTCTAAGATTACTATGTTTGGTGCTACTCAAATGGTATGTTATTGTAGGATTACTAATGCACAAATGTTTACCTTGCATTTGTGAGTGTTTCACCCCAATTACCATTTTCATCCAGTCTTTCTACTTTATTTAGATCTTCTTGAAGTAGCATTACCTAATTAATGTTGTTCGTCACTTTACTCACATTTGTATCATCAGCAGACTTAGACATCAAACTTGAATTTTCTGCGTTAATATCATTAAAAATAGTGAGGAGGCCCAGTGTCGAACTGTGTGATATCCCGATGATTACATTAGTTCATGTAGAACAATTACAATTTATAATTATTTTTTGTTTCCTACAACTTAACATTTTTTATCTAGTGTAGTAACTTGCCCCTAATGCCACATTAGAGCCCTGAATTGGTTTTGGATACTCACAGGTTACATGCAATATAGTTCTAAGTTCATTTTGTTGTTTGGGTGCAGTTGTGTCCTAATTTGAATTACATTTATTTATAAAATATGGATTGGAATAGGTGAAATAGGGATGCCTATAAATTATAGATATCAAATAAAAATTTTCGAAGTTTACACTCTAACTACAAGCCATGCAAATAATTTAGATCAAACTATATTAAAAACATTTTAAAAATCCCATTTGCAATAGGACAGGTAGAGATCAATCTGAATGAAGAGAAATTAACACGTGAAACAATAAATTGGATAAAAAAAATTAACCTCCATAAACAAAATAGAATTTTTAGAAATATGCAAAAGTATCCAAAAATGAATGATGCCAAAAATCAAATCACATCATAGTAAGAAAACCAAAGAAACAATAGGAAAAACCAAAGCTTTAAAAATTCTGAAAAGACGTTAATGGTTGAGAAACAAAAAAAAATTCTTCCTGTAAAATATAAGGATAGTATACTTATAAAGGGCAGAGACAAATAATTCAAGGATTTTACATAAAACTATATAAGAACAGAGGTAGATATTGATAAAGAATAATTGGGTTGAGGAAGGTGAAGAAGTTCCAGGTAGTGCCCAAAGAAGTTGAATTGGCTGTAATGGGAATGAAAAAAATAGATGGGCTTCAAAAGAAGGTGGAGTCTTAATTGAACTTACAAAACTGGGAGGATGTGTGATTGCAGCTCAGCTAGCTAATGTTTATACAAAATGTCTTAAATAGAAATAAAAGGGGGGGGGGAATCTAAAACTTGAAATAATGAATAATTGTATTTTGCTGTTTATCTTTAAGAAAGGAAACAAAGAAGAAAGTGAGAACTATATATTTTTTATTATTATTTATTTTATTACTTTTTAATTTCTTCTGTGGAGGTGGTCCTGAGCCCAACTATGGCAATCCCACTTGTGTTTATGATGATACTATATCCAGCAAAGCCAGTCAGTGATGAATATGTTTGTGTGGTGCAGTGTAAAGTAGTTGTTTGTATTTAGTAACTGGTCTCTTAACCCAGCAGGCAGATTTTCACCATACTGGTTACCATCCTGGCCTTGTATAGGTCTAATATTGTACTTATTTCACAGATTTGAAGATTTCACCCCATCTCCATGGTGACAGGGTCAGCAAAAAAAAAAAAAAAAAAAAAGTTCAGGATAGTAGTTCAAAGTCACATGTTGGTGGATACTAAGAGCAGTCACATCTCTAGGTCAGCCATACAGATCCTTTCAAGTGCATCTTCATTATTTTTTAAGTAGTATAAGTAAAACATTCCACAGGCCATATAACACATACTGCACAAGTCTGTCAAGTGCATGGTCAAATGTGGTAAGCAGTATTCCATGTAGCACAAACATCAGTAGACTGCACAGGACAAGGAGCCACACAGGTCTGTTTATGTGCAATTTCACATGTGTTGTTCTGAATTTGCCACTAGGGTCCAGATATTTCCTTTACACAGTAACCAGTTTGCCCTCACAGTGTTTCCAACCATCACTTGCAGACCAATAAGCTTATTATCATCTGTTCATAAAGTTTGTACAAAAATAATTATTAACAAGTTAAAGTGAGCGGAGTTCGCAACTGCAGAAGCAATAAAGTTTCAGAAGTAACTGCCAATATATTATATTCATATAATTACAAAGTCAATAAAAAAAATGAATATAATTAACCACTATGTTTAGAATAAGTTGATTACGAATATTTGGCACAGTAAAAACAACAGGTCTGGCAGCATTAAAGAAACAAAGCATTGAGAGTCTATATATAAAGACTTTAAAATATAACTATAGTCATACTGGATTAACTATTAAACTTTATAAAAAAATGAAATGTTTTCATTAGAGAAAGAAATTCACTTTGGAAATACTCTCTCCCCTGTACTATTTACTGTATCATTGGAAGAGCTATTTAGGGTTCTGGATCAGGGACTATCTTAGGCCTTGGCAAACTAGGCAAGTGCCCAGGGCCTGTAAATGTCAATGGAGACAGCCATAATTGGCAATACCCAGCAGCGTAATGACAAGCATGAATGCTCCTGTTCCTTATAAAATTTGCAAATAAAATATCCTTTCAAATCAGCGGCACGCACATTTTGATGTGCATGCTGCCGATATGTTCAGATTTGTATACAGGGTGATTCAGGAGGAATAGTAAATATTTTGGGAGCTTATAGTATTGATTATTCTGAGTAAAAAAAAGTTCTTATAAACATTTGTCCAATTTTCAGTGGATACAGGAACCTGGCATGCACAGCTCCCTGAATCAGGTGTGACCAAAAAGTAGTTATAACCTGATGCTATTTGGTCCTACTGTTGCTTGTAAAGAATACAGTCAATGGTTTCCTAACCGCAGAATACTGGATCCAAGAGCATTTACTAGTGTTTACACCAAACTGTGTGACTGGTACAGTTCCCAGCACTCATATTTCTTCTGGATGTGCAGATGAACAAAATGTGGATGAAATAGAACACATTCTTAAGTTGGTAGAATGTAGTCTTACTATTAGCAAATGAAGAATTTCTGTGCATATCAGTGTTCCACAGACAAAAGTATGGTGAACATTACGTGAGCACGGCTTGTGTCCATTTCACATTCAGCGGGTGCAGCGCCTTTCACCAGGAGATGATGCAGAGCGATTGGAATTTTGTTGGTGGGTAAATGCTAATCACAGAATAATTCCATTAATACTGTTCAATAACCCTTCCCTTTACCCCTGATGGTAGTTACCTCTTTGAGTAAATCCCACTTCAGCACACTGTGATCACTGCCAACTAGTGGTTCCTTTATCTGCAGATTCTTAATGCATGAAGAATCACTACTGAAAATCAGATGAAGAGTATTACTCCCTCTGGTTACCTCTCGAACATGTTGTTGTAGAAAACAGTCATCCAATAAATCCACAAAAGTCTTGCTAGTGTGCGAGTGACCAACCACAAGTTCCAGTCAATATCTGGAAAGTTAAAATTTCCCATTATAAGACATTCTGATTTACTGGCCCACTCTATTTCTCTGCACAATTGCTCATTATACTCATCACATTCATTAGGCTTATAACACACACCTACTCTCATTTTTCATTTCCCAGTGCCTGTAACTATCATAGGTGGTCAGACAAAAATCCACATGCCACTGTAGAAACAAATTTTCAACAACGCTTCTCTGTAAACGTGTGGTGCAGTATTGTCAACAATCAGTTGATTGGGCTTGTTGTGTTAAAAAATCGTCTTACTAATCTGTTTAAGCTGTCAACTTCTACAACAACTGATGGAAGTTTGTTCCAGCAATCAACCACCCACTGGCTAAAGGCAAACTTCTGCACATATATCCTACAACTGTCTTTCCTCAATTTGAATTTATGACCTCTCAAGTGATTATTCTGAGCAAGAGGAAGGTTCCCATCTGCATTCAGCATGCTCAAACCATTCAAGGCTTTATACAGCTCAATCAGATCACCTCGCAGGTGCCTAGTCTCCAGACACCGTAATTTGCGAAACTTAAGTTTCTTCATAAGAGCAACCCTTTGTACCATTCACTAATCTTGTTGCCCTTCTCTGTACTCATTCCAACAGCTCTATTTCCTTCTTAAAATGAGGCCTCCAGACCTATATACAGTACTCAAGGTTTTTGCCTGATTATTGCCTTATACAAGGGGATAATCACCTTCTTATCACTGCTATAAAAATTCCTGTCTATCATTGACAAGACACAATGAGCTACTCTTGCAGATCTTCTGCACCACTCAGAAAACTTCATATCTGCCTGCACAATTACACCCAGGTCCTTTTCACTCTACCATTGTCAGTGTAGTACCACACAGTTGATATGATATTCTGGGGTTACTGCTTCCCATACGTAGTACTTTACATTTGTCAATGGCGCCTCCGTAGCCAGGTGGGAAGGAGCAGCAGTGCTTAGCACACGCTTCTTGATTAGACCGGGGTTCGAGCCCATCACCACCAAATACGGAGGATGCGGAAAGGTCAGGGAATGACCACCGCATATCCCGGAGCAATATGGCCTTAGTTGCTAATGCTTCTAAAAAAAAAACCAAACAACAACAACATTTGTCAATGTTAAACTTCAGTTGCCACCTCTCAGCCCATCTGCTCAACTTTTCTAGATCCTGTTGCAGCATACTGTCATTAGTGTCATTAACAACCCTGCTGACTTTTGTATCGTTTGCAAACTTGGACATTAAGTCTGATATACCATCATCAATATCATTAATGAATACAGAAAACAACAATGGACCCTGAACCCTGGGGGACTTCACTAATAACATTAGCCCACGAAGAGCAGTGTCCATTGATTACCACTCTCTGTCTTCTCACACTCAACCATCCCTTTATCCATAGCAGCAATTTGCCTCCAATGCCACACTACTGCAATTGTGCAGCAGTCTTCCATGTGCAAGAGTATCAAAAGACTTTTCTAAGATCCAAATATGAAATCAAAATTATTCTTTGCATCCAGTTCCTTTGTGACTACATCATAGTATCGAATCAAATTGGTCAGACAAGACTTCCCCTTAACAAACCCATGCTGTGTCTGAGCTATAACTGAAGTCTAGATGATCCTGTAATGCTTCTTTAACCAGTGCCTCCATTAATTTCCTTGGAACAGAAGTTAAACTAACAGGCCTGTAATTACCTGTGTCTTCTTTTGATCCTCCTTTGTGGATTAGGTTCACATTTGCACATCTCCAGTCCATGAGTCCAAGGAATCGCTCATAATTATGGCTAAGGGTTTTCTTACTTCCTTTTCTGTCTTCCTTTTCTTCAATATAACTGGATAGATTCCATCCACCCCACGTGCCTTTCTTATGTTTATATTCAACAATTTCTCCTCCTCTTTATTCTCAGTTATTACCAGATTATCTAGCTTACTGCCATAGTTTAATACACCTCTGGCATTCCCCTCCCCTCCCTGAATAACTGCTCAGGTTCAAATTTAGATCCAAAATATTCATTTAGTTTTTTAGCTACCTGAGCAGGATCATCAAAAGTTGAACCATCAATGTCAAGTGGACCAATCTGATTCATCCCCTTCCTTCTAGAGTTTACATAAGTAAAGAATTCTTTGCTGATTTTCTTTGCATTCTTTGCCAAAGATTTATCGTAATCTGCCTTTGCCTGCCTAACCTACTTTGTGACTTGGTTACAGACCAGCTTATATCTATCATAGGCTTCTGTGTCACCTGTTAATTTATATGCATCCTATGCATTTTCCTTCTCTGCCACATGTCTCTTTAGTTCACCTGACATCCATTTAGGCTTAAATCTTGAACAATATTTCTTAGTTGGTATGAAAAGCTTAGTAGCTTCTTCCAAGAATAATTCTTTGAATGCTTCCCATTTGGAATTTGCTGTTGGTAACATCATCAGTTGGTCCCGCTGTATAGAATTTAAAAACTGTCTCAGACCACTGTAGTCACTTTTTCGAAAGCAAAAATACTTCCGTTTACCCCTGATGGTATTTACCTCTTTGAGTAAATCCCACTTCAGCACACTGTGATCACTGCCACCTAGTGGTTCCTTTATCTGCAGATTCATAATGCATGAAGAATTACTACTGATAAACAGATCTAGAGTATTACTCCCTCTAGTTGTCTCCTGAACATGCTGCTGTAGCAAACAATAATCCAATAAATCCACAAAAGCAAGGCTTTTGTGGATTTATTGGATTATTGTTTTTCATTTATACATACATCTGTTGATCACTTTCTTTGAAAAACTATATCACAAGGCTTTTTGACATTCAGTTTTTCACCAGCAGAAACATCAGTTTTCCAACTCTTCCTCAACATTTTGTTGACTGGTTTTATTCTAAGGTCATTAGGCGATGTAACCTAGTCAGATCTGTGGGATTTATTTCATGTCTCTTTGAAAACAAGTGGCCAGTTTTCTGATGAATGTATCACTTTCTTGTGTTATTCTGATGATCAGAGCTTGTAATAAATTTAGAAATGTAAATGCTTTTAAATTTATATTTTCATAAATATAAATAAAGTGTAATAATATTATATTTTATATATACAAAATGTATTTTTATTATATAAATATATTTATAAAATATTATAAAATATAATATTTATATTATATAAATAATATATACGTATATACAGTAGACTCTCGATTTTCCGGGATAGATGGTAAAAAAAAAAAAAAAGTTCCCGGATATTCGATTTCCTGTTTAATCCAAAAATACAGCAAATCCTCAACATATGTAAGAGATAGGTTCCAGGACTTCTTATGTAAGTTGAGTTTTACGTAACTAACTTGGAAATGACTAATAAAATATTGCTACTATATCCCTGATATGCCAAAATACTTATATATTGTTAATTAGTTCCATTAAAAACTTTATCTGAGGACAGCGGCAAAGTAGCCGAAGAAAAGAAAACAAAAAATGCATGTTATTGTACTGTAAAAACTGATTTGTATTATAGTTAACTTCATTGGTGCCGATCACTTCACCACTTCTCGTATTCTGTCTTTCTACTTTATTATTGTGTTCACCGTTGCCACTGACAAATCTGAATTCCACGCTATACTTGTTAATGTTTGACCATTTTCATACATCCTTATTATTTAATTTTCTGATCCAATTCGATCGCTTTCCTTTTCTTGGTAGATTTACTAGTACTGCTGTCACTTATTCTCTTAGTCAGCACCGTGATAACAGTCAAAATTAAATTTTCTGAAAAGAACTTCGCAGGGTTAAGGCGAAAACTCACTATTAGGCCCCACGCGAGCTCACATTTTACTAAAGCACATTTCCGGAGGTCACAGCCATAAAACAATAAAAGCAATTTGCACTTTCCAAGTTACTGGTCTTTTCTTTTAGTGCATCTAATTATAAATGGGTAGTAAGCTCGATCTTATTGCATTTGCGATAATAACGATAGTTGGAATTCTGTGGGTTTTTACGTTATTATGATGAAATGTGTGTCCCTTTCACTGAAATCTTCAGTCATATAAAAAAAATATATATATAAATAACGTAACATAAGTCCGAAGCTACGTAAGTCGGGAATTTACTGTGTCGAAAAATGTTTGTCAACCTACATAAAAAAATATGGCGATAGATAAACAACAGAAAAACTCACTACGCACAACTCGCGTGTCCAATTCGTGAGTAGTGCGTATTGGACATGCATTTATTTTTTACGATGTTGATTTTAAATCTAATAGCTTCCCTTTATTTTTTACAAGGTGCGTTTGGTTTGGTCACCAACATTATTATGGTTCTTATGAGATTTAACAGATGCACCGTTTTCAAACTTTTAAATAATTTCGAGTTTTTGTTTAATTGAAAGCATAACTCTTGCAGTTGCCCATCATTTTAGTGATTTCTAACCAAAAAAAATTCCGACATCTCTGACATAAATAATGAAACAAAATTTGTCCTTTTGTGGTGCGACAGAACACAACAATTGACGCGATGCATTAAAACAAACTAAACATTTGGTCTCTCTCTTTTTTTTTTTTTTTTAAGCTGCATGTAGAAAGATAGTGGGAGTGGCAATATAATGATATCCCAATGACGACTTATACTGCCACTTCTTGTCACTTATTTACGACTTGCAAAACATCTGTTCCTATTCTAATTATTACTTAAATTTTATGATTTCTGGTTGATTTTTTTTTTTTTTTTTTTTTTTAATTTGGAGTCAGTGTCCCGGTTAATGTGATCCTGGTAAATCGAGAGTCTGCTGTATATAACAAAAGTTTCAAAATAGTTATTGTAAAAGGATTATTATTATTATTTTTTTTTTTACCTAACATCCATTTTAAAAAATTTCAATAAAATGATATAATTCTTCCATTAAAATTTCATCCTCTATCCAGAACTAGTGCTGTGTGTAGAGAATATTCTCCAAAAATTATCCGTTGTGCCAAATCAGTGTTTTTTGTTATCAATATAAAATGATAGAGCAGTCTCTTGATATTTTCAGTGTTGCTTATTTTCCAATTGCATCTTTGTACGTTATACTTACATAACATTAGCAGTTTGTTTATTTTCTGTAAGCCTATTTTATGTTTCCAGAATTACTGTTTTTGTACTGCTCTCTACATAATTATGTTGCAGGTGTGCTGCAGACCCCAATTCAGCTGATAGACTAGGGTCAACACTTAAATCATTATTACACTTGTTGCATTTTGTGAGAATTTTTGATCCAGATGGAGAGTGATTCCTCTATGTCAGGCAACACTTTCTGGGAATAGTAGAACATTGCTGACTGCATAGCAAATATAGGGAAGTCTATAAATGATGCAAACCATTGTTGTGGGATTTAAATGGAAAGAAGCATGAAAGACCTAAAAGGTATTTTATTTGGTAAGAGCCACAGAGGATTTTGAGTTTAGCACATTATGTCTGATGACAGAGTTTTAAAACCATAAGGAAACAAAATGAAAGCAGCAAGGAAGAAGACCATAATGTGATTAGAACCTCCTTGCTGTTGCTTAAAGAACTGACTTAAAATATGGATGTGTTGAAAGCTGTATATATATAGGTCAATAAGGTGTTTGTAATGCATCCTTTAATGAACTATAGGCCAAAGATAGAGTGAAGAGGATCTGAAGCTCTCATAGTTCCTTACAAAAGAGACCTACAGACTTTCACATTTTATTGTAAATTCTTGTAAGAATTACCAATGAATGGTGAAAGAAATTTTTGTAATGAGTTTTTTTTTTTTTTTTTTTTTAAGAACAGTTATAACTGCAATTTTTTTCTCTGCAGACTTTTGTAAATCACCCACTCTGAAGTTTTTTCAGGTGAACCCCCCACCTCTCCAGTTCATCTTCCCCTATTACCACATGCCTCATTATTATAGGCAAGTTAAATGTTTATCGTTTTTTTTTTTTTTTTTTTTTTGTTTTGTGTTTTAATTTTTATTTTTTCTTTATATAAATAAAATATGTAGAGTTTCTATTTATATTTTGTTATAAATAATCATAATAATCATAACATGTAATATATTTGATTAAATATTTAGATAAATAATCATAACATGTAATATATTTGCATATATTACATGTTAATGTATTGATCATGAACATTTGCCTTGAATTCCATAAGAAAGGCCCACCTAACCCAATTTTAATACATAAGGCTTTGGTCTTAATATTCATGGTGATTTTCAGGAATGTATCAGGAATATTTACTGTATCATTGTAATTAATATATATATATATATATTTTTTTTTTTTTTTTTTCAGTATTACTTGATTTGGCACATGCCATCCTTCCTGAAGATACAGCCTTAAGTTTGTCTCATTTATTGGCTCTTAAACAGGTAACATTTCTTTTATTTATCAAGAGATATGCATTCAGTCACTGCTTGGTTGTGAATATAACAAGTTTAATGGAATTGGTTGTCAACTCTTAGACATCTCTGAGACTAAGAGCTTCCTACCAGTTCCATTGACTAAGGAGCATTTAGTTACAGGTGAATTGAGTAAGGTGCACTTAGGAGGCGGATGCCTCTGAAAGCTACAGTGTTTTAGAACTTTTATTATCCTGTGTTTTACTACAGTGTTTTTGTAATTTATTCATTGCAGTGCAAAAAATGTGGGTACTCTCAAATAGCCTGTCATGTTTCCTTTGTGTGTATTCAGAGTGTTGCAAAGGACCATAAAATACCAGTATATTCATCTCCAAAACTCATATGTATTAAGTGCTCAGGAGCACCACACCCTGCACATTCTTGAGTATATTAGCAATGGCAAAAATGCAGAGATTTAGAACAAGGCTGAATTTAGAACACAAATTGCAGTTTCAATTTGTGTTCCAGTGGACTCCCATCTCCCATCTTAAGTTTTCAAAAACATCTTAAGTTTGCAAAAACCCATGCAGAAAATCCAGTCAGCCACCACTATATCAGTATACCTTATCTTCAAATAAGCCTCTGGGGTTGTGAATATTCATATTCATAATAACTGCACAATCCTACACCACCCGTTATTAAATAAAATAAATAAATAGTGTTGTGTTATATTAAAATAATAATGATGTAAATAAATGAAATAAATAGAATGATATAATTCCACCGGATAAAACTGATAAAAAGGTAACTGTCTGTACAATAAAATATGAATTTTTTTTAAAAATTGCTTGGCTTGGGAGTGTGCCAGGCGGGAACCGCTTATCCCGTCCAAGAACCACCGCCTCGAAGAGGGGATGAATGCGGATTCCCCTGTCTCTATTAATGGTATTACTCTCAGAGGAACAAATCCGCAAGCTCTCGAGCCATTTGCGGTTCCAAAATCTATCTACCCAGTCAACGATAACAGCTTTGTCTGGGGAGATTTGATGGTTGCCGCCTCCCAAAAATGTTCTACCACAGCAGACTTCCCTAATCCTTAGGGAATGTTATTATGAATGTTATAAGATGCCCGGATTGTGGGGAATGTTATGTTGGTGAAACGAAACGTCACTTTAAAGATCGTCTGGGGGGCATATGAACACAATAAAGACCGTGGATTATGGGAAGTCTGCTGTGGCAGAACATTTTTGGGAGGAGCACCATCAAATCTCTCCAGACAAAGCTGTTATTGTCGACTGGGCACATAGATTTTGGGACCGCAAATGGCTCAAGAGCTTGCAGATTTATTCCTCTGAGAGCAATACCACTAATAGAGACGAGAATCCACATTCATATCCCCTCTTCGAGGCGGTGGTTCTTGGACAGGATGAGCGGTTCCACTTGGCACATTCCCTAGCCATTTCTAGTTCCAGTGCACATGTGGAGAATACTGCCCATGCTCCTGTAGAAACACATGCTTAGTACTGTGAGCCTGCTGATATTCAAGGATGTGCTGTACGATTAAACCTCACTGTTGAAAAAGGAGGCGGATGCCTCTGAAAGCTACAGTGTTTTAGAACTTTTATTAGCCTGTGTTTTACTACAGTGTTTTTGTAAGTTATTCATTGCAGTTTTAAAAAAATATATTTTATTGTACAGACAGTTACCTTTATCAGTTTTATGTGGTGGAATTATATCATTCTATTTATTTCATTTATTTGCTTCATTATTATTTTAATATAACACAATGCTATTTATTTATTTTATTTAATAATGGTAGGTGTAGGGTGGTGCAGTAATTATGAATATATCAGTATATCCTTGTGCTCCACTTTTAACAAAACTAAATAGTAAAGGGAAGTCACAAAAAGTGAGATACTCCTTGTAACACCAGAGGAGAAGGTACTTGAAACCCTTTTCCTTCAGTCTTGAAACCCTTTTCCAAGAAAGAAATGAACACAGGACAGCATTCATGCTTCCCTAAAAAAAGATAAATCCAAGGCTGAGAAAAAAAGCCCTCATTACTTTAGAATTCGACTGATCAATCCACAAAGCCCGAATAATGGCCAAATTCATGAAGTGAGGTTGCTTTGCATTCTGGCAGAATGTTGATATCATAAATGCCCCTCCTCCCTTCTCCTTAAGTATTGTCCAGTTTGCCATTGTTTTCAAGAGACCTATTTAAGTATAACACACAAAGACAACAGGGATGGATCTGCTCATGGCAGTCATCATTATGGTGAGCAATCAAACCCTTTCCAAATAATTTTATATAATGTCATTGTAGAGGCAGTTACTACTTACCTGTTCTGTATATTTTCCACCTGGGAACAGGTCTATTATATGACCCGTCACATTAATGCCTAAATATGCTGTCAGGTTGGGTTGTGCAGGTACTGACGTGAGAGCCAATATAAAAGAGCACGTGCTTTAAAATAATGAACTCTCCCTCCTAAATGTCAAAAACTAATGCTTTTTCTGCATATCCCACCCATATGTGCTGCCATTGATCTTCCTATCTGCTCCTCCTTTTGTTTACATGAAAGGTTGAAGAACATGGCTATGGAGCGATCACTTCCCTATGTACATACTTTCACTAAGAGAAGACTATATCAGCTATCAAGGAAGTGGCAAAGTATAACTTTATCCCCCATCAGTTGGCATAGTTTTACATCACAAGAATCAACTAGGACTCTATTAATGATGCTGTGATGTATATTACAGCAATATTGGCCATGCAATCAGCAATTGCAAATCTGAAAACATCTACATGGTTTATAAAATTTTTCAAAACCTTGGTGGAACTCAAAATGCATGGTGGGGTGGGGGGGAACCTCTCAAAAGAAAGCATATGAGATGATAACATCCCACTGCTGAAAATCTGACATCCTTTAAATGTACGTGTGCCAAGGTATGGGATATTTGACATCAACTAAGACAAACATAGTTATGTAGAAACGAGAACATTGATTATATCATATGGTTTTAATTGACAAGGCACATTTTTTTTGTTTGGTTTCCAAGATAACCAAAGTTCAAATTAAAATAAAATCAAAAAAGGTGTAAAATAAAAAAAAAGAGGAAAGTGACATTCATCCTTACAGCACAAATGTATGACGTCTCCCTGCCCAAGGAGATGCACCTCCACAATAAACCCACACGCAGCATTTTTTCAGGGAATATCAGTGCTTGTGAATTCACACTTGTATATTTATTTATGTTGATTCTAGTTATTATAATTTGGTTTTAAAAATTAATTTTCATATTTGTGTTTAGTTTAGAGCTGAGTTGACTGGCAGAGTCAGTGTTCAAATTTGCATTTCCTTTGTTACTTTCATTTATTTAAACCACAAAGAGCAGTGACCATGATATGTTTTCAAGTTTAGTTTTGTTTGTTTCATTTAATTTTATATTCATATTATATAGAGGCATCAGTTGGTGTTTGTATAGATCAATGCCATATCAGCCACGCCAGCGGCTAAAATGTGACTCTTAGAATTCATAAATGTTGTCCTCTGAAGAACTGGTTCCATTTGGTTCCCAGTCTTCATTTTACTTCAGTTCATTTATTGTGAAAGTGACACTCATCTTGTGGTGGGTATGAAAGTGTTCTTGGGGAGGGTGTTATGCATTTTCTCTGCTAAAAACATTTCTTCTAATTATTTAATTTATTATTTTTATGATTTGATTTTAATTCGAATGATGGGTATTTTTGAGTTCAGGTAGCACAATCACACTCACCAATTATAACCCACATGTTGCATATACAGTCGATTCCGGTTATTTGGGACACATCGGGACTAGTGCATTTTGGCCCGATTAAGCGGCTGCCCCAATTATCCGAAGTTTCAAGTAAATAGTTAAAAATACAATTTACCCCCCCCCCCCCCTTTACAATTACTTCACTGTACAATCAAATCACATTACGACGAACTCACCACAGTAAAGTACCGTTCATTATACGATGTGTTGTAAGCGCCGGTCATTGTGATCACGTTTGTGAATTGAATTTTAATTCTATTAAACAGCGATTCTAATTAGCGAAAATAGGAGGAATATTATCCACAGGCTATAAAAGTAAAGATATAATAAGCACAGATTTACCCTTTATTACCTTACCAATTAAAAAATTAATGATACGTGAAAATCGGAATAATTAATACGTACTGTAATATGTACATACTAACTAGTTGACATTTCTGTTCACTGACATTTGTTTGTGGGGGTTAAAATTTAAAACAGTAAAAAGATAAGCAATCAATAACAAAGGCCGCGGCACACACAAATTACAAGTAACACAACACGCGCAAGTGAGAATGGAGTAACAAATTACGAAGCTTTAAAAATAGGAATGAAGAGAAGATTCTGAAAATTATTTTTTTTATATGATTGAAGATTCCATGGAAGTGTAAACACATTTTACCATAATAACCCACAGAATTCCAGCTGTCGGTATTACCGCAAATTCAATAAGATCGAGTTTACTGTCCGTTTATGATAGATTGCACTAACAGAAAAGCCCAATAAACAGGTGACTGCTAATTGTTTTTATTGTTTTATGGTTGTGACCTCCAGAAATCCGACCGAACTACGTGGTACGGTCGGAGACAATCATAGTGTAATCTCCAGTGCTGAGGTCTCCTGCCCCGATTAAACGGCATTTTGTCCCAATTAAGCGAAGTAAACCCTGGCTATTTTCTCGATTGGTTTTTGTTTTTTAAGATTTGCCCCAAATAAACGGCTGCCCCGATTAACCGGTGGCCCAAATAACCGGAATCCACTGTATTTGTTGTATTTAGTTGCATGGTATAATTCAATGTTCTTATTTCTGCAATAGATTGAAGTTATAGTTTTCATATTTCATTATATATATTTATTATTCTTATTGACATAGTAACCTGTTTATAGGTAGCCAAACATTTATAGATGTTATGAGTCTGACTATGTAATATGGTCTAAGCCACTCATGTAACATTAAATGTTGTTATAACTAATAACCATGTGTGTGAGAGAGAGAGATATTCAGTATGTTCTAATTCTTGACACTGTAAATAAAGACTTTCTGTTAAATATTTAAAAAAACTGGCTGAAACAAAGCATCTCACACAGCATATTACATTGTAAATGTGTTAGAAAATTCAGAAATCTTTTATAATTTTTTTACTTTTGATTGAAATAATTTTTGTAATTTATTTTAAATATATTGTACTTTTTACAGGGAATAAGGTGGAGATGAAAGATAAGAAGACAGAATGAGAGTACAGAAAAGAAACTTTGTGCCATTTTTTTTTGTTTTTTCCCAAATTTTATTAAAAAAAATAAAGAATCATCTCCTTTCTCACTGAAAGCTTGCATTTTTGTAAGAAAATTATTTCAATAATTTTTCCTATATGGGATGTATCTTATTTGTACGGTGTTGCCTTTATAAGTACGTGAAATAGAATGATATACATATTTCTATTTTCTCTTTCCTTGATTATACTACTGATTTAAATGTTTTTTATTCGAATATATGCTCAGGTGATGTCAGTGAAATTATTCTTCTAGGGATGAAATCCCTTATCCACCTTAAACCTTTGACCTTTATTTAAACTGGTTTTCCAGTAAATGGGCTAGGACTATCAACTTAGCATTTTCAAATTAACTGGTATTCCAGCTTCATAGTTCCAGCTTCATTGTCTCCCTCCATTAAAGTTAGCAACAGTTGTAAACAAGTTATTAATAAATCCAGGTTATTATCCACTTGTTCAAGTTATTATCCACTTTGACAAGTAAAGGCTTGTCCAAGTGGCACTAGCATTATGGACTCTTGCTAAAACCATTGGTCACAATATCCATTCATCCATCAGTATTTCCACCATCTGTTACATATTGATGGTTCTCTCTCATCATATAATGATATAGCTGCCTTTTTTTTAAATATATTGTAAAAATTTAAAATATATTATCAGTTGGCAACATCATCACCAACTGATGATGTTACCAAGAGCAAATTCTAAATGAGCAGGATTCGAGGAATTAATCATGGAAGCTACTGGGCTCTTCATACCGATTAAGAAATACTGTTTCTTAATCGGTATGAAGAGAAGAAAAATACATGGAATGCAAATAAATTATCTGACGACACAGTAGCCTATTGTGGATATAAGGTAGACTAATCAAGTCACAAAGGAGGTTAGGCAAGCAAAGGCAGATTATGAGAAATCTTTGACAAGGGATGCAAAGAAAAACAGCAAGGACTTCTTAACTTATATAGACTCTAGAAGGAAGGGGATGAATCAGATTGGTCCACTTGATATTGATGGTTCAACTGTTGATCCTGCTCAGGTAGCTGACAAACTGAATGAGTATTTTCCATCTACACCCACACATGAGGAATTGTGTAGGAAATTCCCTACACAATTCCTCACTTCCCGAAAATTGGTATTTTAGGGAAGTGAGGAATTGTGTAGGGAATTTCCTACACAATTCCTCACGTGTGGACAGAAGCTTATTAAACTCTAAAAAGGGAGCTTAATGATTTTATAATAACTGAGAGCAAAGTGGAGGAGAAATTGTTGAAGTTAAACATAGGAAAGGCACCTAGGAAGGATGGGATCTATCCAGTTATATTAAAGGATGTGGCAAAGGAAGTAAGCAAACCCTTAGCCATAATTATGAGAGCATCCTTGAACTCAGGGGAAGTTTCCACGGACTGGAGATGTGAAAATGTTCTCAATTCATAAAGGAGGAACAAATGGTGACACGAGTAATTACAGACCTGTTTAACCTCTATTCTGGAGAAAATAATGGAGTCACTGATTAAAGAAGCATTGCAGGATCAGCTAGACAAGACTGCAGTAATAATTCAGACACAGCATGGATTTTTTTTTTTCAGGGAAAGTCTTGTCTGACAGATTTCATTGGCTGTTATGATATGGTCACAAAGGAACTGGATGCAAAAAATAATTTTGATACCATATACTTGGATTTCACTAAAGCTTTTGGTACTGTTGCACATGGAAGACTATTATACAAAATGGTGCTGTATGGTATTAAGGGCAAGTGGCTGCGATGGATAAAAGTGTGGTTGAGTGGGAGAAGACAGAGAGTGGTAATCAATGGATGCTATTCTTTTTTTTTTTTTTTTTTTTTTTTATGAAAACCCCAAACACGAGAGGCATTACAACCTATAGTACTTAGTACCATGCTTGAGTTGGAGGTTGAGAAGACGAAAGAAGATATTTGTTGACATTAGACATGAACTTCTGTAGACTGTAATTTTTAGGAAATATGTATGAAGGAAAGTTGCTCCAGAAAACGGCAGTTGAATGAATAAACAAAAAAGATGAAAAGTTGGTTCTGTGAGTTTGGAGTTGGAGAGTAAATGTATGATGGCTGGTGGTGGCACATGTTCAGACTGTTTTGCAAGAGAGAATGGGAATTATAGAAGCCAATTCAGAAGAACAGTGCCCATGGAAGTATCTCTAGAAAAGGCATGCAGCAGAAACAGTACATCTATGAGACAGCGAGTGGAGAGACTCTGTTAGAGATGAGTCATTAATTAACCTAACTGCCCTCTTCTGAATGGAATCTATAAGCCTGAGAGAGGTTTTGGGGGGCACCACCCCAGATGTGGGAACAATATTCCACGGTAAGACAGATTTGCAATTTGCACAGAGAAGAAAAGTAACGCAAGGAATGAAAGAGAAAAACCACGTTTTTTAGATGCAAAAGAAGCAATATTTGTAACGTGCTTGTGCCAAGAGAGATTAGAAGTCAGAGTAATCCCCAAAAAAGATATATCATTTTGCCTAGAAATTGGAATGTCACCAAAGTTAAGCATAGGAGAAGAAGAATCCATTTTGCAAGATATAAGACAAGACTGAGTTTTAGAAGGATTGAAATCAACTATGTTGTCTGCCCCACTGGAGATCGGCATTTAAAAACTAATATGGACTAATGTTATTTGTGGAGTCCCCAGGATTCGGTGTTGGGTCCACTGTTTTGTATATTTGTCATTGATATTGATGAAGGTATGCCAGGCTTAATATTGAAGTTTACAGATGATACTAAGGTTGGCAGTGTTGTTAATGACAATAATGGCAGTGTGCTACTAGTATAAGATCAAGAAAATTTGGGCAGATGGGCTGAGAAATGGCAACAGAAGTATAACATTGACAAATGCAAAAAAACTGCATATGGGTAGAAGTAACCCCATAGAAATGTACCAACTGTGTGGTACTACACTTAAGGTGGTAGAAAATGAAAAAGACCTGTGAGTAATTGTGCAGTGAGATATGAAGTTTTCTGAACAGTGTAGACAGGCTGCCAGAGCAGATCATGGAAGAATTTTGCTAGTAGGGAAAAGGCAGTGGTCAGGCCCTTGTAGCAGTCAGGCCATGCCTTGAGTACTGCATACAGGTCTAGAGGCCTCATTTTTGGAGGGATCTATAGTTGCTTGAGCAAGTACAGAGAACAGCAACAAGACTGGTGGGAGGAAAAAGAGGTGCTCTTATAAAGAAAAGCTTAAGTTCTGTAAATTGCAATGTCTGGAGACTAGGCACCTATAAGGTGATCTGATATAGGTGAAGAAGCCCTGATTGGGTTGAGCAGGCTCAATTCTTATTGGATTGTTTCATTTGCCCAGACTTACTGACTAAGGGGGCATAAATTTGAATTGAGGAAAGACAAATTTTCAAATAGATGTGTGAAAATTTGCCTTTAGCCAGCGGGTAGTTGATTGCTGGAACAAACTTCCATCTGTTGTCATGGAAGTTGATAGCTTAAATAAATTCAAGGAGGAAGTGAACAAACCTTTAGAGAGAATGGATGGGTGAAATGTTTTTTTTTTTTTTTTTTAACCATCCTCCAGTGCTAACCACTATTTTATGTCACCACTTTACATTCTCTTATTCCACTGTTTTTCTTCTGTGCAGAAATTTGCTTATATTGCTAAACTCTCATCCTGAATAGATGAGGGTTTATATTAAAATTTGCTTATATCACTAATCTTTCATCCTTAATAGGCTAAACACTCATCCTAAATAGTTCTAGCACATTTAGGATGAGTTATCATCCTATTCTAATTAGCTAATGGGATGTATTATCATCCTATTCTAATTATCTAATTTCTTTCCAAGATCAATCACCAGCTCTTACACTACCTTAAAACTTTCTATCTGGTTAGTTATGACTAATATGAATTTTGACTTTCATTCTTCTGATGATGTTTTGGCTTATGTTACTCATCTTCAAGTTCTGCCTTGAATCTATTTAAGTTGATAGCTTAAATAGATTCAAGGCAGAACTTGACAAACATTTAGAGCGAGTGGATGGATGAAATAAGGTGGGTTTTTTATTTATGTTTTTATTTTTTTTTTGCGCTGATATAAGCTTGCTTCCTTGCATCATGTGCCTTTGTTAATGCTAATCTGTGGAAAATTTGAAGGGAAAGTTTAGAGAAGCTCTGGCATATTTGCTCTTGACATTTCATCATATTTAATGATGTTAAGATTTTCTCAGCAAGCTTTTATGTTATGGGGTCTTTAGATTTTTGCAGTTAGGTAGCTAGTTTTCTCTCTTGACTGTTCACTGCATGCATTGGTAGCTGTCTGCCCATCAAACTTTTTAATTAATGCTGAAGTTTGCTTAGGTTCTGGTAAAATCCTTTCCATAGTTTTACTGATTTTAGCACACTGCATATCACTCCAGTAAACTTTGTTCTGCACAAATTGCTACACTTCTCAAACATCCACTGCTAATTTCTAAAATGCTTATCTCCAGGTATTCTCCAGATCAGGAAAGAAAACTTAGTTAACTTCAATCATTCTAAAACCCAGTCCTGTCTTATTTCTTGCAAAAAAAGTGCTTACTGCTTCCATGCTCATCTTCAATGTAGATAAACTTTATCTTTCTTGGCCTAAGGAAAAAAGGAGGTGATTGTCCCTCTGTATAAGGCAATGGTCAGGCCACACCTTGAGTACTGTATACAGGTCTGGAGGCCTCATTTTAGGAAGGATGTAGATTTGCTTGAGCGTGTACAGAGAAGAGCAACAAGATTGGTGAGGGGAATGAAGGGATCCTCTTACCAAGAGAGGCTTAAGTTCTGCAAATTGCAGTGGCTGGAGACTAGGCACCTGCGCGGTGATCTGATTGAGGTGATAAAATCATAAGAGGGCATAAATTCAAATTGAGGAAAGACAGATGTAGAATAGATTTGCAGAAATTTGCCTTTAGCCAGCGGGTGGTTAATTGCTAGAACAAACTTCCATCTGTCGTTGTGGAAGTTGATAGGTTAAATAAATTTAAGGAGGAACTGGACAGGCATTTGGAGGGAATGGTGTGATTTTTTTTTTTTTTTTTTGGCTGATGCTGCATAAGCTCATACACTTGATCCTAGAGGTTGTCACAGACATTCTCTCAGATATGCCAGGCATGTACTTGCTACCTGGGAGTCTAAAATGCTGATGGAACTGATATTTGGGTGACACTCAAGTCAAGTGGACCCAATTTCGGCCAAATCTGGATGGTCTGTGACAGCCAAATCCTCTGCTTGCACCTTCACGATGGTGGGACTGTTAGTAATCCTGGGTACAACCTCCATGCACATGTACATGGTGGGTGACCACCCAGGTGTGAACCAACGTAAGCAGGGGCTGTGGTGTGGCGCCCACACCATGTCGAGGAATGCCGCCCCTCTATGTTACCAGGCAGTACTAGGTGGTAGATGACTCTCATCAACTGGTGCCATGCCACCACTTTGCTTAATGGAGGCTTGAAGTAGTGGAACCCATGTTTAGTCTCTAGAGCTAAGTTCTGGCACCCCTTCCCTATCTCTTCCATCATGCAGTATGATTGATGACTTTTGAAGTTATGATCAACATCGTGGCGAGATCCAATATTCCTTACATTTCGAGGGTACAGCTCTAAAACGGTGTTCGCAGCTAGTTAGTACACCGGACCGAACCTATTGGTAACTCTTTGGAGGCTACCAGATCAGCTGGTGTATAATCTTTCTACCTCTACTCTGCCAGATAGTGACTGTAGGGAGTCCGAGTAGTGTATATGCGGGGAGCATTGTCGAGGCCACGTTATGTCAAGGATATGGGTATATTCTTACCATGTGTACGCCATATCCAAAAATTTCATTACTTCATACAGCATGTCCCACCCACTTTTTCTTACTATTAAATACAGCATGAATTGTCAAACTAAGAGAGCGAACTTATCTGCGAAAAGATCTAAACCTCCCAAGTACTTCCTAATTCATTTCACAAATATACGTGGTCTCAATTCTAATCTCAACGATGTCCATTTCCACTTGCAGTCTGCCAAACCCCATGTACTTTTTTCACAGAATCTCAGTTATTGGTTGATTCAACTACTGCTCATCTCAGATGCTCAAATTATTTGCTGTATGATTCCTTTCACCTCAAAGGTTGTACTTGTGCATATGCATATGTCCGTTCTGATATTCCCTGTCAGAGACTAGGAAATTTGGAATCTCCTCTCTTTGATCTTCTATGGCTTAAAATCTCTACCTCATTGTGTCAAATTCATCTGTTGTCTCCACCGTTCTCCCAACTCCACTAATCACTTGGAGCTCTTCGACTTCCTTTCTTTGCAACTTGACTTTCTCCAGTCCAACTTTCCTAACAGTGAGGTAATTTTCCTTGGAGATTTTAATGTTCACAACTCCAGCTGGCTTCCATTTTCTGTGTCACATTGACCCAGCTGGTTGAGATGCTGAGGATTTTCCAATTACTAATGACCTTGCACAGATGGATCATTTACCTACAAGAATACCGGACAATCCTAATCATTCAGCCAACACTCGTCATCTTTTTCTCACAAATAACATTTCTAAGTACATAGTCAAAGTGAGAGATCCTTTAGGCACTTCAGATCACAACTTGGTGATTGTCTCTTCTCCAATGGAGCCTTTATCTCATGGCTATTCCCAACCTCATGTTGTTTGGCATTACAGGAATGCAAAATGGGATGACCTGCGAGATTTCTTTTCCTTGATCGGATTACTGTTTCAAAACTTCTGATGTCAACGTTTGCTCAGATCGTGTCAATGAAATTATTCTTGCAGGAATGGAATCCTTTATCCCACACTCCACTTTAAAATCTCGTCCTTTATCTAAACCTTGGTTTTCCACTAAATGTACTAAGGCTGTTCAAGATAAGGATGTTGCATATCATAATTGGCTTGTTTCTAATTCTTCAGTCTCATTTTCTGCCTAACCCAAAGCTCGCAACGATTGTAAAGCAGTTATTAATCAGTCCAAACTAGAGTTTGAACAGACTAAGAGTAGAAAACTTGCTTCTTGTCATAATGGTAGCCGAGTATTCTGGTCTCTTGCCAAAGCTATTGGCCGCAACTTTTGCCCATCTCTCCTCCCACTTTTGTCCAAACCAGATGGTTCTGTTGTCACTTCAACTAAGGATAAAGCTGACCTGCTAGCATCCCATTTTTCTTCCAACTCGTATATTAATGACCTTGGTAAAATACCTCCTACCATTCCCAACACGCTCCATTCAATGCCTCCTGTGGTCTTTCGTCTAAAGGATGTCAGAAGGATTTTGACGAATCTTGATGCTAAGAAAGCTTCAGGTCCCGATGGTATTTATCCACTTGTTCTCAAAACCTGTGCTCCTGAACTTACTCCTATTGTTTGCCGCCTTTTTTCACTTTCTTATTCCAAAGGTGTTTTTCCTTCTGTTTGGAAATTTGCTCATATCCAGCCAGTTCCTAAAAAGGGTGACAAATCCCTCCCATCCAATTATTGTCCCATTGCAATTACTTCTACTCTTTCTAAAGTAATGGACAAATCAATTAACCGCCAATTCTTAAACTACCTAGAAACCTTCCGTCTGATCAACGATCGCCAGTATGGATTCCATCAGTGTCGATCCACTGGTGATATTCTGACTTATGTTACCCATTTATGGACTAATTTAGTGGAAAGGTTCGGTGAAACACAAGTTGCTCTTGACATCTCAAAGGTGTTTTTGATCATGTTTGGCATAAAGGTCTTATAAACAAGCTACCATCTTATGGTTTGTCAACTGTTTTTAGAAATTGGTTATCCAGTTTTCTCTCTGATCGCTCACTGAGGGTGATGGTTGATGGCTCTCTGTCTTCTAACTTCTCCACTAATGCCGGTGTCCCCCAAGGTTCAGTTCTTTCCCCCACTCTTTTCCTCTTGTATATTAATGACCTTCTTCCATTGACTGGAAATCCTATCCATAGTTTTGCAGATGATAGCACAATGCATTCCAATTTCCATTTTGAGAAACCTTGCCCTGCTCAATAAGCTTCAACTTCTCGATTGTTTGTTATTTGTTATTTTCTTTTTTAGGAGCATTAGCAACTAAGGCCATATTGCTCTGGAATATGCGGTGGTCATTCTCTGATCTTGCTGCATCCTCCATATTTGGTGGTGACGGGCTCGAACCCTGGACTAATCAAGAAGCGTGTGCTATGCGCTGCTCTCCTTCTCACCTGGCTACAGACGCTCCCAACTTCTCGAAAATCTGCTACCAATTCCTTAAATGCCGATCTTCAGGTAATTCTCCAGTGGGGCAAAGACAACTTAGTTGATTTCAACCCTTCTAAAACTTGGCTTATATCTCGCAAAAAACGATTCATCCGGTCTATGCTTATCTTTAGTGATACTCTAATTTCTAGGCAAAATGATATATCTCTTTTGGGGATTATCCTGATTTCTAATCTTTCTTGGCACAAGCACATTACAAATATTGCTTCCTCATTATCTAAAATAACTTGGAGTTTCTCTTTTGCTCTCGTCGTAACTTTTCTTCCAAACAGCTGCTCACTCTGTATAAATCCCAAATCTGCCCTGCCATGGAATATTGTTCCCACATCTAGGGTGGTGCCCCCAAAACCTCTCTCAGGCTTATAGATTCCATTCAGAAGAGCGCAGTTAGGTTAATTAATGACTCACCTCTAACAGAGTCTCTCCACTCGCTGTCTCATAGATGTACTGTTTCTGCTGCATGCCTTTTCTACAGATACTTCCATGGGCACTGTTCTTCTGAATTGGCTTCTATAATTTCCGCTCTCTCTTTCAAAACGGTTCGAAGACATGCCGCCACCAGCCAACATCCATTTACTGTCCAACTTCAAACTCACAGAACCAACTTTTCATCTTTTTTGTTTATTCATTCAACTGCCGTTTTCTGGAACAATCTTCCTTCATAAGTATTTCCTGAAAATTACAGTCTACAGAAGTTCAAGTCCAATGTCAACAAATATCTTCTTTTGTATTCTCAACCTCCAACTCAAGCACGGTACTAAGTACTATAGAATCTAATAGCTCTCGTGTTTGGGGTTTACATAAAAAAAAAAAAAAAAAAAAAAAAACCACTTGCTTTCTTGCATCAAATACCACCACTACTACTACTACTAAGCAAATTATGAATACAGAGTCCTCTGCACTGAAAAAAAATTTCAGTCTTGATGCAACTTTTCTTCAGTGCAACTCTCGACTCTGTACAAATCTGTAATATAGAATATTATTCCCATTTCTAGATTGATGCCACCAAATATTTATCTTAAATTCCTTGACTGTATTTGAAAGAGAGCAGTTGCAGTAATTAATGATTCTTCACTTTTCAAGCACATGTCCTCTCTGGCAGTATATATTGATGTTGCCATGTGGACTCAAATCCTATCAGAAAATGGAGGAATTTTATTAAATAAGTTTTTTGGAAAAACAGTTTCATCCCTGAATAGCCAAAGGCCATTCAGGGATGAAATTGTCCATAGTGGGGTAAATTCCAGACATGATTCAAGTTAATATAAAACATAAATTATAGCTTGTCTATTCTTGATTCTGAGCATATAATATTATTGATATTAAAACAATCAGTCAAAGTTTATTAAAGTTTTGGATAACAAACTGCCCAAAGCAGTAACTTGCTAGATGAAATTTTACTTCCTTATCAGATAGTAAATTTTTCTCCACTGTGAAATTTTGCATGAATTCTTAAATGCCTCTTAATTCAGGATTGCAATAAGCTAATCCCAGAGAGACAAATCAGTCGACTCCTTATTGCACAGACATTTGGTTTCTATAAATGTATCTGTAGAGACTGTTCTTATGTAGGATCTCCATAGATATATCTATATTAGCTTCTTCAATTCCACCATAGCTTTTTAATTCCACCTGTTTCTTCTACAACTTAATCCAAATATATGCTTCAACAACCTGCTTCCAGTCAGAGATCAGCTTGAAACTCACTAATTGAGCCCTTCCTTTTTCTCATTTATCCCTTCTAGTTTTGTTCTTTGGTAAACCTTCCTTCCTGTGTATTTTCTGAAATTTGGAACAAACACAGACTTAATTCATTTTGAACACATGTCAATTCAACATTTTATCTCACGGTAGGGAGTAGTATAACATCTAGTACTTTTTTGTATTTGGGACCACCAAAAAAAAAAACAAAACAAAACAAAAAAACCCTGTTTTCTTTAGAATACAAGAAACTTCTGCCTTTAATCTTCATGGGGCTCCATTCAAAGGAATGCTTTTTCTAACTGTAATTGTATTTTATGTGTACAGCTCTTCTCTCAGTGTTCTCTTCTCATTTATTACCATTATGATTTTTACTACCATTTTCATTTTCTGTTCACTAACTTTTATGTAGTTCTATTTTTACCACCATTGTCTTAATTTCATATTTATCTTATGTTTATACTAACCTGTTTAGCTGCAAATATTTTCATTTGTTGCTCATTATTATGCTATCAACCCAGCACGAAGCATTTCTGCATTTGAGGTAGCTATTCAGAAGTTAGCCATCCCATCAAACTACATGGCATGAATTTGTGCCAGTAAATTCTTTAACACTTGCACCTCTGCCATTACACCCTCCTTTCATTGCCAAGCCAATATAGTATATAAGCAGATTTAGAAGTAGTTCATATCTTTCTGTCTCTGTCTCTGTCTCTCTCTCTCTCTCTCTCTCTCTCTCTCTCTCTCTCTCTCTCTCTCTCTCTCTCTCTGACAGTATAATGGCCTTGCGACTTGTCACTCATTTGGAGAGATCTAAGTTTGATTACCATTGACTGATGTGCCCTAAAACTCCTAATAACCAACAATTCCCATTGATGACTGGAGGAGTTTTTTTTTCAAGTTATTTTCATTCAGGGCTGTAATTAGTTGATCTTGGATGGAAGTTGTAAAGTTTGCTCTGTGAGTTATTCTGGTTGCTTCAGCCTGCTTGAGATGCAAATCAGTCTGTGAATACCTATTGATATTGTATTATTTTCAGAATTTTAAATTTTAACTATTGCATTAAATATCATGGAAAGAATTTTTCTTATATCTTGATACATTTTTGTAGAGTGATGATGCAGAGGAATTTTTTAGTAAATTGCCTAGTACAGCATTGGTTCTTCAGTTGGCTGCATATTACTTTGCTCTCAGGATGCATGTGGCCATTCATCCTTGGCAGAGATCCGGTCAAAATTCAGTGTATCTGGATAACCCTGCACATGTTATTGGCCAGGTAAGAAAATTAATATAAATATTTATTAAATTGTCTTGATATCTAGTGCTGATTTTTCACGTGACTATACTGGCAAACATATAAAGCAGCATTAGAAACTAGTTAGAGGAAAGTAAAAATGTAAAGTTAAAACAGTTGGGAAGTGAACTAAAGGTTTTAAATCGCATACAGTTATAAAAATATATAAATTAAATTTTAAGTATAATAAAGTAATTATAACTGGAAATTGGTGAAATAATGAGAACTTAAACCTGCATGGAGTGTAATTTGCCTTTAATTTCTTAAAGTATTACAGATTATTCTCAGTGTTTCATGGTACTTCCTGTACTACTTCTTCATTGAACTCCTCTGATGCTGTCCTTATAATACTATTAGCCTCACATGCTAAAACATTATAGGAGCTCACTGAAGAAGTAGTAGTAGTACAGGAAATACCATGAAATGTCTAATTCTTTAAGAATTTAAAGGCTACACTCCATGTAGGTGTAGGTGCTCTTATTTGAACAATTTCCAGTTCTTGATATACCTGCACACCATGCCACTGAAAGAATATTAAAAAAAAAAGTAATTCTAATTATTTTCACTTAAGGAATTCCAGTAATATCCTTAAAATTGAAGGGCATCATATAAGGAAAATTACCATACACGATGACTCCAAACTTATACTAGATAAAGGTTATACTTGCTGTATTAGACTTTTATTATTATTATTATATATATATATTTTTTTTTTACAACCATACTGTGTCAAACACAAATGTTACAGGTTGTGTTTCTATCCTACGTGAGGGAGAGATGTGCATGCTATTACAAAGAGCACAAATGTAAAATTATGGGAAATAACAGGAGATCAGATCTCCTGAATTCTTCCATTGAGCAGTATATTGTTGATCTTTGGAATAAATTTCTACCTTAACTACCATGAGATAGTTGTGATAGAAAGTTCAACAAAGTTCAAGGCAGAAGGATTGGATAGACACTTTTTAGCAATTGGGGGGGGGGGGTGTTCGATTATGTAGAATATGTTCACGTCCCACTTCCTTATTAATATCCATAATACCTCATTATAATTGACAAGGAAATTTTATATTTTACTGAGAATACCTTATTAGCCATCAGTTGACATTATTATAATGCACCTGTTAGGATAAGAATGAAACTAGATGAGGTACTTCCTGTTGTTGTTCCATGGTATCTTAATAGTTTGCCCTATGTTTGAACCAAATTATGCATGTTAGCAGCATGGAGGAAGAACTCCCCCGATGGTATTCTCCACCTTGTCGGTGGGGGGGCTTGCGTGTCCCGATGCCCGGAGAGCAAATTCGGCGGTAGCTTAGCTACTGGTAGGGCCTCCCAAGCCGGACAGGTTAAAGGGTAGGGGCCAGACTAGGAGAGATACCTCGGCCCTCCAGATTGGGGGTTGCTGCAACGGGCTGGCTCCTCGTTCAGTGTAAAAAATACACAAATGCTAAACGACCTACAAGTGAAAATGAAAGTGGACTGCACTTTCTGAAACGACTCGGCAAACGGAAAAGGACTATGATTTTGGGATGCTGGAATATTCAAGGTCTTTCAACTAAAAGAAACTTTCTTTCGGATGAACTGCAAAAATTCAAGTTAGACATCGCCGTGTTATCAGAGACAAAGAAAAATGGATGTGGAGAGGAAATAATGGGAGAATACTACCATTTTTGGAGTGGAGTTGATAAGAGTGAAAGAGCAAAAGCAGGAGTTTCTATTGCTGTTAAAACGAAATTGAGACACAACATCAAAAACTGGCAATTTATTAATGAAAGAATGATCTCATTGGAACTGAAAATATACAGGAAAGAAATGTGTATTTTGGGAATATATGCCCCGACTAATGACACCGCTGATACCTTGAAGGATGAATTTTGGGAGGATCTGAGAGAACTAATAGAAAAAAATTCCTAAGAACAAAGAGATATTTCTAATGGAAGATTTCAATGCAAGAGTAGGAACTGAACAAAATAGCAAATTTATTGGAAGATTTGGAGAGAAAGAGAGGAATGACAACGGAGATAGACTATGCAATCTTTGTGAACAGTTCGACTTGAGAATAAACAACACATTTTTCCAACATAAGGATATCCATAAATATACTTGGTCACAGGAGACAAGACAAATTAGATCAGTTTTAGATTATATTATTTCAAAACATTCAGAGACATATGTATTGAAAGATGTCAGAGTTTATAGAGGAGCTGAAAGTGGATCTGACCATTTTCTTGTTAAAACAACACTGAGGTGGAACTGGATTATGAAAATATGTGTGGATAACTAACAATGCAGGGAAGGAGAAATGCTACAAGTGGATCGATTTAACATTGACCTACTCCAGGATGACAGCATTAGAAACAACTTCACCCAAAGACTGGATGCTGCAATTAATATAGAGATAAAAGGTAATACTGAAGAAATCTACGAATATTTAAAAAATACTGTTAAAAGAATAGCTCATGAAATCCTAGGCAAAAAGAAGAGCCAAGGACCAAAAAAGACCTGTATTACAGAGAAAGTAAGAGCTGATGTAGAGGAAAAGAAACTTGCATTTCAGAAATGGTTGGGTGATGAGAATGATGCATATAGGAACATTTATGTTGAAAAAAAGAAAATAGCCAATTGGTTGGTAGTAGAAGTGAAAAATGAAGAATGAGAAAGGAAATGCGCAACTATTAATAGCAAATTGGGCTTCAAGCAATCAGCGGAATCATGGAAGGTCCTTAAAGACTTGAGAAAACAGAATAAACACAATGCTGGTTTGCAATTAATACCTTTGAAAGACTGGACGGAGTACTAAGAAGGACTTTTAAAAGAAGACCGGGAAGAGTTCAAGACGATGGAGGATTTTGGTGTAGAAGACTCGGGCTTAAACGTTTCTGTTAGGGAAGTGGAACTCCTGCTAAAGGAAGGAAGGAATGGCAAATCACCTGGACCTGGAGGAGTTTACATGGAACTTCTGAAATATGGAGGAAGAGGAGTGGCTGTTCTGATACAAAAACTGTTAAATAGTATACTGAGAGGAGAAGAAATACCGAAAGAAATGATAACAGGATATATTGCATCAATTTATAAGAAGGGCGATCGGAAAAGCTGTTCAAATTACAGAGGAATATGTGTCTTGAACCCGCTGTTAAAGATCCTTGGAAAATGGATCAGGAACCATTTAGAAGCCCGAATCGAGGTATCAGAAGAACAAAGTGGTTTTTCAGCTGGGAGGTCATGTATAGATCATATCTCAACAGTACAACAGATCCTTGAAAAATGCCAATCAAAAGGAAAAAAAATCTTTATGATTTTCATTGATCTTGAAAAGGCATATGACAGTGTTCCAAGAAAACTCTTATGGGAAGCACTGAAAGAGGCAAATATTGATAGACAACTGATTAACATTATTAAGGCAATTTACAGGAATAATAGATGCAGAATTAAAGTGGGATCAGCTTTGTCACCTGAATTTGACACTTCAAAGGCTTATTACAAGGTTGTTGCATGTCACCAACACTTTTCAAAATTTATAACGACATCTGCCTAAGATCCTGGTCAAAAAAATGTAATAAAATGGGATTGCCGATTAATAAGAACACCTATATTCACAATTTACTTTTTGCAGATGATCAGGTGATGATAGCACAAGACTTAGAAGATGCAAAATATGCATGTCGTCAATTGTTTGAGGAATATAAATAATGGGGTCTAAAAATCAATTTTAGCAAGACTGGAATGTTGTCTTCAGGGCCAGGACACGTTCTGAATATTGCAGGTTTTAAAATCAAACAAGTCGATAAATTCAAATATTTGGGATCAATCTTACAAAGTGATGAATCATCCCAAGCAGAGATCAATAAGAGAATTACAGATGGCAGAAAGGCTATCGGCATGTTAAACGCTGTTCTGTGGAGCAAAAATAACCTAAATAAAACAAAGAAACGTATATTTCAAACGATTGTACAAAGTCTTCTATTGAATGGAGCGGAAACCTGGACATTGAATAGGCAAGCGGAAAACAAATCGCTCTCCACAGAAATGGATTTTTGGAGATGCTCAGCAGGAACTTCTAGAAGAGACAGAAAATGGAATGAAGACATAAGGGAAAATATGGAAGTGAAAAAGACTGTTATTGACACCATCAGAGAAAACCGTCTAACATGGTATGGACATGTAAAACGGATGCAAGAAAACAGATATCCAAAGGCTATCCTGGAATGGATACCTCCTGGAAGAAAGAGAAGAGGAAAACCTAGGAGGACATGGATGGATGGATGGAGTACGGAAGTGCATGACAGCCCGAGGCTTAACCGACCAAGACACCTTGAACTGCACTTTATGGCGAGAAAAAATTCCTAACAAGAAATAACTTGTAGGCTGAGGAAACCCATCGTAAATGGAAACACTCCTCTTGAAAAAGAAGGAAGAACTGGGTGCTAAAGTTATTGGGTTCAGTCTGTTCTCAAATCTGATCTTCATAGATGCTTAAAACTGTATTTTTATCTCCTCGGGTTTGGTGGACCCAGTTCAAAGGTCAATTAATAAATTCTATAATTTTTATTCTATGGACACAGCTGAAATTCGCTATAGTTGAAGCCAGAACTGTTTTCTTCGATTTTCCCACTTCAATTTTCAAAAATTTCTATTGAATTTCGCGCAAATGACAAAAATGGACATGAAGTGCGTATTTTTTAAGGCCTTTTTCTGTTATTTTTCTAACCCCACCCGAATTAACCTATGGCTTATGAAACCCTATATCTGATTCGTTTGTATGTTTTGGAGCGGGAGTTTCTGTTTACAGAGTGAAATTGTTTTCGTGGAGCGAGGTGTGAGAAAGAAGCCAGCAGTTACGTCACACTTCCTAGATACAGCTACATTGAGAGAGGGCTAAACGGCATTTTATGTATCCGCGCGGCTACTTCGGATGCTAAGAAAATAAAAAAGGACACGGGCAAGCTACTGTTAGTCGATAAAGCGAAACAGTTGCAATTGTTTTGTTTTATCGAAACTGTTTTTTGAAGCGCGAACAGATCGTATTTCCTTTCTTCAATGTGTATTGCTCCTAGAACAGAAAATCAAGGAAATTCATGTTGGAAACAGGAAAAAACTGGTGTAAAACTGATAAGCATTTGATAAAAAAAAGTTTGCTTTATTGTAATTGATTTTAGTAAACAATATCGGAACAGCAGTTTACTGGGTTTGATCTTCGAACGAAATTTCGAGAAAATATGTCTATTTATAGCTGCGTTATAAACTTCAAAAACTGGTGCATCGAAGGAAAGAAAAAAAAAATTATACGCTACGAATAACGGGTTATTTCTTGAAATATGTATTCTTCACAAAAATGCAAGATTTCTAACAATACAAAGCTAACAGATTGCGGCTAATGGCTGCTCAAAAAGTATCGATTAGAAAATATTTGCTTGTTACACTTTGTGATGTCATCGCAAAGGGAGAAATTCTGTTTTAGTACAGAAGACAAATAAATCCACGGTCATCTGCTGTTCAGAGCTGTAATAAAAAGAAAAACAGATTTTCTCCCCATCACTTCTCTTGTTTTGCTGTGGTTTATGGCGAGCAATTTCACACAATCAAGTCCGTGACTGCTAAATGCCGTGCGGTTTCTTGTATTCTCTCTCTCTATTTTGGGAACTCTGACCATGTGGTCATCCCGGAGTATAAACCAAAAATTTGTTCATCTGAATGCTGCCCACCAATGGCATCAATTATCAACTCTTTTACTGCCCTTCTAATTTTCAATACGTGCAGAAAATCGACTTGGGCAAAATTCGAAAGCGTTACTTCAATTAGGAGCAAAAACAGTTTCCACCAACATAACAAATTACTTTAGGTACAATAAAAGGACGACTACTGATGTTTTCCAATCGAAGGAAGTGTCCACAATAAAACATCTGTACAAGTAAAAATGCAAAAAAAATAATAATAAATAAAATAAATAAATAAAAAAAGCTTGATTATCTGTATTGAAAAACAAAAATATCGTTCCTTTCTTCAATATTCTCCGACTTTGCGGTCGTCCGGAATATAAGTTTACCATCCTTTTGTCTTAGTTGAGTTCAGATGATGAAAATTAGAGTTTTTACACAATTGTAAGGAAAAGCCGTTTCCGTACTCAGAAAATAGTCCTCAAAAAACAATTACAATAAAGCGAACTTTTTTTTTATGAAATGCGCATTGTAGTGGTCAGTTTTACGACACTTTTTTTTTCTTCTTCCGTTTTCGCTGTGGTTTACAATAGATGAACTTCCTTGATTTTTTGTTAGTAGATACAATACACATTGAAGAAAGGAAATGCGATATTTTAGTTTTTCAAAACCAATTCATCACAATTCTTTAATACAACCATTGCAAAAAGCAGTAAAGCAAAATATTGTGAAAGCGCCATGCAAAATATTGTTCGCAAGTAATGATGTTCAACTGTTTGTTTTCTACGAAAGTTGTTTACTTTTTTATTTTCTCCTTGGATTACCTTGGTAACGCTAATAATGTAAGCTTGACCAGTCAATTATCTCTCCGCGTGTGTTGGTTCGTTTTAGCCAGAGGCGCCGAGCTGACGCTCGAATTTTTGAACTAATGCTGTAACGCATTTTATTTTCAAAGCTTGGAATCTTGTTTTGCCGACATCAAAATTTAATCAATTGAAATGTGATCGTACATTTTTGCTGTTTTAGAGTGAATTAATAGTTTTTGCTGAGCGCTAAAGGTAGGAAATCAAAGAATATACTTCTGTTTATGTATATTGGAGTTTCAATTTTTGTAAATTGAGTAGAAATCATGGAAATTATTAGTTTCTCTCGGTGGGGGGCAATTTTTAAGTGAGACTGAAAATTACGGTTTGGGGAAGAGGATAAAAATATGGTTAAACCTAATGAGCAAGAAAACAAGTTTATACAGCAGCAGCAAAAAAATAAATAAATAAAAATAAAGAACAAAAAATAAACCAACACTTCCCATATCACCTGCCCATCCCCCCCCCCTAACAGTTTGTCTAGTTCTTCTTTGAATTTATTGAAACTGCCCACCTTTGCAACACCAGATGGAAGTTTCAGTTGGCAGTAGCTAACTGTTGTTTCAACAGTTAGCTACTGCCAACTGAAGAGAAGGCAAAATTCTGCACATCTTTAAAGAATCCATCCTTCAATTCCTTCAATTTGAATTTGTGCTTCTTCATGTGCATAGTATGATAAAGAGTAAGGATTATTCTGTCATAATTGAGCTTATTCAGTCATTCAAAGCTTTCACTACCTCAATCAGATCTCCTCACAACTGTTCCTTCAACTTGGGTACCTGTACGTGGTGAGTGATTTTGTTAGACCTTCAGATTAGCATCACTAGGATCCACTGGCCACACCCTAGGTTCCAGGCTAACACCATAGGAATCTAGCTTGTTTTCCATGCACTGCAACCCATGGAAACCCTGAAAAGAGGATCTGTTGGTTGAGGGGACCAACCAATGTTTGCCATGCACTGCAACCCATGGAAACCCTGAAAAGGGGATCTGTTGGTTGAAGAGATCCAGCTTCAACACACAACTTTGGCCCCCTGCTTCAACAAGATGGGTGGTCCTAGATGGCTCTGCCACAATCAATCACCAATTGGGCTTGTCTGCTAGGGTCAACCATATCAATGCCATCCCCCTACTCTCATGGGCCAAGAGACAGGATTCATGCTGGCAGAGGTGCAGTTAGTGTCTGGGTAGCCCTGTTGTCCCACTCCCCAGCACATTTAGTGCTTGCCTGGTAGTGGGTGTCCTATTTGTGCTCCATGGTTGATGGGAAGCCTGGGCTATGAACCAAAAATTAAACCCTTATGAATCAAATTTTTTTTTTTTTTTTTTCTGGGGCCTCCAACATGGTCCGCACCAGAAAATAATGAAACAGAAGCAGCCGCCACCACTTCAGCCAAGAGGCCCAGAACTGAAACAATATCAGGTCCTACACCTTGATACCTATTACACCATTCCACCAGAGAAAAACCTATAGAGAAAATGTCGCCTTCTTTATCCTGAAGGGTTGGCAAGCTCCCATAAATCAGTAAAACAGCTACATTCTGGGAATATCTTTATCAAAACTAAGTGTGACAAATACTCAGAATGGCTCCTCTGAACTGGCTCTATTGGGGGAATGCCAATTATGGTAACACCCACAAGATACTGAACTCATCTTGAAGCATGCTCTCTGAACGGGGTCTTATGGAAGTGTCTGAATGGGATCTTATGGAAGCATCTGTTTACAACTAAAATCACAAGGAGTGATAGCTTCAAAGCAAATGTTTGTACATAGGTCCTGGCTAGAAACATCATCCTTACTTTTAATATACCAAGGCTTCCAATGAGGTCAAAGCTGGTTGTCTGAACTGCACAATATGTCCATATGTTTCAACCCCTATGAACATTCCCAAATGGCCTGCCATGGTAACTTTGCATGTGGTCAATATGGTGCAAAGTACTATGGAATGACATCATGTAAAGAAAAAGTCACCTGTATTAATTGCGAAGGAGATCACTGAATACTCTCAAGTCAACACCAGAGGTGGAAGGAAGAAAAAGAAATACAATGACTTTAAGCATCTCATATCAGGAGGCCAAAAAAGCATTTAAACAAGTAAATAGCAATAAAGCAACATATGCTGGAAAGGTTGCCAAGAAATGTTCTATTGGGACTCAAACTAAAATGACTGTGCCACCAAAACAGTCATTTACACCTATCACCTGTTATTTCCTGAGTTCAGAAAAACCAGCATAGAAATCTCAGTCAGCTGCCACTCCACTGTTGATACCTCTTTGTATCCCAGTACTACAAAAATTGGGCAGTACTCTAACAAACAGAACAGGAAACCCAACTGCTAGTGGCAGTACAAGAAACAATGGACATTGAAATTATGAAGGTACAGTCGGTCCTCGTATAGCACGTGTTTGCATTACACGAATTCGATCATACACGATTTATAAATAGGGGAACGATATCTTATATAACACGAACCGAATTCGCTTATACACGATTCGCCTTTGTGTTTACAAGAAATGGCAGTCGAACGCGTAATCACCCCAACTGAACGCAACACGATAGCAATGAAGAAGAGTCTGAAAATGTATTTATGTGTTTTATATCAGTGAAGGGGAAACACATTTCACCATAATAACGTAAAAATCAACACAATTCCAGCTATCGGTATAATCGCAAATGCAATTAGATGGAGTTTACTACCAGTTTATAACAGATTCCACTAGCAGAAACGCAACTGAAAATTGTTTTATGGTAGTAACCCCCAGAAATGTGCTTTAGTAAAATGTGAGGTGTTAATAGTGTATCTCGGCCTTTACGGTGTTGTTTATTCAGTTGCTACACGCGCGCAGCTTTGTTTCTGTGTATCAAGCGTGCCTCCTCGTTTTGTAATTGTGCATAATATTCCCTAAAAATTAGTAAAATACTTAAAAGGTGTGAAAAGGAAGCGTCCTGGCGAAGACACTGCAGATTCAGAGAGAAAAAAAAAAAGAAAAAGCAATATCGATAAACAGAGGCGGACTGGGTCAAAAATTCTTACCCGGGAAAATTTATAGTGGCCTCATACTACGGTTTATGGCCAAAATCAAATCACACCGGCCTCCGGCCCACCGGGATTTCCTGGGTAAGGCTTATGGCCAGTCCTCTTCTGTCGATAGAGAAAAAATACGAAATTGTGAAACGCTTTGAGCGAAATGAAAGACCATGTGATATTGCACGTGCTACAGACCTAAATGAGGCAACGCCGAGAATTAGAAAGAATGCGGAGAAAATAAAAACAACTTTCATAGCGGGAACAACTCAAAGTGTAATTAAAATCCATTAGATTAAGACACAAGAATTGGAAGAGATGGAACGGCTGTCATCTGTTTGGATAGAAAATCAAACAAAAAGCAAGTTTGCTTACAATAGAAGCAAAAGCATTAGCAATATTTTATTGCGACTTACGTATTATAAAATACATAAGTATTTTATTACGACTATTTTATTTAATATAATAAATTTTTTACGAATAAAATACGTATTTTATTCGTAAAAAATACTTTTTTAGTATTAAAAAATACTTTATTATAATATAATATTATTTTTATTACGTATTTTAATCGTTATAAAATACGTAAGTATTTTATAACGATTAAAATTACCCGATTATTTATTGTGTTTGGTAATGTTTTGGTTCCAAATGTGTGTTCAATCTTGGGTGGTCGGCACCTAACCCCACTTTTCCCATAGGGCCTGTTGTTTATATTGCACGATTTTGCATTGCACGAGGTTTTCTAGGAACGCAACTATCGTGCTATACGAGGACAGACTGTACCAGAAAAGACAGTCTTGGAACTCTTTGTGGAGGAATAAATGGACAGAGGTCAGTATCCATAATCCTCTCCCCTCCCAAAAAAAAAAAAATTAAAAATAAAATAAAATAAATCCAATACTGAGAAAAGTATTCCCTCAGCTTCTTGGAAGCCGATCAATGGAACCACCAATCTCAAGTGATTGCTAAATTCCAACAGTGGAATTGTCATGGATTTCTGCAAAATGCAGAAGACATGGAGGCATTCCTGCAGAAGGATGAACCAGCCTGCTTTTGCTTACAGGAGACTTATATAAAGTCAAATTATGACTATACCATGCGTAACATTACTATTATTCATAAGGATAGAATTGTGGATGGCTCTGCTCATGCTATCCTCATAGGCAACCAGATCCCGTTTCAACTTCTGCGATTCGACTTACAGTGGGGTTCTTTTTAACAGTTTGCTCTGTTTATTTGGCACATGGGACTGATATCTCCCACAAGGACCTTGATGATCTTGTTATGCAGTTTCTTCCCACCTTTCTTACTTTTTGTGGATTTTAATGGACATTAGCATTAGTAGAGGCATACGATGCAAGAAAGCAAGCTTATGCAGTATCAGCCAAAAAAAAAAAAAAAAAGCTCCTATTTCACCCCTCTGTTCATTCCAAATACCTGTCCAGTTCAGCCTTAAATATATTTAGGCTATCAACTTCCACAACGAAAGATGGAAGTCTGTTCCACCAACCAACTACCTGCTGGCTAAAAGCAAACTTCTGCACATCTGTCCTACAACTCTTTTCTCAATTTGAATTTATGCCCTCTCAGGTGATTATTCTGAGCAAGAGGAAGAATCCCATCAGCATTGAGCTTGCTCAAACTATTCAAGGTTTTATACACCTCAATCAGATCACCTCGCCACACTGCAAATTACAGTGTCTCCAGACACTGTAATTTGCAAAACGTAAGCCTTTCTTCTTAAGAGCAACCCTTTGTTGCCTTATACAAGGGGATAATCACCTCCTTATCCCTGCTAGAAAAATTCCTGTATATCAGTGACAAGACACCATGAGCTACTCTTGCAGACTGTATGCACTTCTCAGAAAACTTCATATCTGCCTGCATAATTGGCCCCAGGTCCTTTTCATTCTCTACCACTGTCAGTCCCCTCGACTTGGGCACCTGTACATGGTGAGGGGACCTCCCAGTGATGCTGCTGGGCTTCCAGATTAGCATCACTGGGACTAACGCCCATATCTTGGTTCCAGGGTTACATCATGGGAATCCGGTGTGTGCAGCCGTGACCTGTGGAATTCGGAAAGGGGTATCCTGGTGGTTGAGGGGTCCAGCCTTAATACACCACTTTGGCCCCTTCTTCGACAAGACGGGTGGTCCCGGACTGGCCCGACTGGGATCAATCGGCGGGTGGTTCTTACTGCTAGGGTCAACTGCGTTCTAATAAGTCTCCCTTCCTTTGGTCCTGGGACGAGATCAAGGCTTATTGGAAACGTGGGTATGGTGCTCCTAAGCTAACTTGGCGTCCCATTCGTGTACACAGTACCTATTAGTTCACGAGTGGGCGTCCCCTCGTAGGGCTCTGTGGTGGGTGAGGTACTTAGGGCATCAAATTTTTATTTTACTCCTATGAGTATAATAAATTCAAATTCTTCTGGGGCCCCAACAAGGCCCCTACCTAATCGAGATGATGACCCAGGAAACACCTCTGCAAAAGAGCCAGGACTGAGGATACACCACCATCAGTGACACCGCTTTTCCTCATTCTCCATTCCACCGGAGAGCAGTCAATTTGAAAGATGTCACCCTTCTTTATCCAGAAAGGATTAGAAGGGTTGGCAGGTTCACCAAAATCCGTTACACGATTGTGTTCTGGTGACCTTTTGGTTGAAGATTCCAGCGCAAAACAAGCTGTAGAAATCTTGAACTCTACATCCATAGGGGGAATACCTATCACCGTAACCCCCCACAAAACTCTGAATTCTTCACGAGGTGTTATATCAGAGTGGGACCTTCTTCATGTTTCTGAAGAAGAGATCTGCTCTGAATTAAAAGACCAAGGAGTGACAGCTGTCAAGAGAATATCGATACGGAAGGGTGGGAATCTCATCCCTACCCGAGTTCTTCTCCTCATGTTTAACACCCCATGGCCTCCAAATTCCATCAAGGCAGGCTATCTAAACTGCCCAATGAGGATTTATATCCCAAACCCACTGCGGTGTTTTATATACCAAAAATACGGCCTTGTCGTGGTAACCCTGCCTGCGCTTGATGTAGTGTTAAAGACCATGTGAGCAAGGAATGTTCAGCTCCAAAACCGATCTGTGTCAATTGCCTAGGAGAGCACCCCGCCTACTCTAGAGCATGCCAGCGGTGGAAGGATGAAAAAGAAATCCAAAAACTGAAAACAGAGCTGAATATCTCCTACCCAGAGGCCATAAAACGTATCCAACCAATGAATAGCTAGAAACCTTCATATGCCCAGAATGTTTCTGCTAAGTGCACTATCGGAACACAAACTGAGATGACTATACCACCAAGAGAGACATTCACTCCGATTGCACGCTATTTATTGAGTTCACAAAAGCCCACCAAAAAAACACAATCAGCTGCCACTCCTATATCTGTACCTCCTAGTGCTCCACCACTACAAAAACCAAGTGGTAAAGAAAAGCCAAAAAGTTCAGAAGAGTCACCCGTGATACCAGAAACAATGGATGTAGAGAACAAGGAGGTACCGGATGAATCAGTCTTGGAACTCTTTGCGGAGGAAGAAATGGACACGGGACAGCGTCCATTCTTCCCCAAAAAAGATAAATCCAAGACTGACAAAAGTAAGCCCTCAGCACCTCAGAAGTCGCCTGATGGACCCACCAAGCCAATATAATGGCTAAATTCCTATAATGGAATTGCCGTGGATTCCGGCGAAATACTGATGACATCAAGTCCTTCCTGCAAAAGCACGAGCCTGTTTGCTTTTTCTTGCAGTAGACTTATCTAAAGGCAAATGATGATCACACCATGCATAACATCTCAATTTTTCGTAAGGATAGAATTGCAGATGGTCCTGCTCATGGAAGAGTGGCTATCCTTGTGGGCAACCAGACCCCAGTTCAGCGCTTGCTAGTTACAACCAGCATAGACGCTGTTGCAATTCGCCTTACAGTGGGATTTTTATTAACCGTGTGCTCTATTTATTTGCCACCTGGGACTGACATCTCCCAGGAAGACCTTGATGATCTTGTAACGCAGTTGCCTCTCCATTTCTTACTTCTCGGGGATTTTAATGGACATAACACCCTGGGGGGTAGTGCTAACATCAATGGAAGGGGACGAGTCATAGAGAGTATGCTAAATGGCAATGACCTTTCCCTTCTAAATACTGGAACAGACACCTTCTTCCACATGCCTACCCGTACTTTTTCTGCCATTGATCTCTCTATCTGCTCCCCTTCTCTATTCTTTTTACTCACTTGGGAAGTGGAGGAGAACCCATACAGAAGTGATCACTTCCCTGTGATAACCTCGTTACATGGTAGGAGACTGTGTCTTACTTTCAGGTTACCACTGTGGAAGATTGATCAGGCTGACTCAACTGCCTTCCAACATCAGGCAAATTTTGACCTCAGTACCCTCATTCAATGATGCAGTAACGTACATCACAGAAATTATTTTCAAAGCAGCTGCAAATGCTGTTCCAAAAACATCTGCCCGGTTTCCATCATTTCCCAAACCTTGATGGAATTCACAATGCACAGCAGCAAAAAAGGCTCAAAACAAAGTGTGGGGGATATTCTGCCGATATCCTACCACGACCAACCTTATAGCCTTTAAACGCGCACGAGCCAAAGCACACTACATCCGCCATCAGAGTCAAAAGTAATCGTGGATCTGTTTTACTTCATCAATTACCCAGTCCACTAGTACTAAGTTGGTCTGGGATAAAATCCGGAAAATGAAGGGAAAATATACATCCCACCCTTCTTCAATCCTAGATTATAAATGGATGCATTATTGCAGATCCAACTGCAATAGCCAATTCTCTTGGAGAAGCATTCTCTAACATCTCTAGAACATCTTCGTATTCCCCAGAGTTCCTGGTCCTGAAACATAAAATTGAAAAACAGGCACTTAATTTTAAGATTACGAACGTCCATCCGTACAACGGGTCATTCACTATATAGGAACTTAAAAGAGCTCTTATTCTTTTCAAAGCAACTGCTGTTGGACCAGATGGCATCCATTATGAAATGATTAAGCATCTTTCACTGAAATCTATGGATTATCTGCTCCTTCTATATAACAGAATCTTTATTGAAGGACAGTTTCCGGATTCCTGGCACAAGGCAATCGTTCTTGCCTTTGCTAAGCCAGGAAAGGATCGAAAAGTCACTACTAATTATCGTTCTATTTCTCTGACTAGCTGTCTGTGCAAAATCCTGGAGAGATGGTTAATTTTCATGTAATATCGTATTTAGAATCAAATGACTTCTCTCCAACATCCAGCGTGGCTTCCGAAGGAACCGGTCCACTCTGGACCATCTTATTAGACTGGAAACATCCATCCGGGATGCTTTTCTAAAACGTGAACATTTGGTGTCTATATTCTTTGACATGGAGAAAGCGTATGACACAACTTTGAGATTTGGCATCTTAAAAGATTTGCATAGCCTTGGTCTTAGAGGGCATCTCCCCATTTTTATTAAAAACTTTTTAGGCAATCGATCTTTCGAAGTTCATGTGGGATCCTCACTCTCTCGTTCCTTCAGCCAAGAGGAGGGAGTACCACAAGGATCAGTATTAAGTGTCACACTTTTCGCCATCAAAGTAAATTCCATCACAGAACAACTTCCTCCAACTGTAAACAGTGTCCTCTATGTTGACAACTTTAGCATATTTTGTCAGTCATGCAACATGAGGGTTATTGAAAGACAACTGCAAAAAGCTATTGATTGCCTTAATTTCTGGGCACTTGCTAATGGATTCAGGTTCTCTCCGGAGAAGACCGTTTGCATACACTTTTGTCGTAAGCGTAATCTTCATCCTGAACCTGAATTAAGGCTTAGACAAAATGCTATTCCAGTAGTAGTGGACACAAAATTCTTGGGACTCATATTTGATAAAAAGCTGACCTTTCTGGATCACATCCGTCAACTCCGCACAAAGTGCACAAGAGGTCTGAATATTCTGCGCTCTCTCTCTCTCTCTCTCTCTCTCTCTCCCTCCCCCCTCTACATCTTGGGGTGCAGATCGATGCACCCTACTATGCATTTACCATGTGATTGTACGATCCAGACTAGATTACGGGTCTCTGGTATACAATTCGGCCAGAGACAGTGTACATCGTTGGCTGGATCCTGTCCATTATCAGGCTCTCCGTATCGCTATTGGAGCATATCGAGCATCTCCTGTCCAGAGCTTATACATCGAAGCAAACAAACCACCGTTATCGCTTCGACGTAAGCAGTTGTCTCTAATGTACGCTTTAAAACTGCAATCCCTGCCAGACCATTCTACATGGCCATTCAGTTTTGAGCCACGATGGAAAAATTTGTACAACACCTGTAAGACTGCCAATCGTCCTTTTTGGTATTCGTGTCCTAGAGCTACTCAAAGAACTTAATATCAAGATAGACAAGATTGCCCAAACACTAAAGCAACCCCTTCCACCCTGGCATGCTCATGTTCCAGCATGTGACGTGTCCCTTAGAAATTGCGGAAAGTTGGACACTCCATCATCTGTCTACCTGCAGCTTTATTCAGCACACTGAGCTGAACATTCTGACTTCGCGCCAGTTTACACAGACGGTTCGAAGTCGAAATCATATGTGGGATCTGCTGCTGTCTTTATAGACACCACTACATTGGAGCAGATTCCCTCTGAATGCAGCATATTTAATGCAGAGCTACATGCTATAGAGTTAGTCTTGGATCACATTAGTAAATGCCAATACCAACGGTTCACTTTATATTCCGACTCTCTCAGTGTGTTACAGGCTTTAATAACTGTAAGATATAATTCTCATCCAGTTCTGTCTTGCATTCAGCAGAAGATTCACTTTCTCCATGAACGTGAATATGATATCCGTTTCTGCTGGATTCCCAGCCACATTGGGATTAGGGGAAATGATTTGGCTGACACTGCAGCCAAATCAGCAAGTTCCAATAATAATCTCTGCCGGTCAGTTTCCTGTACAGACTACAGGCAAATAATACACCAGACGATATACTCCCAGTGGCAGGATTCGTGGAATAGACAGACTACAAATAAATTATATTGTATAAACCTGTATTTGAACCGTGGCAACCGTAACGCAGGAATCTTAAGTAGGAAGTTGTTCTTGTCCGGACCCGCATAGGACATAGTCATTTGACTCATTCGTTTTTGCTGATGATCCTCCTATGTGTGAGTCCTATGGCACAATTTTATCAATCAGACACATTTTAATTGACTGTCCAGATTTTAGCAATATCCGTTTTACTGCTTTTAATCATCTGACTGAGCCGTATACACTCAGTCAGATTTTATCCGATAAATGACAATGTGTCTGCTGTTTTTAGCTATTTTAAATCAATAAAGGTTTTTACTTGTATTTAAAATTGACATGTTATTGTTATTTCTTTATTGATTTATCTTTTCTACATTTTATACCTTTGTTATTTTATATCTTGACATGGTGACCTAAGTAATTAGGTCAGTGAAATTTAAGTTTTTATATATTACCTGGTTTTGGTGCATTATAGCCTTAGTTGCTAATGCGCCAATAAAACCCAACAACCAACCAACCAACCAACCACTGTCGGTGTAGTACCAGCGAGTTGATACGTTACTCTGGGATTACTGCTTCCCATATGTAATAAAATTCCTTTGTCAATGTTAAACTTCATTTGCCACCTCTCAGCCCATCCGCTCAACTTTTCTAGATCCTGTTTCAGCAGCGTACTGTCATTAGTGTCCTTAACAACTCTGCCAACCTTCATATTGTCTGCAAACATGGACATTAAGCCTGATATACCATCATCAATATCATTTATAAATACAGAAAACAACAATGGACTCAACACTGAACTCTGAAGGACTCCACTAATAACATTAGTCTATGATGAGCAGTGTCCAATACATAACACCCTGTGGAATAGTGCTAACATCAATTTAATGCAGTAAGTCTTAGGGCATATGCTCAATGACAATGAACTGTCCCTTCTAAATGTGGGAACAGCCACCTTATTTCACTGTCTACCCGCATGTGTTTTGTAATTAATCTTTCTATCTGCTCCCCTTCTCTCTTTACTTCACTTATTTGGGAGGTGGAATCTTCCTTTTAGGTTACTGTTTTGAAAGATTAATCAGGCTGACTAGAACATCACTATGTCAGTCTGGATGTACATGATTGCATCAGTGATGCAATCATGTACACCCTGCAAAATTCATAGTGATGTCCATGTAGCTGCAATTCCAAAAACATCCACTCGGTTTCTACCATTTCCCAAACCATGGTTGAATTCAGAGTGCACAGCAGCAATAATGGGTTCAAAACAAAGCCAATGGTGTATTCCGACGATATCTCATCACATCTAATGTAATAGGTTTTAACTATGCACACACTGAAGCATTGAGGTAAAGTCTTGGATTTGTTTTACATTTTCTATACCCCAGGTGACTAGCCCTAAAGTAGTCTGGGGGGGGGGGGAAATCTGGAAAATGAAGGGAAAATACTCAGCACTGGAATATATTGGATTGCAGCTCATTCTGGAATATATTGGATGTACTATTGCAGACTCAGCTACAATATCCAGCGCTCTCCAGAAAACATTTTCTAACATCTCAACAAACATCATCTTATTCCCCAGAGTTTCTGGTCCTTAAATACAAAATTGAAAAAGATGTCTTGAATTTTGCATCAGAGTGTTTACCCATATGATTAGCAATTTATGATTTGTGAGCTGAAAACAGCTGTCACCTTTATACGAAGGCAAGTGCCATTGGACCAGATGACATCCATTATGAAATGATTTAACACCTTTCACCAAAATTCATGGACCATCTGCTTTTCCTATACAACAGAATCTTCTTCTGAGAGCAGTTTCCAGACACCTAGCAGTAACTTTTCTTGGTTTTGCCAGAAAGGATCCTAAATTACCATCCTGTTGCTCTGATTAGCCATTTGTGCAAAATATTGGATAGAATGGTCAATGCTAGACTTTTATAGTAGTTAGAATCCAATGACCTTCTCTCCCACTTCCAGTGTGGTGTCCAAAGGAACAAGTCCACTCTGGACCACTTAGAGCGGAAACATCTATTCAAGTTGCATTCCTAAGAAGAGAGCACCTGGTGTCCATCTTCTTTAACATGGAAAAAACATGTGACACAACGTGGAGATTAGGGATTTTAAAAGATCTTTTGTAACCTGGGTCTAAGAGTTCACCTTCCCATTTTTATTCACTTTTTTTTTATCCCTCTGTTTTTTCCAGTTCAACTAGAATCCACCTTTTCTTGATCCTTTTGCCAAGAACAAGGAATACTGCAAGCATCTGTCTTAAATGTTATGCTTTTTTCCATTAAAGTAAACTCCATTACCGAAGAACTTCCTCCAGCTGTAAACAGTTCACTTTATGTTGATGAGTTCAGCATATTTTCTTAATCATGCAACATGAGGGTTACTGAAAGACAAATGTAACAAGCCATTGACCATCTTAATTCCTAGGCTATGACCAATAATTTCAGGTTCTCACCAGAGAAGACTGTGTCCATTTTTGCTGCAAGCATAACCAGGTATGCTTCTGCAACCCAAAATTGTCAAGCTGTTGGGACCCAAACGGAGGTGACAATGCCATCTAACACATCCATTGTAGAATGGGCATGATCTCTACTATTGACAAATCAACCTGCTAACAAACCTGTTTCAGTTGACGTAATAAACAATACCTCGTCTATCTCAGTTCCACCTAAAATTAAACTAAGTGATAAAATACCAAGGAAACCACAAAGGCAATGCGTCACTGAATTGCCACAATCAAATTCAAGCAGAAGAGACGAAGATGTAAATGCACAAAATGACACAGTCCTTGATCTTCATGCATAATACGACATGGAGACCAGATGTTTACCCATTGGTACCGATGATGTTGAAGAGACCACAGATTATGGACACTATAATCTGTAGTCTCTTCAACTATAATGAATTCTGCAATATATGCAGAATTCAAACAGTGCAGACACCTTGCCCCGATTATCTGGTAATATGGAAATTATTTAAAGCAGATTTTGAAAAGTATTCTGCTTCCTGTGTAAACCTCTGCAATGGAATTGCAGAGGTTTACACAGTAATACTGATGATATCTATGATTTGATCTCACAATATAATCCTGTGGCCTTTTGCTTGCAAGAGGCTACAGGATTAATAACTTAAATCCACATGTAACTTATAATAGTAATAGAGGCATGTGATGCAAGAAAGCAAAAATAACTTATTTGATTAAAAGTTTTACATCTAACAGGAAAGATAGAAATTCTTCAAGCTCTGCACATGAAAGCATTGCAGTTTTAGTAGATTGAAAAACACCTGCTAGAAACATTCCATTTCAGACACACTTAGAAGCTGTTGCAGTACTCGTAGCAGTGGGACAAACACTAACTGTAGTCTCATTGTACCTTCCACCTTATGATATCTACATGTTGAAAGAACTGGAAGATCTTATAAAATAAATAGCATTTCCCTTTTGTCTTCTTGGTGACTTCAATGCACATGATTCACTATGGGGATCTGCCTATGTGGACTATAGAGGACATGATATAAAAGATACTAGACCAGCTGAACGTAACATTGCTGAACACTGGTCGTAACACTTATGCTCATCTCCTCGTGGGATCTATCTATTTGTTCCCCTCAATTATTTTCCATTATAGATTGGACAGTTTTAAATGATGTGCATAATAGCAATCATTTCCCAAATATATGCTGAATTCAAACGGCGCAGACACCTTGCCCCGATTATCTGGTAATATGGAAATTCTTTAAAGCAGATTGGGAAAAGTATTCTGCTTCCATCTCCTCTGTTAGCCAATTGATATGACTAGGGTCATTGATGATGTCAATGAGCACATAATTATGCAAATAATGGCAGCAGCTTCTGAACCAATATCACAGTCTTCTGCTTTCAAATACAGAAATCTTAAACCGTGGTGGAACAACACTTGTACCGTAGCAAAAAAAGGACAGAAATAAATGTCAACTGACTGTTTGGTGTTTGTGTCTAAGAGCTACTTAGAGAGCTTATCATCATGGTAGACAAGGTTCCCCCAATCACCAAAGCAACCCCTTCCACCCTCACATGCTAAAATACCAGCGTGTGACTTCTGCCTTAAGAACTGGATGTAGTATGATACTCCATCTGCTCTCTGCCCTCAGCTTTATTCACAACACTGAGCTGAACATTCTAACTTCTTGCCCATATACAAAGATGGCTCGAAATCAGAATCATATGTGGGATCTGCTGTTGTCATTTCTGACTATTATATCAGATTCTCCCTAAATGCAGCATATACACTACAGAACTGTGAATATGCTGCATAAGAACTCTCCAATACCAGTGGTTTATTATATACACCGATTTGGTGAGTGTACTACAGGCTTTATCACTGATGAGGTACAGTACTCATCCAACCCTGCCCTGCTACTCAGCAAATGATATGAACCCTCTATGAAGGTGATTTCAATATCTGATTTGGCTGATACTACAGCTAAATCAGCTGCCCTGCCAAGTAATTTTTTTTTTTTTTTTTTTGATTTGGTAGTTGTTGGCGCATCGGCTTCTGTGGCCATATTGCACCTCCCAAGGTTTTTGCAGTACTTTGATCCAAGCCCGAGGCGGGAATCGAACCCGCGACCTTTGGGTTGCCGGGCAGGTACTTTACCCACTCGGCTAGCCCGGTCGGCCCTGCCAAGTAATCTTGAACTGTCAGTCCCCTATGCAGACAATAGAAAGTAATCCAAATTAAATTATATTCCCTGTGGCAAGTGTCATAGCATCTGCAGGTAACAAACCAACTTTATTGGATGAAGCCTGTAATCAAATTATTGGCAGTCTGATCTGCACAGGGTTCATAAAGAGGAAGTTGTTCTTGCTTGGCTCTGCATAGAACACAGTTTTCTGTCGCATTCCTGTCTTCTGAGGGCTGGTGACTCCTCTACGTATGAACAATGTGATATTCTTTTATCTGCGAAGCATATTTCATCTAAATTGTTCAGATTTTAGAAATGCCCATTTTTGCTGCCTTTAACAATCTGACTGAGTCCTATACACTTTTCAGAATTTATTTGATAATGACTAAGTATATGAAAAGCTCTTTTGAAATCTAAGATGATGTCAGAATTTTTTTTTTTTTTGCATTCAGTTTATTTGTCACCGTGTCATAGTATCAGTTTGGGCAGCTTAATCTCTGCCACTTGTCAACTGATTTGGACAGTTCAACTTATGTTACTTGTTAATGATAATTTTACTTTCATAACAAATGCAAACAAAGTGCATTGAAAATCCGAAAGTTAAAGGATACCTCCATCTTAATAAAACACTCGAGAAACAAATCATACAACAATTAAATAAAATGTGCATGCATACAGAAAGATATCACTGAAAAATATAAAATCTGATTAACTTGTAGACATTTTTGATAATACCAAGTCGAGTCTGTATTGGGTAATTGGAGTTTTACCAATCTTTTCCACTTTATGAATTAGTTGGGCCACCTAAAAGAAATCAAGCACAGAAGTGCACCTCTTAAATTTTATGGTCTACTTTACACTTCATATATTAAAAATATAAAGTGTGTTTGTGTCCAAATGTGCACAATATAAAATTATGTAATTAAGTTGGTTTGATTTGATTTCCTCTTGTTGGAAATAAAGGTTAATAATTTACAGAATCAAATACTATTATACTGTGTTAAAGGAATTGTTTCCGAATACAAGTGAATAGATAAGTTGTGTGTTTCCCTTATCCAAGGCAAGATTACACTTGGCCAAGGCATAGAGGCATGGTCTTCTGCTTAAACAGCAGCACAAACCTTGCCCACAACCCTTTCCTCCTTTGCAGCAAGATCAATGGGCAAATACAGACTCATTTAAAAAGAAAATTTTAGGGGAACCACACTGACCACATCTTCAAGGAGGTATGAACAGGTGCCTCCGTAGCCAGGTGGGCACGAGCAGCAGTGCATAGCACACGCTTCTTGATTAGACCGTGGTTCGAGCCCATGACCACCAAATATGGAGGATGCGGAAAGGTCAGGGAATGACCACCGCATATCCCCGGAGCAATATGGCCTTAGTTGCTAATGCTCCAAATAACAGACTAACAAACAAACAAACAAACAAACAAGCAGGTATGAACTCTGAAGAAATTTCTAAAACACTAACATTTCTTTCATTGCCTGCTAACAGCAAAAGAACCATGTATGCTGCTATTTTAGTGATCGAGACAGAAACAACAGAAAATAACTTAATATATCATTTTTTCTGGCAGAAGTTGTCCCATTCTTTAAGCAGGAGACCATGCCTATGTGGTTTCCTGGGTGATTGTAGGCCCTGCTTATCTAGTCTGTATTTTTAATATTTAATTTTTTGCTGGTATTGAGGGTGGCAGCTGGCACCTCTTCGACATTCCTTATTGAAATCCACTTGATGTGAGCACCTGTACATAGTCTTCCCAGTTATGCTGCTGGTTAGGGTTACATCATTGCAATCCAGCATGTGCAGCCATGTGCTGTGACCTGTGGAAACTCAGAAGGGGGATATTATCCTGGTGGGTGAGGGGACTCAGCCGGAATATACCACTTTGGCCGCTACTTTGACTAGATGGAAGGTCCTACACCGGCTAGATTGGGATCAGTTGGCAGCTGGTCCTTACTGCTAGGGTAAACTGCAGTCTTGTAGGTATCAAATATCTTTCCCTTTAGTCCTGAGACAATCAAGACTTATTGAAAATGAGGGTGTGATCCTCTAAGCGAACTTCGTGTTCCATTCGTAAATCCAGTACTTGCTAGTTTGCAGGTGGCTATCTCCTCTTAGGGCACTGTGGATGGTGAGGTACCGAGAGGTATTAGAACCTATAGTAATTAGTACCATGCTTGGGTTGGAGGATGAGAAGACAAAAGAAGATATTTGTTGACATTAGACTTGAGCTTCTGTAGACTAATTTTCAGGAAGGTTGTTCCAGAAAACAGCAGTTGAATGAATAAACAAGAAAGATGAAAAGTTGGTTCTGTGAGTTTGGAGTTGGACAGTAAATGTATGTTGGCTGGTGGCGGCACGCGTTAGGACTGTTTTGAAAAAGAGAGCAGGAATTATAGAAGCCAATTCAGAAGAACAGTGCCCATGGATGTATCTGTAGAAAAGGCATGCAGCAGAAACAGTACATCTGTGAGACAGCGAGTGGAGAGACTTTGGGCATATATATAATTTATACTCCTCTTAATTCTTCTGGAGCCCCAACAAGGCCTCTACCTAATCAATCAGATGATACCAGCAACACTTCTATAAATAGAGCCAGAACTGAGGATAAAACCATCAGTGACACTGCTATTTTCTCTATAAGAAAGAGAAAATAGCAAAATCTGTGAGATCTTTTTTATGAGACCCAAAATCTTTTTTACAATCTGGAGATCTTTTTGTGGTTGGTGCACTATGGCCATAGTTCCCGATGCACCTAATAAATCCCTAAACCAACAACATCCTTTAGTAGAAGCATTGTGCTTAAAACCTTCTCAGCAAATTCTTAAAACCAGATCCATAGAGGGAATACCTATCACTGTAACTTCCCATAAAACTCTGAACTCTTCACATGGTGTCACACCAGAATGGGATCTTCAAGTCTCTGAAGAAGTGATTTTTCCCTAAATTGAAAGTTCGAGGTGTAAAAGCTGTCGAACGAATATCGACGTGAAAGGACAGGAACCTTGTTCCTTCTCAAGTTCTCATCTTTACATTCAACACACCATAGCCTCCATATTCTACCAATGTAGGCTACTTAAACTGCCCATTAAGGATTTACATTCCAAATCTGCTCAGGTGTTTTCAGTGATAAGGACCAGGAGAGCACCCTGCATACTCTTGAATATGCCAGTATGGAAGGAAGAGAAAGAAATTCAAAAACTGAAAATTAGAACATTTCCTACCAAGATTCCAGGAAATGCATCCATCTAGTAAGTAGCAGCAAGCTCCCATACCCCCAGAAGGTTTCTGGGAAGTGAACTATCAAGATAGGGATGTAGATGACTATATTGCCTGCTACTTACTAAGCTCACAAAAACCCACCTGGCAGGACCAGGCAGCTGCCACTCCTATATATCTGTCTCCTAATGCTCCACTGATAACAAAAAGTGATATGAATAAAATAAAAAAAAGCCTGAAGTAGCCCCTGTAACACAGACAAACTTGGATATTGAAGTAAAGGAGGTACAAAAAATTTGGTTTTGGAATTCTTTACTAAGACAGAAATGAACATAGGACAGCATCCATTGTCATCCCTAAAAAGATAAATACAAGACTAAAAAAAAAGGAAGCCCTCAGTGCTTCTGGAGCTGTCTGACAGATCCACAAGGCCCAAATAATTGCAATATTCATATAATGGAATTGCCTTGGTTTCTGACGGAATGTTGATGACATCAAGGCCCTCCTCCATAGGCACAAGCCAGTGTACCTTTGTTTGTAGGAGACATATCTAAAGGCAACTGAACATTCTACCTTACATAATGTCAGCATAATAAGCAAAGACAGAATAGGGGATGGACCTGCTCACAGTGCAGTTATCATCCTAGGGGCAACCATACCCCTTTCTACGTAATACCTTTTACAACACCATAGAGGTGGTTGCCCTTCTCCTCTTTTTTAGGGTTTCTTCTAACAGTTTGTTCAGTATATTTCATATCTTCCAGAGACACCTTGATGATCATTACACAGCTGCCTGCTCCTATTCTTTTATTAGGAGATATTAATGGAGACATAAAATAGACAAATCTATTTTATGTCTCCTCACTGATATGAGGAGACATAAACTAGAATGCCTGCTCAAAAATAATGACCACTCTCTCCGAGATGTGGAAAAGAACACCTTTTCCCACATGCCTACTTATATGTTTACGGCAGTTGCTCTCTCTGTTTGCTCTCCTCTCTTTGTTCGCATGTGAGGTTGAAGAAAATCCTTAATCGAAGTGTTCACTTCCCTGTGTTTTCTCTTTTGACAGTGAAAAGACCATACCAACCATCAAGGATATATTGGGAAGTTTAATAAAGCTGACTGAAATGCTTTCTTCTGTCTGGACATGTGTGGACATGTGTTTTTGTAATGGGCGGCTCCTAGAACGTTAGTTCAACTCCGCCTCGTATCTCTGTGAAGAACAGTATCACTACAAATGGGCCAGATATGTATGTGACGTAGGTTTGTGTGTATTGTGTGTGTGTGTTCTGTTCTGGCCACTTGGCTACCCAGAAGCATCAGTCACCTGGACAGATGATTCTGGGTACTCATCCACACCACGGGAAGGTGGGCCAGTCTCAGCTAATCACGTACTGTCTCAATACGAGACTTTGATCCACCTGATGTTGCCAAAAGGTGGGCCAGATTCCTCTGGGGGCCCACTCCAGAGGAGAGGAAAAAAAAAAAAAAAAAATATATATATATATATATATATATATATATATATATATTTATTTAGATTTTCCTGTGGTGCAAAAAAAAAATAAAAATAAAAAATAAAAAATAATAATAATAATAAAAAAAAAAAATAAAAAAAAAATAATAATAATAAAAAAAAAATAATAAAATCACTGTAAAACGCAAAAAAAAAAAAAAAAAACCCATGTGACTGATTGTAGAACACGAAGAGAAAAAAAAATAATAAAAATAAAAAAATAAATAATAATAATAATAATTAAAGAAATACAATAAATTAAATAAATAAAAAAAAATAATAATTAAAGACATAAAATAAAATAAATTAAAAAAAAAACAGCAGCCATGGACTGATTGTAGAATCCCCGAAAAAAAAAAAAAAAAAAACAACATATATATCTATAAAAAAAAGGGGGGGGGATGAGAGAGGGAGAGAGAGAGAGAGAGAGAGAGAGAGAGAGAGAGAGAGAGAGAGAGAGAGAGAGAGAGAGAGAGAGAGAGAGAGATGTTTTCCTTCCTGAACACAGGCCGCAGAAACAAGCTCCACAGCCCATGCAGCAGGATGGGGGAGGGGGGAAATACATGGTCGGTTTCAGTCTACTGCTGGGTCATCGATGTTTGCCACTGGTGGTCTGTTAATCCTTCTTCTGCACCTAAAGACTTCAGCTGAGTAGGTTTGCAGTGCAGGGAGGTTGTTAGGGTTCTGTAGGAAGAGCTCTAGATGCTCGCCAGAGATCTGTGTACAGCTGACAAGGTTGTGTCTCAGATCAACATACGCAATGCACTTGAATAGTACATGCCACCAGTTCTCTTTGGCTCCACAATGGCAGAGATCTGTTGGGTGGAGACCCAGATGGTGTAATTTTTCATTCATGGATCCGTGTCCGGTAATTAGGTATGATGTTTCTAGTGAAGGGGTGAACCAAGACTGTACAGATTTAGTAGCAGTGTAGGTTACATCAGGTAGGAATCTTTTTGTGACAATGCCCTTTGTTGAATTATGCCATCGAGTTTGCCAAATGTTGAAGAGCTCGTTGTAGCAACGTGTCATCTCAGCCTTGGGGTCAGCATCCAGATTAACCTCAATGTCAAGGATCCTTGTTGGGATATTTTTCGTAATTCGGAAGCACAACCCTCGGAAGGTGACATGTAGATCGAGCGGAAGTGCTCCCGCAATGACCTGAATGGCAGGAGTGGAGACCGTTCTACACACTCGGCAGATTGCCATTAACATTGACCTCTGGATGGTTCCAAGCTTGTCTCACATCTTTACAAGAGTTACCCGATGGAACCAGGCTCCAGCTGCATAGGTCACAATTGGTAAAAATACTGCGTTGTAATACAACCGCAGGGACCTTTTGGAGAGTCCCCAATCATTCTTAGAGATGCGTATGATGGTTCCTGAGAATCTCTTAACTTTGTTTCTTAAATTAACAAGATGTGGAAGAAAGCTGAGTTTGTGGTCAATAATCACTCCAAGTACTTTGGTTTCGGTGACGATTGGCAGTTGAGCATTACATATCTTTACCTGCGGTGGGCGCCTGAGATCCAGTCTATTCTTGAATAGCATCATTTTAGTTTTTGTTGGGTTGATATGCAACTTATTAAGTGCGGCCCAAGTTGAGAGATCGTCGAGGACCTGGTTTGCATTTTCTTCAATGGCCTTCCGTGAATGCCCTGACACCACAACTGTGAGATCATCGGCAAAGGCCACAATTTTTGTATTCCTGAAGGTGCGGGAGAGCCAGTCTTGGAGGACTATGTTCCAAATGAGGGGTCCCAGGACTGACCCTTGGGGACAACCTCGATTTACTGATCTTGTGACTTGCTGGAATTTGGACTTGAGAATAACTGCTCGGTCGGAAAAATAGTTCTGGAAGAGGCTGTATAATTGCTGGGGGCAAGCGGCAGTTCGAAGGCGTGCCAAGGCACTATCCCACCAGACGGTATCGAAGGCTCCCTCGAAGTCTATGAAGATGGCCAATTCAAATTTTTCTTCAGAACTTTCAATATGTAAAACCAAATCGAACAGAGCTTCTTCACACGACCTTCCACGGGTGAAGCCATACTGGCATGGTGAGACCAAATCGTGCATTTGTAGCATGGAGACAACCCTGAGAGCCATGAGTCATTCAAGGACCTTACCAAGGTTAGCCAGCAGGGCAATAGGCCGGAAGCTGCAGGGGTCTGTTGGTGGTTTGTGAGGCTTCTTGATGAGGCGAATGAGGGAAAACTTCCATTCTTTTGGGAAGCATCCTTCTTCCAAGCATTTATTGAAGAGAAGGAGTAGATGGTGCGGTCGCAGTGTGTGAAAGCGGATGATGAACATGTATTCTATTAGGTCAAGGCCTGGACACTTTTTGGCATTAATGTTTTTAAGGACTGCTCCCAGTTCTTCTAGTGTGAATGGGTTGGCTTGCTCTTTTGCTATGTAATTGCTGTTGGCAGCTCTAATTGCTGAGTGTTCTGGATGATCCTCAGAGATGTCATCAGGTGGAAACAGTTTGTCTAGAATAAGGTTGGCAGAATCTTGCCAACACTTAGTTTCCTGAGCGTCTACTGAAACAGTGTTGAATATTTCTGGGGAGAAGGTTTTCTCTCTCAAAATCTTATATGCCAGGCCCCATGGATTTGTACGGTTGGTTTCTTTTACGAAATTTGCCCAAGTTTCTCTCTTTCTGGCTGCAATTGCCTTGGTATACTCATTCTTTTTGGCGATATAATCCCTATGAAGGCGTTCGACATCAGGAGCTGGCCAATCACGGTGTCGCTGGTAGTTCCTGCGTGCAGAGTGGACTGCCTTACGAAGGATGGTAAGTTCCCGGGTCCACCATGGGCAGATTGCTGGGCGGAACACCTTCTTCCTTGAGGACCTGTATGAGGCTCTGAGTATGGAGTGCTGGATAAAGGTGGTTAAGTCCTGTGCATTTAGCGAGTCCATCTGTGATGGGTCTGTATTTGGAAAGTCCAGTTCTATGGAGCTGTCATATGCTTCCCAATTGACGTTTCTCGAAGAGAATCTAATGAAGTCAGTTGGCCTTGCTCTGTTGTTGTTTCTCGGTGGAACCAAGTCAAGATGGAACAGTATGGCTCTATGGTCGCTAACAGTCAGATCCGGAGTTACCTTCCAGCAACTAACTGACTGACGTAGGTCTTTTGTAGAGAGGGTTAAATCAATATTAGATTCACCGGTGGAGCTAGAGTAAGTAGTGAACTGGCTAGGCTGGTTATGGATAATAAGATTTTGGCTGAGGATGAAGTCCTCAAGAAGCTGGCCACGGCCATTGGCAACTGCACTGTGCCAGAAGGGGGATTTTGCATTCAAGTCAGATGCAATCAGGAGTTGTTTGGAGCCAATAAAATTCAGGGCGAATTCCAAAAAGTTTAGTGCTTCATTGATGTTACTTGAGGGAGGGCTGTAGAGTGACATCAGGTAGAATGATTGATCTGTACATGTAATCTGGATACAGGTGGAGAACTGATTGCAGAGGCCCTGGACAACCAGGACATCGAGATCCCTATTTATGACTGCTATACATGTTTTTGGGTCCACTGGGACAGGTTGAATGACTCGCGTGTGTATGGAAAAGCCAGTAATTTTAGAGGTTGGATGGGGTTGTATTCTTGCAGCATACGGCTCTTGAATCAGAACAACATCAATTGAATGCTCCTCAGTGGCCTGGCGTATTTCATCCGCAACTGTGCGGGACCTTTGCCCATTTATTTGCATCATTCGCAAGTATTTAGTTTGAGATACAGGGGCTCCTCTTAGGCTCCCAGAAAGAGTGGGCAGGACTGGAGCGGGGACACAACTGGGATTTCTTGTTGGTTTAGGCATCAGCGGTCCTTAGTCTTACGAGTTCCAGAGCCCTTTGGTATTCTGGGCATAAAATATCCCGGAGGGAATGGTTATGTGCTCGCCTGTTCCTTTTACAATTCACACAAGAGGGCTCTTCGTCAATGTAGGGACATTCTGCTTGGACATGCCCACTCCTGGCACAATGCCCGCAGGATGGAGATTTGTGGGAGCAGCGTTGGGAGGTATGCCCATATCCCAGACATAGGAAACACCTTGTGACAATTGTAAACGGGCAAAATCGGTGTGCACTGCAACCAAGGAATAATCTATCTGTAGAGAGGACAGTTCTATAAATCCGTGGAGAGAAGCTGATTACTTTGTGTTCTGTAGAGTTGGATTTTGATTTTGTTGCAAACCTAAAAGTGGTCTCAGCCTTAACTTCCTCCCAGGCGAATCCCCGGTCCTGTAGGTTTCTGTGGAACAGATCTTCAAGTAATTCGTCGTTGGAACTGTGCTTTGGAACATCGTACACTATGATTGACGGATTTGACTTTTTAGGAGGAGCTATGACCACTCCTGCATTTGTGAGAGTACCACATGTGGCAATACTTGTTAGGTCTTCTTTTGTTGCGGTCTCCAGTAGGACTCCTTTGTTCCTAATGGGTCTCAGGGATTTCACTTTTAGATTCTTACAATCAGCCCTTATAGTGCTTTGCACCAGATCTTTGACGTCATTGCTAGTCTTGAGCTCTGAGGTATCACTTGCTGTCAACAGTAGTAGATGCTGTGGCTTCTTCTCTGGGTGGTGCACATGGAGAGTTTGTATCATGCCACGGGCAAGGGGCTCCTGTCCCGACTTCACTGCATCAGCATAGGAAGTGACATTCGCAGCAGGCTCAGGGGGGCACGGAGTCTCAATATAGTCAGGGTCAGCATTAGTACAATTTTGGGGCCTGCCAATAGCCTCAATGACCTTTTCCAGGACATCAGTTTTGGATCGAAGTTCTTCATTCACAGCTTTGAGCCTCTCATTGTCAATGAGGAGCTCAGTTGTAATTGACTCAAGGGTGGACCACAACTCCTGCACACGGTTACCTGCACTTCTGGTGAAGCGACTGGAGTCGTGGTTTAGGAATGCGATCAACTGCCTACGAAGTCGAGAGATTGTTTGTTGAAGGGTAGCTGGCTCTGGAGTGGGTTCACCTTCTGGGACACTAGATGGAGGAGGTATCCCCAGTCTAGGAGAGGGTTTTAACCCAACTGCGATAGCGTTGGCAAGGGCTGTCGGTGTGATAGTTTGGGAGACACTTTTAATCTCTCTATGGGTGGAGGCTATTGCCCCAGAAGGTGGAGCAGCATCAGTGGGTTCAGCAACAGGGCTTTGGTCAGGGGCCAATGCCAGTGGTTGCCCCTCATCTTGGGTCACAAATTCCGAGCAGAGGAGAGCAGCCCATGTCTCCATGGTCTCCTTAGTTTTCTTGTTGGCCTTCTTTTTCTTTTCTTTTTTCCTCGCGAGATATCCACTTTTGAGCTGGATCTTTGGCGGGGTACTAGTTGGAGGGGGATTCTCTGGAACTGTTTCAGGCTCCTCCTCACTAGCAGAACTGGAACTTTCCCTCCCGCTCGTGTCAGGTGAAGGGAGTGCAGGATGAAAAGCAAAGCACAAGTGTAGCGATGTAGCATTGACAAAAACCAGCAGCTTGTTGGGCTGGAGGTTGGGCTGTCTGAGGAGATAATTTTTAATTTGCACTTGCTGCGAACTTGCTCCTCAAGTTGCTAGGGGGCACTGTGAATAGCGCGCTGTTACAATCTGAAGGTTTTGATCAAGTTTCCAAGCACTAATTAACTATACTGATTGTGGAGACAATTGAATTAATTCCACTCATTATACTGTATAACACATTGTGAAATAAGGGGATTATAAATTTAAGAAAATAAGCAGCAGCATAATTAAAATATAGGTTCATGGCAGTTTTCAAATGCAGAAATTCCAGCAACCAATCACAGAAGAAAGCACTGTTCACGTGACTTGTTTCCGGAAGAAGCAATGGCCGACTATTTGCTAATTAATTTATCGCTAAAAGTGGCAACAATACTAAGAACCCCATAGTCTTCTTGGTAGTGAGTATAAATGATATAGAAATAATAACAATTTCCCCAGTGTTCGAAAAGTACAGTTAATCAAACTAACAAGCAGCAGGAACAGTATTAATTGTCACTATAGAAATTATTACAAGACATACCATAGGCAGAACTACAATGGGAGCGGCCATTACATACAAACAACAACGAGGTAGCATGTCTGTACAATGCCAAATTAGAAAAACGTTAATATCTTCTCACTCACTTAAAATTTAGCCACAAAAATACATGCACCAACTCACCAACTAATATGGAGTCGACGACACTACTTTAAAATCGCTAATTCCAAAAGTAATCCATAATTTGAACGAACTTTTGAGGAGCTTCACAAACACAAAATAACTATATCCAGGTCATTAATATACAAGAGGAAAAGAGTAATAAAAAAATCTGAACCTTCTTATGTCTGGACAAGGTATGTTTGTGTCAGACGGCACCTGGGATTTCTCCCATCTCCGCCTTATGTCTGGACAGTTGGACATCACAGGAGTCAACCAGGAGCCCATCAATGATGCAGTTCTGTAATAGTGGTTACAGAAAGTAATGATACTTTTTGTAACCACTGTTACAGAAAGTGTCTTTCATGCAGCAGCAGTTTCGATTCCAAACATATCTACACAGTTTCCACCATTTGAAGAAACTCACTGGAATTCAGAATGCACATCAAGAAAAGCCCAAAAAAGGACATGGGGGATATACTGCCACTTTAAAATTTTAAATTTATTTAAATTTGCACTGCCAATTGAAAATTTAATATCCTTTAAATGTGCACGTGCCAGTGCATGCTATATTTGACATTAGAGCCAAATGGAATCTTGGATCCGTTTTACCTCCTTTATAATCCTGGGTTATGGAGGAGTTTACCCCTAAGAACTTTGTTCTTAGGGGTAAACTCCTCCATAACCCAGGATTATAAAGGAGGTAAAATGGATCCTTCAGTAGTAAATAATGCCATCTATTGCTGATTTTACTATATTTTGTCATTCATGCAATATGAGGGTCATTTGGAAGGCAACTGCAACGGGTTCAGATTTTCATCATAGAAGACTGTGTACACTTCTGTTGCAAATGGCATCTTCATCTTAACCCAGAATTAAGCCTTGGGAAAAACTTCATACTGGTGGTAGCAGAAAATAATTCCTCAGTAATATTTGACAAGAAGCTGACTTTTCTGCCAAGTTGACAAAGGTCCCCTTTGTCAACTTGGTAGGGTGCAGATTGCTTTACATTGAAGCAAATGAACTATCTGTCTCTTTGACATAAGCAGTCAGAGAGAGACAGATAGTCTCTTTGTCTTTACAGTACTTTTAAATTGAAATCCCTGCCTGACAACCCCACACAGACAACAGTTTTTGAGGTGTGATGGTAAAGTCTGTATAACACCCAACAGACTGCCAAACATTCCTTTGGATTCAAATCCAAGGGCTGCTAAATGAACTAAAACATACAGTTGACAACATTGCCCAATCAACATGACCACTCCCCACCCCACCTTGGCATGATCGGCTTCCATCCTGTGACATCTCTTCGCAAGATCTGTGGGAAGGCTATCATGCCATCATCTACCTACCAGCAACTCTTTGCATGCAGTATTCTGACTTCCTGCCAATCTACACAGAGACTTGAAGTCAGAAATGTATCTGGGATCAGCTGTTGTATCCAACAAGGTTTCACAATAAACTAGTATATATACCACAGAGTTGCATGCTATAGAACAGGAGTGGCCTACTTAATTTGTGATGTGGTCTACTTTTTCCTTCAAAATGTGCCGTGATCTACCATCTCAAAAATTACATTGAACAAGGTGCACAAATCGAGGGATGACTGTATATTTAAAATTCGTTGTGATCGACTGAAATTAAATCCCCGATCAACTGTTAGATCACGATCAACTCGTTGGCCACCCCTGCTATAGAAATTGCCCAAAGATATATGAGATATACTGATTCATCAAGCATGTTACAGGCTTGATTATCAGTGAGGTATAACCCTCATCCAGTCCTGCCCTACAGTGACAATGTGTCATATATATTTAAGTTTTTACAACTTATTAATTTATATTTTTTTTATCTGTAATGTTTTGTTTTATGTTTTATAACTGTTTTATGTATTGTATATTCTCTTACAATAATGTATTAAATAATTATAATGTTTTACTTTTATATTTTATACGTCTTTGACTTTATACCCTCATTGGTGCAATATTTTATAATGCATTATAGTCTTAGATGCTAATGCACCATTAAACCCTTAAAAAATCAGTCAATCAAATCAATCCAGTCTTGCCCCAGATTTTGAAGTGCTTTTTTCTTTTGTTGAATCAGAATTTGACATCCACTTCTGCTGGATCTGCATTGGGATCAGGGGAAATTAATTAACTGATTTACTGCCAAAACATCCATTCCTCTGGATAACCATCACCTATTGATCTCCTATACAGACAATAGGCAGATAATACACATCAAATGATATTCCCAATGACAAATTTCTTGGCATGGAGAGCCAACAAATAAACAATACCAGATTAATCATGTAATCAAGAAATAGTAGTCCAGTCTGCACAAGGTCTGAAGAGAGGAAATTGTTCTTGTTCAGCTCCACACAGGTCTTCTGATGTACAGTGGATTCTGGTTATTTGGCCCACCGGTTAATCTGGGCAGCCATTTATTTGGAATAGAACCTAATCGAGAAAATAGCCAAGGTTTTCTCCCTTAATTGGGATAACATGCCCTTTCATTGTGGCAGGAGATTTCAACCCCTGGTTATTAATTAAACTGGCAATGGCTATAAACTGTAGAGCAGCATGCACTTCAATACACAATGGTTAGTGGCATTTTGGCAATAAGATGCTGACACGGAAAATTCAATCAGGACTTGCTTATTTCGGCACACATTGTGCTTCCTCTCGGCACTGTAGGGATTATCTTCGCTAGCAAAACATCCGATTAATTTTGACTGGACCGCTTTTTCTTAAGGTAATGACATTCCCATGCTCGACATCTGTCGAAGATGGCACATTTCTAGAATTGTCTTGAACATCATAAAATCATTACCCTAAGAAGAAATAGCCTATGCAAATTTAAGAGGTGTTTACTGATACAGTGCTGTAATGGAATTCGTTTATACTTTCATGGGGGGGTTGTAATTCTCACAAAGGGAAAAATCGTGTTATAGTTTCCAAAGAGGGTGGGGATTATTAAAAAAGGGAGAGCTAGTTGTTAAAAATTTACCAGCACACCACTGTCCACAGTTCTTCTAGTTGTTGCACGTGAATGAATCATCTCTCGTCTCACTCTTGGTTTGCCTTCTCAGAGTGTACAGTATCTAATTAGCATCAGTTGTGTGCACTTGTGTTATCATTGATACTGAACCAATGCCGAATCAGGAAGTGTAGAGATTTTTCAGTGCTGTGATTTTTAATAATTTTTTTTTATTTTAATTTTATAAAATATCGGACCCTTAACAAGATGCCACGTAAAGATTTGTCACTAGCCGAAAAAATTGCCTTACTGGACCAAATAAAAGACATTCACCCAATATCAGTCATCATTGTTTGGCAGAGATAATTGGAATACCGAAATCTACAATTTTGCTTGCTTCAGCAAGATAAACTGTGAGAAGAATGGACACGAGATGGAAACAGGGAGCATCCCAAAAACATAAACGTCAAGGTAAGGAGCCTGATGTTGAGGATGCCCTAAATCAATGGTTCTCCATTGTAACTGGACACGGAGTGCACGCCACTTGTCCAATGTTGAAAAAGAAGTCAGAGGAGCTAGCTAAGAAGCTGGGTCATGCTGATTTTAAAGCAACAGATGGTTGGCTATCTCAGTGGAAATTTAGGCATGAGATTAAATTCAAAAAAGCACAAGGTAAAAAAAAAAAGATAGTGCTGATGTTGTAAATACAGAAGAATGGAAATCCAAGAAACTACCCATCTTACTTCAGAAATTTTGTGCAGATGATATCTACAGTGCTGATGAAACAGGCCTGTTTTATCATGCCATGCCAGATGGTTCTCTGTGCTACAGTCATGTAACACTGTTGGGTTCAAAGAAAGCAATGGATTTTATAACTGTCATGCTGTTCAAACATATCACTTATGAACAACATAAATCATAAAATCAAACAAAAAACAAACAGAAGCTGTTGGTTATCATGAAAAGTGCTAAGCCTCAATGCTTTAAGGAGCTAAGAATGGACAGTTTACCGATAGAGATGCTAATAAGAATGCATGGATGACTTCTAGAATTTTTAGGAAATGTTAACAAGGTGGGACATGAAATTATAACATAAATTCAGAAAAGTCCTTCTGATTCTTGACAATTGTGTGGCACCCGAAATGTTCAGAATGTTTGAAAAACATCCAGTTGGAATTTCTGCCTCCCAACACAATGTCTTTGGTGCAGGCAATGGATATGGGAATCATAAATAATTTGAAGATGTTGTACCACAAAAAAGTTAGTGAACCACATCCTAGAAGTGATCGAAGAAAATCTACTGACATCATCTTCCACAGCCTTGGAAGTGAGTGCAAAGGTTAACCTTCTCCGGGCAGTACAGCTTGTTGCTGATAGCAAGAAATAAGCAGTAAGACAATTTAGAACTGTTTTTCTTGCTATGGTTTTAAGCTTTCAGGCTTGGAGATGCTGGAAAAAGCCAAAAGTGAATATGAAGCCGTTTCACAACTTCAAAAATGAATTGAAAAATGAATGTATTGAATGTTACAACAAAAAGATTGTGAGGATGCAATCATTGAAAGCATTCTATTAAAACACCAAGACGATGAATCAGGTGGTGAGGAAAGTGGTGAAGGTGACACATCTGAACTTGAATGAGTGACTACACAAGATTCCAGAAAATTCATTGAGGGATTATTACGATACTTCATGCACGAAGGCAGTCCATTAACTGTACTATATGTCTGTGCTTACTTTTTTCACTCACAGTAATCAGAACACAGCAGGGTTACACTGGATAAATTTCTCCATCAATGGCAATTAGGAACTAAAAGTTGAAGGGCAAGTATGGACATGTTTTTCGTACATCATGCCAAGTTTGTGTAGCATATTTGTAATGGGGCGCTCTGGTCATGGAAGAGAACAGTTGGTGGATTTTTGGCAGCTGTAAAGGGATAAGTAGTTTCGATATTTTTACCATATTCTTTGTTAATTAACATACTACATTGTGTTCTATAAAGATATTAAATAGGTTTAGTAGCATTCGTTAAGCTTTTTTTATTTAATTAGTGATTTTTGAAAGTTACAACTCACCAGTGTTTCCGCCAATATTGTTCAACTAGCCACCATGTTGTAGTCGATAAGAAATAGCGTGACATATATATCTCAAACTGATAGTGTAGGGTATAATGTAAAACTAGATAGCGTAATACGAAGCACTGTATTAGAAGTCTGTTAGCTTAGTATAGTATTATCAATTAATCAAAAATATTTATTCATCTTATTAAATGTCACTGTTAATTAAATTGTATTTAAATGGAAATCATGACTCAGATTAGAGCTGCGAAGCAACATTCACAGAATAGCAAGAGTGTTGTGGCTCGGGGGAGAAACGAAGGGGCGATTCTCCAACACCTCACAGTCTCAAAATATGTGCAAAATGTGAAATGTTTGCAGACCTTTCTAAAACAGGACATGATCTAGCCAAGGAGAATGTCTTTGTGTGTGCTAGGTGCCTAGAGTTCCAAAAATTAGGCACGAACTCGGCGTTCTGATGGGTGTCTATGAGAGCTTGAGGTATAAGGTAAATGCCCTCAAAGAAGTTAATATGACCAGCAATCAATGAGTGAGCTCTGCCCAGCTCAATGGCAGGGCTCACTCTGGTGAATCAGAGGCAATCTCCAAGGCAAAATGTGTTGGTCCAACAGGAACTAGTTATTGTTGGTGACTCTATTGTCAGGGAGACAGGGAATGTACTATGCAAGAAGGATAGGTGGAACAGGACCAGGGTATGTGTGCCTGGGGCAAAAGTTGATGATGTTGTAGAGCAAATATCACCTTGTAAGGGCACAAAAGGTGATACTGTTATATACTGGAACTAATGACATTAAGAGTAAGAGATCTGCTGATTTACTCAACAAGTACAGGTCAATATTGAAAAAAGTCACGAGTTAGGGTTAAATGTGAAAGTGTCTGCATTTCTGCCCAAACACGACAGGAGGAAGTATGTGATGAGAGAGTTGTCAATCAAATTGGCCCTGGAGAGATTTTGCAAGGCTCGTGGGGTTGAATTTTTTTCAGCATGGTCTGTGCTTGTTGACAGGAGAGACTGCTTTTACACAGATGTGGTACACTTAAATAGAAAGAATGCAAGAATATTTGCTGATGCTATCGAGGCAGTGTTAGGTGGGTTGAAAAACTGCTAGTTTGGGGGGGGGATACATAGACTAAAAGGTTAAGAGTTTCTGTAGCCAGAGGCAAAAGTAATTCTTGCATTGCTTCTATTAGGGTGAGCAGCAGCCTGGGAAGCAAGGTGCTGAAGATTTCCAGGACTACTGGGAGTCATAGTAGAACAAGTAAATATATGGGCTGTGTTAGGATAACAGTGTAGAACCAGGTGCATGTATCCTTGCATGTACACCAATGTTAGGAGTATAGTTAATAAATTTGATGAGCTTGAAGTGCTAGTCAAGACATCAAAGGCAGATATTGTTGGGATATCAGAGACGTGGTGTCACACAGATATAAGCAGTGCAGAATTGGAATTTTGGGAGTACAATGTGTACAGAAAGGATAGAGAGGACAGGAAGGGAGGAGGGATTATACTATTAGTTAAGAAACACATAAAATCTAAGGAACTGCACCCAATTGATGTTGGTGGACAATGAAATGTTGAGTCAGTATGGTGTGACATAAGCACTGGGGAAGAGTAGGTGTGTGTTATAGGCCTAATGAATTTGATGAGTATAAGGAACAATTGTGCAGAGAAAGTGGGCCAGTAAATCAGAGCATCTTATAATGGGAGATTTTAATTTCCCAGAGATTGACTGGAACTTGTGATTGATCACTCGCACAATAGCAAGGCTTTTGTGGAATTATTGGATGATTGTTTTCCACATTAGCATTTGGGAGGCAACTAGAGGGAGTAATACTCTTGATCTGATTATCAGTAGTGATTATTCAGGCATTAAGAATTTCCAGATAAAGGAACCACTGGGTGACAGTGATCACAATGTACTGATGTGGGATTTACTTAAAGATGTGACTACCATCAAGGCTAAAGGGAAAGGCTTTTGCTTTCGTAAAGGTGACCACATGGAGTCTCAGACAATTTTTAAATTCTGTATAGTGGGATTGGCTGATGATGTTACCAATGGTGAATTCTAAATGGGAAGCCTTCAGGGACTTAATCTTGGAGGCTACTAGGTTTGTCATTCCAACTAAGAAGTACTGTTCAAGGTTCAGGCCTAAATAGATGTAAGATGTATTAATGAGGCTCGTAGCAGAGAAGAAAAATATAGGTGACACAGAAGCCTACAGCAGATATAAGCTAGTATGTAATCAAGTCACAAAGGAGATTAGGCAGGCGAAGACAGACTACGAGAAATCTTTGGCAAAGGATGCAAAGGAAAACATCAATGAGTTCTTTACTTATGTGAACTTAAGAAGGAAAGGGATGAATCAGATTGGACCAGTTAACATAGATGGGTTGACTATTGATGATCATGGTAAAAAAGGTGATAAACTGAATGAATATTTTACATCTACCTTCACACATTAGGAGTTATTCAAGTAAGGGAATGCCAAAAGTTTATCAAACTCTAACAGGGAGCTTAATAAATTTGTAATAACTCAGAGCAAAGTGGAGGAGAAATTGTTGAAGTTAAACATAAGGAAGGCACCTAGGATGAATGGGATCTATCCATTTATATTAAAGGAGGCAGCAAAGTAAGTAAGCAAACCCTTAGCCATAATTATGAGAGATTCCTTGGAGTCAGGGGAGGTCAGTCCCCATGGACTGGAGGTATGCAAATGTATCACCAATTAACAAAGAGAGTTCAAAAGGTTGGAACATCTTGTGACCAAATGAAATAAATTTAGCTGATAGGACATCATTCCTATATAAACTTTTCCCTGATTTATCAAATATTTATATATTCGACTGGACACCTCAATTATTCAGTTTTTGTTTTGTTTATCCTTCCAAAATGAACCAAAAGTTCTGGCTCTATTTCTGTTCTGAAGATGTGCAAATGTATTACCAATTCACAAAGCGGTTTCAAAAGGTGACACAGGTAACTATAGAGCTGTTAGTTTAACTTGTCTTCTGGGGAAAATAATAGAATCTCTGGTTAAAGAAGCATTGCAGGATCAACTAGACAAGACTGCAGTAATTGTTAAGACACAGCATGGGTTTGGTAAAGGGAGTTCTTGTTTGACCAATTTGATTGGATACTATGATGTGGTCACAAAGGAACTGGATGCAAAAAATAATTTTCATATCATATACTTGGATTTCACTTAGGCTGCTGTACAAATTGGAGTGGTATGGCATTAAGGGTAAGTTGCTACAGTGTATAAAGGGATGGTTGAATGGGAGACGACAGAGAGTAGTAATCAATGGACACTTGCTAATGCGCCCTTAAAATTTTAAACTAAACCAAACCAAATCAAATGACACTGCTCTTCTTGGACGAATGTTATTAGTGGAGTTCCCCAGGGTTCAGTGCTGGGTCCATTGTTATTTCGTGTATTCATCAGTGATATTGATGAAGGTATTTGAGGCTTAATGTCCAAGTTTGCAGATGATTCAAAGGTTGACAAGGTTATTAACGACAGTAAAGACAGTATACTACTCCAACTGGATCTAGATAAGTTGGTCAAATGGGCTGAGAAGTGGCAACTGAAGCTTAACATTGACAAATGTAAAGTACTGCATATGGATAGCAATAACCCAAGAGAAACTTGCCAACTGTGTGGTACTACACTTGGGGAAGTGGAAAAGACCTGAGGGTAATTGTGCAGTCAGATATGAGGTTTGCTGAACAGTGCAGTGGGCTACCAGGGTAGGTCATGGAGTCTTGTCAATGATATATAGAAATTATGTTAGCAGGGACAGGTAGTTGATTATCCTATTGTACAAGGAATTGGTCAGGCCTGATTCGTCCCAATTAACTGGAATCCACTGTATTCCTTTTTGTTGAGGTCTTTTGATGACCCACCTATATATGAGAAGCATAATCTATTTTATCCTCATGTTTTTTCGAATATGCTGTATTTAAAGGTGTTTATGTTTTACTGATTTTAATAATCTGGCTGAACATGTTATCTGAAATCTGGCTTACACTCAGCCAGATGATAGAGACAATATGTCTGACATTTTTAACTTTCTTCAATTGACTAATTTTGTACACAAATTTAAATTTATACTTTGATATTTTGTTATTTACCTTTTTATTTACATTAATATTTTATATTTACTGTCTTTGATATGGTAACCTGTTTACAGGTTATCAAACATATTTAGTACTGTTTTTATTTTGACCTTGAACATAATTCCCTAGCTACCTAAGCCCCTATTTATAATTTTGTAGCAGAAAATCCAAAAAACAAAATCAGGCAGTTCCTTGAAATTTGAATTAATGGGCTTTGCTGTATCATGAAACATGATTGACTGCTCCGAGTAATTAATGGAATTAGGTGAACTGGATTTTATTTGATTGTGAGTGCTGGAAGGTGGTTTTATCTAACAGACATTTAAAACTATAATGTGCATTTTTATGTATAATGTCCAACAAGAAATGTGCATTTTTCATCTATTTTAAATCAAATTTTCATATAATTTCTCTCTTTGCTAACCTTTTCAGGAAATATTGTTTTAGAGCATGTGTGTGTAGAAATCCTGAAATATTATTTCAGGATATGTACTTTTTGATGCTAATACCTGCTATATTAATACTATTACTGATATCACACTATTATTTGCTTTCAGCTCTTAGACAAATTAAATACAGATTTAAGCATTACATCCTGCTCAAGTGATATCAAAAAATGTTTCCAATTAGTGAAGAAATACAACATCCTGCTTTTTGATTTTGTGCAAGCTGAACTGTTACAGAGTTTGGGAGGTGGTGTTGATGTTTCGCGTTTCACAGAGGATGATGTTTACAAGAAGGAAACCATTCTAGGATTAGCTATGTAAGTTTGTTCATTCTGCTCCTAACTTTAGTTAGAGTATTTATAATTTTGTAGCAGAAATTTTTACTTTATTCTTGCAATTTTTCTAATGGTTTTTTATGGACTTTTTCTACCATTTAGTTTTATGCATAAAGAAAGACAACCAGGTGCAATGGAAAAAGAAATTGAAAAGTTTTCTCTAACAAAATGTGGAATTCAAAAAATTAACTAATTCATGGCCAAAATTTAAATTTGAACCCCGCCCCCCAATTTATATTATTACCTTTGACTAGGAGATAACTGATTTATTTTTGATTTATACTGGATTAGCATTCATATACGCGTTCAATAAGCATTGAAGCTGAAAAAAAAATTTCAATATTGAAACATGGCTCTAAGCCCCCAAAAAATATCTCATTTTGTAAAGTTAGTCGTACTTTTCCTTGATATGGTTCTATGGTTACCAAATATCCATTTGATTATGAACCAAAATTTAAATCTATATTTTATTGATTTTCCTTAATTCTTTGCTTATGACAGTTAGGCTGTAATATGAGACCAGTAATTCAGTATGTTCCATTGGTAGATCCAAAAACGCTTTTCTTTCTGCCTCTCCATATGAAATTTGATTTAATGTGATGGGTTTTCTAATATGATTGGTAAGTTGAATTCAAGAGATTTTCATTACTTATGGGAGAAATTTCCAAAGATCAGTGGTACAAAAGTGATAGAATGAATAGTGATAGAATCCACACGTCTCTTGCATACAAAAATGTAATTCATAAACTGCATTATGCAGATAAAAATATGGGATATTCATGTTTTTCTGAACCTTCCTTTCTTGCAATAGCATTTAGACTTCTTTCCTGTAAACTGCGGAATGGTGAGTGTTGAGCAGGGTCAACAATTCTAACAAGACATTAATTCATTTGAAAATCACTGACATAGTTTCTGGAATAAATGTACATTGGCAGAGTACTGCTAATTGCCCACAACCTCCAGAAAAATTGTAACAAAGGAAATCATTTGCACATTTTTAAATTGTACATGTCTTTTTTTTACAATAGTGTACTGAATTATTTTAACTCCCTATAAAGTTTGTTGGGTTTAAACTGTAAAAGTGATAAAAATATAATTGTAATTGCTGGTCTTAGATGTTTTGAAATCTTAACTTGTACTGATATTGTCAGCAGTCATATTACAAAAACTATACATCCTAAAAAAAACTAAGACTATATTTGCAAACTGTAAGACTGGTTTAGATCTTTGTTTACATATTTGATGGGAAAAAAATGTTTCATTTTGTTAACCAATGTAATGAGATCAAGAATATTAGTTTCTCTTATTGCCTCTCTCTTACATCTGCTGTAGAAAGCAGGTCATTCAATAAATCCAGAAAAACTGCTACTCTGTGTGAATGAGCATCTTACAAATTTCAGACAGTATTTGGAAACTAAAAATTTTCCATCATTTTAAGACGATCTGATTTGCTAGTCCAATTTATTTCTCTGCATAGTTGTTTGTTATACTCCTGATAGTCCTGCCCTCATGGGTATCACAGTTGGTAGGATCGCCATCGTCCCCAAATTGGGTGGAAAAGACCTGAGTTTGAGTCTGTTTGATGCTGGGAGGAATTTTTTTTGGGCCTTTTTTGCAACATGGCTGAGTTAGTTGGTCTCAAAACCATGCTACCCTAGCCTGGTTTTTCCTCGTAGAAACTTGGGCTTTTCATCCAGCAAACAGAAAATCTACCTCGTAGCACGTGAAATTTACAGGTAACACTGAACAACAAATTTTGTGTCATATCTTGTTACACGCATGAAAGTAAGTTTATTTTACAGACTTTGGGGTGCTAAACACAGAAATAGTGCTTAAAATGGCAGATTTCCTCCTGTTTTCAAAAAAAAAAAAAAAAAAATTTTTTTTTTTTTATATTTATACAAGCTTTTTTTTTTTTTTTTTTTTTTTTCTCCATTATGGCAGTAAGATACAGCTACGAATATACCTGTATCAAACACGAGACCTTTTTGCCTTTCGCTTGTATTCAGCTTTGGGAGCACCCCTTTTCACCATCCAACAATAATCGGCTAACATGGCAGCATTTCATTTGCTTTTTTATCTTTGTTCCATTGCTGCAATGTCTTGATGGAAGTGCTCACTGTGTTTGCTGCTGATGGCTCCACAGTTTTGCAGAAAGAAATCCAGGTGTGATTATGCATCTTCAATGAAATGTTGCACCCCAGTTTTTCGTAAGAAGTAATGAGATCTTCACCAAGTTGCCTGTAGTTGCTGGCTTTAACATTTCCTAGAAAACCAGTCGAAATTTTCGAAAGGCTTTCCATGCTGATTTCTTGCTATCACTAAAGACACATTCAAACTGTTCATCTTTGAAAAGTTGCTTTATTTGTGGACCAGTGAAAACACCTGCCTTAATCTTTTCTGTACTAAGTCTTGGTAATTTCTTTTGCAAGTATGTGAATTCAGGACCATTCACTTCCAAAGCCTTCACAAAACTTTTAATGAGCTCCAGTGTGATGTGGAGCAGTGGAAGCAAAACTTTATTTGGATCTACTTTCAAATGCTATGTTCTTTATTCCACGTGTTAATGATTTTTGTTGAAGTCAACTTCTCTTCCCGTAGTGCATATCCTAGGCATGACTATCCCATTCACAGAGAAAGTAACAATACTTAGTATAATTCTCTTTTAATCCTAATAAAATGGTGATTAACTTTAAATCTTGACCTGTCTGCCACTCTTACTTCTGATAGTGTACACCTAAGGGGATGTTCTCCCTGTTTGTGTGTGGATAGCATATGCAAGAGGTATCGAAGGCAGCATATTTCCATTGTATAATAACTCAGCCTTAAGGCTAACCTTAAAGGCATCTATAAATAGTTGCCATTCTTTGGGGACATGCCTCGTGTTCATTGGACCATCAGCATCCTTAAGAAACAGTGAGTTCGCCTTCTCTTTGATGGAATTTATCATAGTCTTTATTTCGAGTATGAAATATTGTCACTTTCACACAATCTAGAATAGTCAACTGTTGTAGCCTCAAGGCCAAATCCTCTGCCTTATTCTTTGGCAGTTCGAGATCCCCAATGAGGTCATTAAGCTCACTTTCTGTTATGTGGTTCAGAAGGATGAAGGTTTAAACAAAATGGTGGATCCCTTCCTTGATGTAGATGGCTGCTTTACGTATATCAAGTTGATGTTCATCAGTGTCTTTATCTTTATCAGAGTGCACAGAAAAGCAGTCAGTTTTTTCAGGAATAGGTAGCACTTCACCATGAGGCACAGGATTAATTGCAAATGGTATATTTGGATGTGCCACTGTCCACTTTTCCTTCATTGTCATCCTTTTTCTAATAGGAGGCACCATACAGAAGTAACAGTCCGTGATGTGATTTGTTGGCTCCCTCTATATCTGCAATAGGCATATAGCAACCCTTTTGACTCACCCATACATTGAGTTTTAATGAACAGGTAGTGCAGCATGTGTGTGTGTGTGTGTGGTGCGGAGACCAGTTCTTGTCCTGGTCGTCTACTTTACACCCAGAGTACAAGAATTAGGCCTTTTTTATGGCTCTAGTTAGGGAATGCTATCTTGAAGACATGACTTTTCCATATACATAACAGAAGTCATCTGGACTATTCACAAAGTTACGGGGCATATTAACCTTACACGACATAGATACTGCTCAAAAAGTAGGAATCTCACAGAAAACAACCGTTAACTGCTAACAAATCACCCAGTATCTAGCTGTATTCAAGGATTACTGCAACAGCATTGAAGATATTTGAGGCAACAACAGTTTATCACATGATGCAGAGCAAGCCGGTAGTTGCTACTCACATGATAAGAGCGTGGTGGTACTGAAACTGCAATGTTGCCATGCATTTTGCCGAGAGCCATAGTTAATAATGTAGAGTAACTTGTTAATATGGGACCCCAACTGTAATTTGAAAACAAGAGGCAGTCGATGAAATTTAATGTGATTTCCATGTTCAGGCAGCATAAAATTATTCAAGATTGACTATTTTCATTTTCATAACATTTTATGTGTTGACCAGTGGAACAACATGGAAACATACAGGGAACAACGTAGCCTTAGTAGCTGATGCTCCCAAAACCCTACTAAAACAACAACCCTCATAGTGTTTTGGCATATAATATGCTCTCCTCCTCTCATTTTTCTCCTATTCAGTGCTTATGTCACTCCATACTGATACAACGTTGCACTTGCAGCCAGCATCAACTGAGTGCACTGCCTTAGATTTCTAATCTGATATTGATATTGAAAAGAGGTTAGAAATTTTTACACAACTGCATCGAATGGCTAGTTATGATCAAACAGCAACTGGAAAAAATGAATGTATGTGAATGGAACTGTGTAATGCTTCTCAAATTTGTTGCATGTACATAATGCATGCCTCCTCTGTGCTTCTATGGAAAAGCAGCTGTAGCAATAAATAAATAAATGTAGCAATTTTGGGGAGGCAGGCCAACCGAACTTCTCCTAAATCTCCTGAAATAGAAAGATATTGAATCCACCAGTGTTTTAGACTGAGTGTCTGTTAACATGCAGAATGCCTGTTCCCCTCTAAGCCCCTATTATGAGTGCCATAATATAGGACCAACTAGTGAAATCACATGTACATGTGATTTCTATAGTGCTACTTTCACTCACAGGTATGAACATATTTTATAGGAAATTTATGCCAATTGCCTCCCGTGTCTGTGATAGTCATATATAAACCTCGAAAGAATCCGCTTGTCAGTCCAGTATTATGGCACTCATTGCAGTTTCATGAATTGTACAAGTTGTATGACAGTCTGATAGTATATTATTTGCATTATTTACAAAAATAGGTAATGGAGAATCATCAACCAACAGAGATTTCTCCATAACATCAATGAATGTTCAAAGTTTACGTAGTCATTCTCGAGACATTGAAACTGACTCCGTCCTACAACAGATCAAAATATTAGTTTTGAGTGAAACTTAGGTAAGCAACAATGATTGTATACCATTGTCATCATTTCATTGCATGACTCAATACAAAAGACTTGATGGATAAATTCGTCACAGGTACACAATGCATATGTCATGTGTGCCTCTATGGGGAAAGTGACCGTAGCAATAACCGGTACGATGGAGACCAGTGGACATGTAATTGCTACAGTGCTATTCTCATATATTTTATACGATACTTATGCCATTTACTTCCTGTGCATATGACAGCTATATATAAACATTTAAAGAATTCCCTAGTTGGTCCTGTTTTATGACACTCATAATAGGGGCTTAGAGGGGGAACAGGCATTCTGTGTGTTAACAGACACTCAGTCTAAAACACTGATGGATACAATGTCTTTCTATTTCAGGAGATTTAGAAGTCTGGTTGGCTTGCCTCCCCAAAATCCACTCATGCACTCCTTCTCGATGGTAAGCCCTGTTACGTCACTTAAGCGGCAATGAACATGTAGAGTGGTTCTCTTCAAGATACTTGGTCAGCATGAAGAGGAAAAGACCAAAACCTCCAGCATGACGAAACAAATGGCCCTCAGTCGCCAGCGGCTTTCACTCTCCCTCTTAAGGCAGCGAGAAGATCAGAGTGGAAGCAGAGGGTGCTAACAATCTCTGAGTATGACCAGGTTGCCATGCTCGGAAACTGAACTTGGCCTGTTACAATGTAAGATTGCTCATCGGTGAAGACAGGATATTAGAGCTGGAAAAGGAATTAGAAAATGTGAATTGGAATATCATTGGTCTGGCTGAAGCAAGAAGAAGAAATTAATAACTTATGAGTTTATCAAGTGGAAATCTGCTGCACACCAATGGAGACAATGAAAGGAGCAAAGGTGGAGTTGGCTTTCTGGTTCATAAAGATATAAAAAACAGCATTTTGGAATTTGAAAGCACATCATCAAAGGGTGTCAAGACTAATACTCGGGAGTTCTAAGAGATACAAGCTAAAGGTTATAATAATTTATGCACCAACATCGAGCCATGATGATGAAGAGGTTGAAGAAATGTACACAGAAATTGAGAGTCTTCTAGACGAGTAGAAAACCCACTACACTATCACTATCATTATGGGGACTTCAATGTTAAGGTTGGAAAGAGACAAAACAATGTAGAAAGGGGAACTATAGGAAATTTTCGAATTGGTAAAAGAAATGAAAGAGGTGAAAGACTTGTGTAATTTGCAGAATCTCAAGGATTATCAGCAATGAACACTTTTTTTCAAGAAAAGGGTGAACAGAAAGTGGACATGGAAGAGCCCAACTGGATTAACAATTAATGAAATAGACTTCATGCTCACTAACAGAAGATATATTGTGAATGATGTTACCTTCCTGAATAATGTTGGAAGTGATCACAGAATGATAAGATGCACACTTGATATAGACGTAAGAAAAGAAAGGAAAAAACTGATTTGTGTAAATAATACGAAGGTCTTTGGGATAACAAATAAGAGGAGAGAAAGCAGTATGTACTGTAACTTAAGAAAACGTTTCAGCTTCTGCAGACTACTCGCGGCCAAGATATCGATGGGGAATATTACAACTTAAAGTGATAAAGCCCAAGAAACACTTGTGATGATGAACTGAAGAGCCAAATCAAGAGCAAGATAAAAACTGACAAGAAGAAAATTGAGTATACTGAGTGATGCAAAGCCATCAGAAAGAGACTCAGAGTGGACATAAGATGATTTGGCACAAGAAAAGTAGAATAAGCATTATGGGAAAACAAAGGACTTAAATCAGCAGCCATGAGCAGTAATACAGAAAGACAAATGATACTGAAACTGAAGAATGCCGATGGTGTACTTATAAATAGCAGAGAAGGCATAATCCAAATAGCAGAAGACTATTACAGAGAATTATACAAGGAGCAAGGGAATGATGCCAGTAGTGGAGAAGATGGATTGCTAATTAGTAACACATACGACATACCGGATATCCTTCCTAATGAGTGAACATGTGTTGCAAAGAAAATGAAGAATCAGAAAGCCCTGGGGGAAGATGAAGTTACTGTAGAGTTGTTAAAATTGGGAGGAAGAGACATGACACAAAAACTGGCAAGACTCTTCACAAAATGCATTAGAAAAGGTGTGGTGCCTAAGGAGTGGAATAATGCAATTATAGTTTTGCTGTATAAGAAAGGAGATAAATCAGAAATTGGAAATTATAAACCAATTAGCTTGTTATCCCACATTTACAAGTTGTTCGCAAGGGTCATTACTAACAGAGATTAGAAAGAATACTTGATGAAAATCAACCGAAAGAGCAAGCTGGCTTTAGGACATGATCCTCAACTATGGATTACCTTCACATATTATCACAGCTAATGGAGAAAGCAAATAAATATAAAACACCACTATGCCTGGCATTTGTGGATTATGAAAAGGCATTCGATTCCATACAACATAAGGCAATGTTTCGGGCACTGGAAAAACAAGGCATAGGTACCCTATATATTATGATTTTGAAGAAAATATATGAGAACGCTACCTCCTTAACTAGACTAGACAAAGACAGTTGGAAATTTAAAATTGAGAAAGGAATTCGACAAGGAGACACAATATCTCCGAAGTTGTTTACAGCTGCCATTGAGGAAGCTTTCAGAAGATTAGACTGGTCACAGAAAGTAGTCAATGTGAATGGAGAGTACCTAAACTATTTACAATTTGCAGATGATATTGTAGTCATAAGCCACAATCCCAAAGAATTAGAGGAAAATCTTAGTCAGTTATGCAGAGTTTACATAATCCTTTTGGTCTTAGACACTTAAATTAGGTCACCATGTAGATTAGCATTAGCATTGGCAAAGGCATATGATGCAAGAAAGCAAGCTTATATAGCATCAGCCAAAAAAAAAAAAAAAAAAAACCCTTATTTCACCCATCCACTCGCTCAAAATGTTTGTCTAGTTCTGCTTTGAATCTATTTAAGCTATCAACTTCTACAACGACAGATGTCGTTGTAGAAGTCATTCCAGCAGTCGACCACCCATTGGCTAAAGGCAAACTTCTGCACATCCATCCTACAACTGTCCTTCCTCAATTTGAATTTATGCCCTCTCAGGCAATTATTCTGAGCAAAAGGAAGAATCCCATCAGCATTGAGCATATTGAAACCATTCAAGGCTTTATATACCTCAATCAGATCACCTCGCAGGTGTTCAGTTTCCAGAGGCTGCAGTTTAAAGAACATGTCTTTCTTAATAAAAGTATCCTGTATCATACCCTGTACTAATCTCATTGCTGCTTTCTGTACCCTTTTCAACAGATATGCCCATTCTAAAATGGAGTCCAAAACATTTATGCAGCATTCCAAATGTACTATGTTTAGTGAAACGTAGTACATTTACTGTACTATGTACTATGAAAGCTTAAGGCAACTTGCCACATTAGCTTAGAGTTTCAGAGATCAGTGTCTTTGTGTAAGACTTTTGTGTTTGCCTGTACTATTAAGCAAGGGTTTTTTTTTTTTTTTTTTTTTCTTTTAGTAGCTAACTATACTCAGTACCTTCCTTGTCTCATATTTGAAAAGTAAGACTTGCATAATGGAATGGGGGTTGTTGTGCCATCTTGTTGGTAATTAACATCTTTCTGCTCTGTTCCTAATCTTGAAGTATATTTTGCAGAAATATTTGCAATAAATGAAGGTCTCATCATGCATTCATTGTTACCATTTGATCCTCCTTAAAAAATATGTTCATACAATTCCCAATCTTGCAGCTGTGTGCCATACTGTAATTTTTGGACTGTGCAGTGGTTTTTCTTGCAGTTTTCTAGGATTTCTTTGAGACTAGCTGGATGTTGCGGATGCCTGAAGGAAAGAGACTTTTTTTGTGATTGCCTTTTAAATATCAGTGAATTAAAACAAGATTTTTCAGTAATTCAGAGTTTTCGATGAAAGCATGTTATACAAAATTTTGGCATAGATTAGGAAGCTGCATGACTAACAAGGGAACATATTTACTCAATTTACAGATTTATCTATTGTAAGCACCCTAAAAACTGCTAAGTTATTAGTAGTTTTTTTTTTTTTTTTTTTTTTTTGCTAAGTTATATCACTATGTTCACTTAATATGCAGAATAAAAACTACTAGTTCTCAGTGTTGGCGCCTCTGTAGCCAGGTGGGAAGGAGCAGCAGTGTGTAGCACATGCTTCTTGATTAGACCAGGGTTCAAGTCCATCACCACCAAATACGGAGGATGCGGAAAGGTCAGAGAATGACCACCGCATATCCCGGAGCAATATGGCCTTAGTTGCTAATGCTCCTAAAAACCAAATAACAAAGCAAACAAAGTTCTCAGTGTTGCACCCCATACAAACAAACCTGGCTACTTTCTATACAACACCACAATAGCAGCATTGCATCATGCACTAATTTTTAGTCTGTGGTAAAGGAAATTTTATTCTCCGAATTGCATGTATGCTGTTTAGAGGAAAATACACTGGCAAAGTCAGTTTCATGTGTACAGCATACAAACATAAAATGATAGTATAGCTTGCCACTGTTGTTCAACCCATTCTATCTCTGATGTAACTTCACTCCTTTTAAGTGTGCCCAATAATTACAAAAAAATAATAAAAAAATCCTATGAATTTACAATATAGCATTTATTTATGATAATAAATTTAAGATATATGCTATGATTTATGCTACATTTATGATATAGCATTAGCGTTAGTAAAGGCATATGATGCAAGAAAGCAAGGTTATATATAAGCATCAGCCAAAAAAAAAAAAAAAAACTCCTTTCTATTTCACCTATCCCTTCACTCCAAATGTTTGTCTAGTTCTGCCTTGAACTTATTTAAGTTGTTGATCTCCACTGCAACAGATGGAAGTTTGTTCCAGCTATCAACCACATGCTAGATAAAGTCAAGTTTCCCCACATCTATTCTGCAGTTGCCTTTCCTCAGTTTGAATTTATGTTCCCTCAGATGAGCAATCTGAGCAAGAGGAAAATTCTCATCAGCATTGAGCTTGCTCAAACCATTCAAGACCTTATACACTTCAGTTAGATCGCTTGCCAGGTATCTAGTCTCCAGATGCTGCAATTTGCAGAACTTAAGCCTCTCTTGGGAACAGCAACCCTTTGTTCCACTCACCAGTCACATTGCCCTTCTCTGTACTCATTGCAGCAGCTCTACCTTCCTAAAATAAGGCTTCCAGACCTGTATGCACAATTCAAGATTCCTGATCATTACCTTATACAAGGGGACATTCACCTCTTTATCCATGCTAGCAAAATTCCTGTATATCATTGACCTACTATGAGCTACTCTTGCCGCCTGTCTGCACTGCTCAGAAAATTTCATATCTGACTGTACAATTACCCCCCAGGTCCTTTTCATTCTCCAGTACTCTGATTGTAGTACCACCCAGTTTGTACTGCTACCCATATGCAGTACTTTACATTTGTCAATCTTAAACTTCAGTTGCCACCGCTCAGCCCATCTGCTCAACTTTTCCAGATCCTGTTTCAGTAGTGTACTATCATTACTGTCATTAACAACCCTGCCAACCTTCTTATCATCTGCAAACTTAGACATTAACCCTGCTATACCTTCATCGATATCTTTGATAAATATACAAAATAACAATGAGCCCAACACCAAACCCTGGGAAACTCCACTAATAACATTAGTCAACGAAGAGCAGTGTCTATTGATTACCAGTCTCTGTTTTCTCCCACTCAACCATCCTTTTATCTGCAACTTGCCTTTAATGCCACACTCCTCCAATTTGTACGATAGTCTTCCATGTGCCACAGTATCAAAAGCTTTCCTAAAATCCAGGTGTATGATATCAAAATTATTCTTTGCATTCAGTTCTTTTGTGACAACGTCATAGTATCCAATCAAATTTATCAGACAAGACCTCCCCTTGACAAACCCATGCTGTGTCTGAACTGTAACTCTATAACTGCAGTCTTGTCTAGATGATCTTGCATTGCTTCTTAAACCAGTGCCATTATTTTCCCTGGAACAGAAGTTAAACTAACAGGTCTGTAATTATTCATGTCACTCTTTGATCTTCCTTTGTGAACTGGGGACACATTTGCACATATCCAGTCTATGGGGACCTTCCCTGTGTTCAAAGAAGTTTCATAATTACAGCCAATGGTTTGCATACCTCCTTTGCTGCTTCCTTTAATATTACTAGATGGATCCCCCCACCCCAGGCCCCTCGACGTGGGCACCTGTACGTGGTGAGGGGACCTCCCAGTGACGCTGCTGGACTTCCAGACTAGCATCACTGGGATCCAACGCCCACAGCCCAGGTTCCAGGCTTACATCAATGGAATCCGGCGTGTTTGCCGTGCGCTGCGACCCGTGGAAATTCGGAAAGGGGGATCCTGGTGGTTGAGGGACCCAGCTTCAATACACCACTTTGGCCCCTGCTTCGACAAGACGGGTGGTCCTGGAAGGCCCGGCTAGGATCAATCGGCTAGTAGGCTCGCCTGCGAGGGTCAACCGTGTCAATGCCACGCCCCTACCCTCATGGTCCGAGGGACAGGATTCAGGCTGGCGGTGGTGCGGGTATAGTGTCTGGGTAGCCCTGGTGTCCCACTCCCGAGCGCATTTATTGCATGCCGGGTAGTGGGCGTCCCTTTGGGCTCCGTGGTGGGTGGGGAGCCCGGGCACTGAACAATATAAAAAACTCTATGAATCCTGATAAACTTACTTCTTCAGGGGCCCCAACCCGGTCCCTATCTGAAAACATAGACGGAGAGGCAGATATTATTGCAACAAAGAGGCAGCGAACTGAAACATCATCATCAGGGCCTGTCCCAAGATTCCTAATTATTCATTCCACCAGTGAAAAACCGATTGGTAAAATGTCGCCCTTTTTTATTCAAAAAGGGTTAGATGGGTTAGTAGGTTCTCCCAAATCAGTTAAGAGGCTCCGTTCCGGAGACCTCTTAATTGAAACAAAAAATGACAGGCAATCCGAACATCTACTCCGAGTAACATCAATCGGAGGAATCCCTGTAACAGTGACACCACACAGAACACTCAATTCATCGAGAGGTGTCATTTCGGAGTGGGACCTTCTCGACGTCACCGAGGAGGAAATCTGCTCCGAATTAAAACCACAGGGAGTCATTGCCGTCAAGAGAATCACTGCGCGAAGGGATGGAAAAATAGTTAAAACCAGGAGCGTTATCCTGACTTTTAACTCTACTAAACCTCCTGACGAGATCAAAGCTGGATACATCAACTGTTCAGTGCGTCCATATGTTCCGAACCCTTTACGGTGTTTTAAATGCCAGAAGTATGGACATTCTCAAATGGCCTGCCGTGGAGTCCTTGCATGCGCTCGATGCGGTGCAAAGGACCACGAAACAACAGCATGTTCAGCCGCAAAACCCACCTGTATTAATTGTGAAGGGGAACACCCGGCCTACTCACGAGCATGCCAGAGGTGGAAAGAAGAAAAAGAGATTCAACGGCTGAAGGCAGAGCTTAACATATCATACCAGGAGGCAAGGAAATCGGTCAAACCCCTGAATATCAACAAACCTACCTACGCCCAGAAGGTAGCAGGGAGATGTTCCGTCGGAACTCAGACGGACATGACCATTCCTCCAAAGGAGTCTTTCACTCCCATCGCGCGGTATCTATTAAGTTCTCAAAAACCTGCACAAAAGGACCAATCAGCTGCCACTCCTATATCGGTACCTCCTAATGCTCCACAAATTACAAAGGTAGTTATGAAAGAAAAGAATAAGAAAGGGGAAGTCCCCCCTAATTCCCAAGAAAAGATGGATGTCGAGCAGAAGGAGGTACCCGAAGAGTCAGTCTTGGAACTCTTTGCGGAGGAGGAAATGGACACGGGACAGCGTCCATTCTTCCCCAAAAAAGATAAATCCAAGACTGATAAAAGTAAGCCCTCAGCCCCTCGGAAGCCGCCTGATGGACCCACCAAGCCAAAATAATGGCTAAATTCCTACAATGGAATTGTCGTGGATTCCGGCGAAATATAGATGACATCAAGGCCCTCCTGCAAAAGCACGAGCCAGTTTGCTTCTGCTTGCAGGAGACATATCTAAAGGCAAATGATGATCCCACCATGCACAACATCACAGTTTTTCGAAAGGATGGAATTGCGGATGGCTCTGTACATGGGGGAGTGGCTATCCTTGTGGGTAACCAGACCCCTGTGCAGCCCTTACTAATTACAACCAGCATAGAGGCCGTTGCAATTCGCCTTTCAGTGGGATTTTTATTAACTGTATGCTCTATTTATTTGCCACCTGGGACTGACATCTCCCAGGCAGACCTTGATGATCTTCTAACGCAGCTGCCTCCCCCTTTCTTACTTCTCGGGGATTTTAATGGACATAACACCCTGTGGGGTAGTGCTAACATCAACGGAAGGAGACGAGTCATAGAGCGTATGCTCAATGACAATGACCTTTCCCTTCTAAATACTGGAACAAACACCTTTTTCCACATGCCTACCCGTACTTCTTCTGCCATTGATCTCTCTATCTGCTCCCCTTCTCTACTCCCTTCACTTACTTGGGAAGTGGAGGAGAATCCATACGGAAGCGATCTTTCAGGTTACCACGGTGGAAAATTGATCAGGCTGACTGGACTGCCTTCCAACATCAGGCAAATTTTGATCTTAGCACAGTCAGTCAAGAGCCGATCAATGATGCAGTAAAGTACATCACAGAAATCACCGTCCAAGTAGCTGCTAATGCTGTCCCAAAAACATCAGCCCGGTTTCCACCATTTCCCAAACCTTGGTGGAATTCACAATGCACAGCAGCAAAAAAGGCTCAAAACAAAGCGTGGGGGATATTTCGCCGATATCCTACCACGAACAACCTTATAGCCTTCAAACGTGCACGAGCCAAAGCACGCTACATCCGTCGTCAGAGTCAAAAGGAATCGTGGATCCGTTTTACATCATCTATTAACCAGTCTACCAACTCCAAGGTAGTCTGGGATAAAATCCGGAAAATGAAGGGAAAATATACCTCCCACCCTTCTGCAATCCTAGATTATAATGGATGCGCTATTGCAGATCCAACTGCAATAGCCAATGCTCTTGGGGAAACATTCTCTAAGATCTCTGCAACATCTTCGTATTCCCCAGAGTTCCTGGTCCTTAAACATAAACTGGAAAGGCAAGCACTTAATTTTAAGACCAAGGGCCTCTATCCCTACAACGGGGCATTCACTATAGAGGAACTGAAAAGAGCCCTCGCTCTTTCCAAAGCAAGTGCTGTTGGGCCAGATGGCATCCATTATGAAATGATTAAACATCTTTCACCAAAATCTATGGATTGTCTGCTCCTTCTGTATAACAGAATCTTTACTGAGGGGCAGTTTCCGGATTCCTGGCAAAAGGCAATCGTTCTTGCCTTTCCTAAGCCAGGAAAGGATCCAAAAGTTACCACCAATTATCGTCCTATTGCTCTGACTAGCTGTCTGTGCAAAATCCAGGAGAGAATGGTCAATTCTCGTTTAATATGGTATTTAGAATCAAATGACCTTCTCTCCAGCATCCAGTGCGGCTTCCGAAGGAACCGGTCCACTTTGGACCATCTTATTAGATTGGAAGCATCCATCCGGGATGCTTTCCTAAAACGCGAACACTTGGTGTCGGTGTTCTTTGACATGGAGAAAGCGTATGACACAACTTGGAGATTTGGCATTTTAAAAGATCTGCATAGCCTTGGCCTTAGGGGGCATCTCCCCTTTTTTATTCAAAACTTTTTAGCCAATCGATCTTTCCAAGTTCGTGTGGGATCCTCACTCTTTCGTCCCTTCAGCCAAGAGGAGGGAGTACCACAAGGATCAGTATTAAGTGTCACGCTTTTTGCCATCAAAGTCAATTCCATCACAGAACAACTTCCTCCAACTGTAAACTGTGCCCTCTATGTTGATGACTTTAGCATATTTTGTCAGTCATGCAACATGAGGGTTATTGAAAGACAACTGCAGAAAGCCATTGATCGCCTTAATTCCTGGGCACTTGGTAATGGCTTCAGGTTCTCGCCGGAGAAGACCGTTTGCGTACACTTTTGTCGCAAGCATAATCTTCATCCTGAATCTGAATTAAGGCTCGGACAAAATGTTATTCCAGTAGTGTCAGACACAAAATTCTTGGGACTTGTGTTTGATAAAAAGTTGACTTTTCTCAAACATATTCGTCAACTTCGTACAAACTGCACGAGGGGACTCAATATCCTCCGCTCTCTCTCCTCAACGCGTTGGGGAGCAGATCGATGCACCCTATTACGGCTTTACCGTGCACTTGTACGACCCAAATTAGACTACGGGGTCCCAGGTATACTCTTCAGCTAGAGATAGTGTCCTCCGATGGCTAGACCCTGTCCACCATCAGGCTATCCGTATCGCTACTGGAGCTTTTCGAACATCTCCTGTCCAGAGCTTATACGTCGAAGCAAACGAACCATCATTATCCCTTCGACGTAAGCAGTTGTCTTTAAACTATGCTTTAAAGTTGAAATCCCTGCCAGACCATCCTACGTGGACATCGGTTTTTGAGCCACGTTGGGAAAACTTGTACAATACCCGTCAGACTGCCAACCAACCTTTTGGTATTCGTGTCCAAGAGCTAATCAGTGAGTTTAACATCATGGTAGACAAGGTGGCACAAACACCAAAAGAAACTACTCCACCCTGGCATGCTCATCCCCCACCGTGCGACTTTTCCCTTAAGAAATGGGTAAAGTCTGAGACCTCATCATCTGTCTACCAGCAGCTCTACTTTGCACACCAAGCTGAGCACTCAGACTTCCTGCCCGTTTACACAGACGGCTCGAAGTCTGAATCGTGCGTAGGATCTGCTGCTGTCTTTCCGGACACTATAATATCTCAGCAGATTCCTCCCGAATCCAGCATATACACTGCAGAGCTATATGCTATAGAGCTAGCCTTGGATCACATTCGAACTTGTCAATTCCAAAGGTCAATAATATATTCTGATTCTTTGAGTGTATTACAGGCTTTATTATCTACGAGATATAATTCTCATCCAGTTTTTTGTCGGGTTCAGCAGAAGAGACATTCTCTTCATGAATGCAAGTTTGATATCCGCTTCTGCTGGATTCCTAGCCACATTGGGATAAAGGGAAATGATTTGGCTGACGCTGCAGCCAAATCAGCAACACCCACTCATAATCGCTGCCTGTCAGTCCCCTATACAGACTACAGGCAAATAATACGCAAAAAGATATATTCCCAATGGCAAGAACTATGGCAGAGACAGAGAACAAATAAATTATATCAAATAAAGCCTGTAATAGAAACAGGAATCGGAGCGAGGAAGTTGTTCTTGCTCGACTCCGCATAGGACACAGTCATCTGACACATTCTTTTCTGCTGAGGGCTGATGACCCTCCTATGTGCGAGTCTTGCGACACCATTTTATCAATAAAGCATATTTTAATAGATTGCGTTAATTTTACCCATGTTCGCAATATATATTTTACCGCTTTTACTCATCCGACTGAGCCTTATACACTCAGTCAGATTTTATCAGACAACGACCACGTGTCAGCAGTTTTTAAGTTTTTACAAGCTATTAATATATACACACATATATAAATTGGATCATTTATTTTTAAACTTATACTGCTTATATATATATATATATATATATAAATAATTTGACGAGGTAACCTTTTTAAAGGTTACCAGAATTCATTTTTAGTGTTATTTTAATCATTTCCTGGCGCAGTATAGCCTTAGTTGTTTTTGCGCCAATAAACACCAAATCAAATCAAATCCACCCCAGGTGCCTTTCTTATGTTTCACTTCGAAAATTTCTCCTCCACTTTGCTCTCAGTTATTACAAAATTATTTAACTCCCCGTTAGAATTTAATAGGCTTCTGTGCTCCACTTCTCTACATAATTCTGCATGTGTGGATGTAGATGGAAAATACTCATTCAATTTGTCAGCTACCTCAGCAGGTTCATCAATAATCGAACCAGCGATGTCAAGTGGACCAATCTGATACATCCCCTTCCTTCTAGAATTTACATAAGTAAAGAAGTCTTTACTGTTTTTCTTTATATACTTTGTCAAAGATTTCTTGTAATCTGCCTTTTCTTTGACTAATGTCTTTGTCCACGAGTCTCATTAGTTCATTTGATATCTATTTAGGCTTAAACCTTGAACAGTATTTCTTAGTTGGTATGAAAAGCCCAGTAGCTTTCAAGATTAATTCCTTGAATGCTTCCCATTTAGAATTTGCTGTTGGTAACATAATCAGTAGGTCCCATTGTACAGAATTTAAAAAATATTTCTGAGACCACTATAATCACCTATATGAAAGCAAAAATACTTCCCTTTACCTCTGATGGTAGTTACATCTTTAAGTAAATCCCACATCAGTACACAGTGATCACTGCCACCTAGTGGTTCTTTTTTCTGCAGATTCTTAATGCATGGCGAATCACTGTTGATAATCAGTTCCACAGTATTACTCCCTCTTGTTGCCTCCCGAACGTGCTGCTGTAGAAACCACTCATCCAGTAAAAAAAGTCTTGCTAGTGTACGAGTGACCAACCCACAAGTTCATCTATATCTTGCAAGTTAAAATCCCCCATTATAACACAATCTGATTTACTGGTCCATTCTATTTCTCTGTATAATTGTTCGTTCTACTCATTAGAGTATTATGCCTATAACACACTCCTGATCACATTTTTGCTTTCCTAGTGCTTTAGTCACACCAAACTGACTCATTATTGCACTGTCCATCTCTGTCAACTGTCATTAAAAACCTTGCACAACCTATCACTTCCTTAGATATTGTTATGTTTTTCTGAGCTGTGAATATTTTAACAATGGGCTCGCAGTTTTCTGACTTTCTGCTGAGTAAATTCGATCAGTCATGGAAGTGATGTCATCCACAGTTTCCACCGGAGGTGGTTCCGATGCTTACACTACTAGTAGTGTGATTTGAGCGTGTGACATGTTTTTCGTGACTGGTATGATATCTCGAGTCAGGAGTGGATTCAGGGGGATGGATGGGGCTTATTGCCCCCTTACCATGCATATAAGTGAATATGTAAAACATTCCTAGATCTATCTAAAAAAAAAAAAAAATTAAAAACCTGATCATCATGCCTTCCCTTACGATGATAACTGGATACAATAGTGTCTGGAGTTCTAACTTTTTAGAGTTCTTGAATATTATGACGTCACAATCATCCTTCCTGAAGTTACTACTCCAATAAGTATGACTGCTACAATACAGATATTTGTCAACAATTTCTTTTTTTCGTCTCGCATTTTCATTACATTCCATTGTTAGATCCCCCTAACAGCTGCATATGTCGTTTTGACTGCAAGGTCGGTATTTCAATCAATGCTGTTTTCCAGAGACACTTAGATATGTTCCTATCACAAGTATACATTACATCTCTTACTTGAGTTATCATAAATCCATTGTATCTTGTCTTCTAGAAATTATGAGAATTTGTAAATGATCAATAAAATATTTACAATAAAAAAGCTCTTATTTCATAATCAATATATACAAATCAAAATATCTAAAAGAAACACGGAGGATGTTTCACATAAATCATATACTGAGCGTGCTCGGCACGCACGCTACTTTTTTGTTCAATTTTTTTTAACACCTAAGGAAATATAATGGATACATTTTTTTCATGATAAAATTTTAATATTGCAAATAAAAAAAACATGAAATATTTCCCATATAACAAATAACATAAAACCTATCACAAAACATCCCACAATATAAAAACAAACATTACATAAAAAACAAACTTTCTAGAAAAAGTACACACAAATCGCAGATTACATGAAAAAAAAATTATTACACAAATATTCAAGAAAAATTTATTCTAAAATTGCCACGTACAATTTACTTCTTTATTAATATTTGTTGTCGATCTTCTGCTTTGCTCAATAGCTGAGCGATGATTACAAAGGAAAGATTTAGCGTAAAGATCCAGATCAGATTGAAGCAATGATTTTTCATTTAGATGTATGGTCATCATAATCTGCAACGTGTTTAATTGTTAACATTATTTATTCATTCATTCACTTAATATTATTCATTATGCTGAAAGCTTGCTCAGCTTCAGCACTGGTAATCACAATGGTTTCAAAGATATTTCTGGCTTTCTTAATTGAAAAGGGAATTTAACTCAATTTTAAAGATAATCGATAAACTGTCTTTGACAATATCTCTAAAATCATTCATTTTTATTTCATATTTTATCAGAAAACTTAAATTTCTTATTTGGTTTTCACCGTCTTGCCACTGAGATGAAAGTTCTTTCATATTTGACGATTTCGGGTAGCATATGTTTAAAAGTTCTTTCAACAGTATCGTTATTTTCTTTATTTAATTTCAAATCACTCTGTTGCATTAATAACTTATCCTTTAAGGATAAAACATTGCGTTTCATAACTTGTAATGAGGTAATTTTTTTTATTTTCGATTTTGATTCCTTCAACATGCTCCCAATTTTAGCTTCATAATTTCCTTCAGAATTTTTTAAATTAGCAATAGCATTGATAGTTCGAATAATTAATTTATTTGCTTTTACCGTAGTGATTCTGTACAGCTTCTGAAAGGTAAGAGAGCTCCTGCAGGATGTTGATCATTAGTGCTAAATAGTTAAGAAATTCCAGACTTAAAAGTTGATTTAATAATCCGGAATATTTAACTTCTGATTCAAAATGTTTGCACAAAGTGGGATAATTCTTCCAACCGGCAATTGCCGTCTGCAAGCTATAAGCTGCTCATCATGGCCTGAACACACGACCCATCTTAATAGTTTCCACATCAAGTTCTTAATTTGCACTGGTTTTTTGGAGATTGGTGATACTTTTTTTTTTAATTATTGCCTATATGCATTATATTTTAGAACATTTTCTACACGGTGAAAGTCTCGACCAAGTTTCAAAATCTGCCAACGTTTCATCTTCGTAAAGTTTATATTTCTTAGTTGCCTCAATCCCCCCCCCCCCTTTACGTTGCTGCTGTCACTAGTTCTTTCAATATTGAGCAAAATGTCAGAATCACGCGGATATTCAGCTACTGTGACCAAGTAAACATAGGAGAAATTTACTGGACACTCACTTCTCCGAAAAACATGTGCCTGTTTGTTGGAGTAAAGAACCACAACACAAGTTGACCAGAGGCTATTATTTGTGTTGGGAATCTTCTTAATCCTCAACTGGCTATGGAAAGCATATTGACTAGCATGACTTCTTGGTATGTGACTACATAGGTTTTATGGGCACCAGTAAAATTGTGAAATGGTAATCCATTTCAACCTTAATTTGCGGTTTCTAATTACCTAAATTTCCTAAAGGCCAGAAGTAAGAACAATACATACAAAGTTGTCTCTCCTAATCTGTTCGTTACATGGAAATTTTCATTGTTCAGCAGAAACCATTTTAAATGTATTTACCAAAGGGAATTCAAAAATATTTGCTATAAAGAAGTTGTTTAAACAGAGGTCCGAATGTAATTAAATCAAAAATGAAGCAATTTTAAAATACGTAACTGATTGATTGCACCATTAAAATGCTGGGGGATGGATCCCGGCTCGTCCTACCATAGTTTCGGCTCTGGATCTCAATAATTGAATTCAGGATTTCATTTGTAAAATAAATGATTGTCTCAGCAATGGGCTCTTGCGAGCCCACTATTCTTATAGTGGGCTCGCCTCACCACTGCCTATTCTTATTCTTAGTTATCCTAACACAGCCCATGTATTTATTTGTTTCATGATGGCTCCAACCGGTCCCTGAAACCTCCAGCAACCCTTCCTCCACGGCAGTTTTCATTCTAATAGAAGCAGTGCAAAAATTACTTTCACCTTTGCCTGGAGCTACTTTAACCTTTTAGTCTGTGAATCGGCCCAAGCTAGCAGTTTTCTGACACACCTAATGCTGCCTTGATAGCATCAGCAAACACTCTTGCATCCCTTCTATTTTAGTATATCCCATCCCTGTAGAAGCAGTGTCTCCTGTTAACAAGCACAGAACATGCTGAGAAAAATTCTACCCAATGAACCTTGCACAATATCTCCATGGCCGAATTGATTGACAAGGCTCTCATCATATACTCCCTCCTGTTGTGTCTGGGCGGAATTGCTGACACTTTCAAATTTAACCCTAACTTGCAACTTTTTTTCAGTAAATGCAGATCTCCTACTCTTAATGTCATTAGTGCAACCTGTACAACAGTATTACCCTTTGTGCCCTTAAAAGATGATATCTGTTCTACAACATCCATCAACTTTTGCCCCTGGCAGACATGCCCTTGTCCTACTGTATGTAGTGTAAAGAGGATAGGCTCCCCTTTAACCTACATCCATGGGGATTGGTAGATGCCAGATAACTGTAGTTTCTGGTTGATTGAGAGTTACATTAAGCAGTTCATTAAAGCATTAATGATTAATTAATACACTGACTTTAATTAAATGTATATCTATATTAATTAATATTAATGTTAATTAATTTTTAATTAATTAACATTAATTTAAAAAAAATATATATATACAGGCAACTCTTTGTTTACGAATGTTCGATTTATGAACATTCGCTATAACGAACATCACAATCATTCGAAATTTCTTAAAGTCACCAATAGATAAGAGTTCCTTTTAAAACAAAATGTCAAACTTGTAGTGAACATAATTGTAAGATTTAAATAAATAAACTTTTAAAATATGTATTTATTATAATAATTATCTGGAAATTGTTGAACTGGGCAATAAAATGGACCTCAACCTTGATGTGACTGACGTGTGAGAGCTTTTGGACTTGCATTTTGAGGAATTAACAACCAATGAAATAGAGACCCATCTAAATTCTGAAGTAACAGAAGAACCTGTTATTCCACATCCTCCCAGAACATTTACAAGGCAGAAAATGTCTGCAGTTTTTAAATCAATTTCTGAGGGGTTGGCAATCATTCAAGAAGAAGACACAATTATGGGAAGAATTGTAAAAGTGAAAGGAGGCATTTATGACTGTCTAGCATGCTACACTAAGATTTTTGAAGAAAAAAAAAAAAAAAAGAATCTAACTGTGTAATCTTCTTTTTTATATATTTAAAATATATTTTAAATAAGCAGAAAACCCAATCAAACGACTTTCCATCTACCTCATCTGCACCTAGTGTCACTTATGTGCAAAATATTAAGCTCTGATGAAGATATTGATGAATAAAAGTTGAATACATATGTTGTATAGTACATAGATTGTGCTGCCAATTTATTAGTTACCCCCCTGCTGCTCACAAAAATGGCTTGTCCCACAATGTTGCAAGTCACATGACTACAGTTGTGAATATAAATGCAGCAGAACAACTCTTCTAGTATCAGTTTAAGCATACAAACCATAGCAAGAATGGGCAAAAGGAGTGATCTAACAGACTTCGAACGTGGCATGGTAGTAGGTGCAAGATGTGCTGGACAAAGCATCTCTTAAACAGCAGTTCTCCTGAACTTTTCACGCACCACAGTTTCAAGGGTGTATCGAGAATGGTGCAACGAACAGAAAATATCCCCTCAATGGTACTCCTATAGAAGAAAATAGCTTGTTGATGAGAGAGGTCAGAGGAGGATGGCTAGATTTGTGCAAGCAAATAGACGGGCCACAATGTCACACGTCATGCCAGAATAGAACCTTGGTGTGCAGAACAAAATATCGCAACAGATATGTTACAACAGTTGATGGCCACATCGCATACCTTTTGTTATCAATGAAGAATAAGAGAGCATGCCTCCTGTGGGCCCAGCAAAACACCAGCACTGGACTATCGAGGATTGGAAAACAGTTGCTTGGTCTGATGAGTCGAAGTTCCTGGCACGTCATGTTGATGGAAGGCATAGAATTTGTCAAAAACAACATGAATCCATGGACCCGTCATGTATGACGACTACTGTGCAAGGTGGTGGCGGCAGTGTTTTGGTGTGGGGAATGTTTTCTTGGCACACGTTGGGTCGATTGATACCCATAGATTCACGTCTGAATGCCACATTGTACCTAAACATCATTGCTGACCAAGTGCATTCGTTCATGTTGACAGTTCATCCTCAGTCAGATGGTTACTTCCAGCAGGATAATGCGCTGGTGCACAAAGCCCGAATCACTATGGAATGGTTCCAGGAACATGACAATGACTTTTCTTTGCTGCAGTGGCCCGCTCAGTCTGTGGATCTCAATCCTATTGAACATCTTTGGAATGAGCTGGAAAGGACTGTTTGCTGCAGGCCTACACCTCTGTCGAATCTCAAGGAACTGTGTGACACACACTCATGTCTGCATGGTACTCCATTCCTGCACAAAAAAAGTTGCAAGTTAGGGTTAAATTTGAAAGTGTCAGCAATTCCGCCCAGACACAACAGGAGGGAGTATATGATGAGCATCTTGATGTCAGCATCTTGTTCAACCCATGTCTAGACAAATTCAGGCTGTTTTGAAGGCTAAAGGAGGCTCAACATGTTACTAGGTAGGTGTACCTAATAAAGTGGCAGTACAGTGTATATTATGTTAATACTCATTTTCTTTATTTCTATTTTGTAACTCTTTATTTTTAATTAAAATTAACAAGTATGATATCTTGTTTTTTGTTTTTTTTTAAATTTTATTTAAAAAAAACAAAGGTGCAAACTAATATTTAGTTGAACCACCTCTGGCTTTGATGACAGCAGCACACCGTCAAGGCATTGACAAGATCAATTTCTGAAGATAATCAACTGATAGTTCGTTTCGTGGTTACAAACATGAATTATGGTTTCCTGAAGTTCACAAAGGGTCTTTGGTTTCTTTCTGGCAACAGCAGATTCCACATGATGCCAACAGTTCTATATAGGATTCAGGTTCGGGCTGTTTTCTGGCCAGCTAAGAGTTGTAATTGACCATTCTTCCAACCATTTTTTCACCTGTCACAAATGTAAGCACATTACTGTCGAACCTCTAATGCAGAAATGAAGTTAAAGTAGCTACAGAAGTGCTTACTTACACTTTTTGCCTGATGACAAGGAGCAGAATTGTCCTGAAAGATGCAGTTACTTGGTAGGTTGAAATGGTCTGTAATGGTTGGTAGCAGTTTGCCTTCCAATATAGCCAGGTATCCATTGGCATTTACAGAACCTTTTATAAACTGCAAGTGACCTACCCTGTGATACAAAATGCACCCATATCATTTGGCTGGTAGGGAATTTCACTGTTGACACCATACAGTCTGGCCGACCGGGCTAGCCGAGTGGGTAAAGTACCTGCCCGGCAACCCAAAGGTCGCGGGTTCGATTCCCGCCTCGGGCTTGGATCAAAGTACTGCAAAAACCTTGGGAGGTGCAATATGGCCATAGAAGCCGATGCGCCAACAACTACCAAATCAAAAAAAAAAAAAAAAAAAAAAAAAAAAACCATACAGTCTGAATGGTATTCTTCACCACATCTATGGTGAATTGTTTGTCTCCCATCAGAGCCATGCAGGTTGAATTTCTTCTCCAAGAAAATAACTGAGTTCCACTGCTGGGTCCATTTGACATGCTCTTTACACAAAATTGATCAGGCATTTTTTATGTGAGGAGGGGCTTCTTTTTAGAATGACTGGCTACAGGTCCATTTTTGAAGAGGCGTCTTCTGACTGTTATTGCACTTGCTAGCACTTATGTATGTTCTTCCCTTCCTCTTTTGAGCTTAGATGAAGAAGCTTTATGGTTTTTAAGGCATAAGCGCTTCAAAACGCAGTCCTTGTTTTGTCGTAGTGTCCTGGTTTATCGTTTGTGTCCGGTTCCTTTTTTCCAGAACCAGCAGAACCAGTATTGTTGAGTTTGGAAAGAAATCTATTCACTGTTGACTGATTACAAAACAGTCTATAAGGAATATGATGGGAAGAACATCCTTACATAACGGAACGATGGCACTCTTTCTTCGTGGCATCAACTGCATGTAACTCGCCATCCTGACACAAGCAATGACTGCAGCTCTTGCAGAATGTGCATATGTAGCCGAAATTAACAGCTGTTGCAATATTGCGTCATCATCCACATGTGTCAATCTTATCTGATACAATCTGTAAGAAATATTGCCATATACTTACGTTATTCGGACGGCACTTACAATTTTAAGGGGTGATGCACTTTGAACACCTGTGTGTGTGTGTGTGTGTGTGTGTGTGTGTGTGTGTGTGTGTGTGTGTGTGTGTGTGTGTGTGTGTGTGTGTGTGTGTGTGCACCACTTATTGTAATACCACTTAAAATTACAAGAAAGATTCCGCTAAGCATATTCTGCATTCCTGTCTAAATTTGTTGGTGCTTAGCAAATGTAACTTCCAATTTGGATTAAGCTCATCAAAATTCATATGTATTTCAAGAGGGAAAAAAAATCAAACACTTAAAATTTCTTGTCCAGTGTTATTCAGAACATATCTCCAGTATAGTATTTACTTTTTAATACTGAAATAATTTATTGCTTTACTTGATTTTGGTATTCATTTTTTGTTTTTTACTCTTTTTAATCTCTTCTCTAAGATCATAACTGAACTGTAATTTTCCCTTTTTAACTGGTTATTTTAATCTCGACATTATCAGAATGCTTCATCTATCCATAATAAATAATTAAGTGCGGTTGATTCAGGTCATTAAAATGGCCATACCACAAACCTTGCCATTCTATCAAACTTCTATGAACAAGCAAAATGAAGAAGTGCATTATCTTGCTAAAATAATAAATTTAATCTAGCATACAAAGGCATTTTTCCAAAGATGGAAATTTCATTTCCATCTTTGGAAATTTTACTTTGGAAAATTACAAATTACTCAGATATACATTCAATTCCATGTGTTATTTGAGTAAAATTGTACTATTATGGTTTCACACACTAAAGAAGTATGGTTTCCTGGCTACCTCTGTGAATTTATATATGGATTATAATTCTGGGATCAGCTTGTGAATGTGCATCTTTCATCTGATTCAAGCTTTTGTTGTTGTTGTGCAAATAACTGCAATTGTGATGATTTACTACTTGTTTTAAAGAAAAGCAAGCTTCCTTACTAAACAGAATATCATAAACTAGAATCTCAAATGAGATATATGATGTCTTTGTGTCCACTCACAGAATTCCAACGTTTTAATAGTTAAACTCCTGTAGCTCTCAATTCCAGTTAATTTCTATAGGTAAAATTTATGCTGTTTTTGAAATTTTTCATAGAAATTTTTTCATTTTCAGGCTGCTCAGTCATTTAATAGCTGTCTGTGCTAGTGAGTCCATTCTGTGGTTTGCCTGTGATGCTACCAGTCTATAAATCATTGAAACAATTTATCAGCCAGGCTTTGATTTGGTTTTATTTTGTAGAAATGCATCAACTTCTTGCACATCCCATTTTTACATTGAGTAAAACTATTTATATAGTATTGAAATATAATCCTGAGCTATTCAGGATTATAGGATTATATTTCAATCCTGCTCTGAAATATAATTCTGAAGTTTACAGGATTATAATTCAGAGCAAATATTGGAATAATTTGAAAATTGTATGCATCTGTTCTGTGTGTCAATTTTCATTTCCATCTTTGGAACCAAATAGGTTCCTCTTCCTCTAGTGATAAGAGACTACTCTTGAAACAGTTGTTGTAATGGTGGCTTGGGTTTTAAACAAATGGTAATACATCTGTATAAAACAATATTAGCATTATAGATTTGATTTATGGATAATGATGTCACCTCTAATATGGTCATAAAGTGTATTAAAGTCAGTTGCAATCACTGTAGTGAACAAAGCATTCCCAAATATAGAAATTGAACGGAGACGTGAAAAATATGCATATTGCGTAATTGCCTGTATTGAAATAACCATGCAGCTCTTAACAGTTATGGTATACAGGGCAAATTTAGCCTCATATTAAAGGTTAAAAGTACACAAGAGGTAAATATGTACTTCAGTACATGTTTAAATGTGTTTCTTTCATAAACCATTGGCTGCTCGCATGGATTGAATGAATTATTTACAGGCTGGTATATGTTTGCTGACTGAGGCAACCTGTCTGTATTTTAGAGAAATGGCAAGTTCGCTTTTGTTGATGTCATGTACATAAAATGATGAGTGAGTAATCTTTGATGCAAAAAGTGAGCAGTCATTACTGGAGGAACAGAACTAAACCATTCCCAAGATGGTAATTGAATACAAAGATGAATACTACAAGTTTCGGGTTGAAACTAATTGTGCCTTCTCCCTTACCAGTTGAAACTGGCTTAGGTAAAAAAAAAAAAAAAAAAATCAGGGAATAAATAAATAAAGATTTATTTTTCTCATTTAATTCTATTATATCTTATTTCCCTAACTGATTGTTTTTTACACTTTTTATATATATATAATAATAAGGACCCACTAAACTATATTTATAATAATAAAGACCCACAAACACACACACACACATATATATATATATATATATATATATATATATATATATGTACGTATGTCGTGTGTATCTGCCTTTATTTTTACCTTCTTTTTTGTCTTTAATTTAGGACTCTGGATGATTATGTATTCCAGATAGCTGTGTCACTAGCACAACATTATAAACTTAATCTATGGGATGTGTACATGTCACACTTGGAGTTCATATTTTCTGATGGCAGGTAAACCATTAATATGTGTTTTTAGGGTAATTTAGCTATCATTAAATCACCAATTGATATTAATCAGCTGGTGAAGTAACTATAATTTTGGTTTTGTAAATTGCAATCTTTAGTCATTTGTTGTAATTTTTGCCATATAAGAAATCTGTTTCTCCTGGCCAGACAGAAATAGTATAATTTGAATTCTGAATGTCTACATTCACTTTGTTGATATACACATTCAGAAATATATTCATTAAACATTGTGAAATATCTCTGAAATAATTTGCTCATCTTCATAATGTACTGGTTAATGCTTTTCTTTCATTATCTCTTAGTGAAATAATAAGAGGAGTTTACCTCAATATAGTACATAGAACACTTCCGTATATGAAATACGGAAGTGTTCTGCATACTATACTGAGATAAACTCCTTATTATTTTACTAATATTATTATCAATGTAGAACATATTGAGTATTACAGCTCTGATTCATACTATTTCGTTATCTCTATATTTCTGCATCACCTTGAATGCAAGAAGATAGCATCGTATAGCTGGCAACTCTCAGGTTTATGACAGAGAATCCATCTATAGTAGAAGAGAGGTAGTGATGATTCCAAAGAATGTGCCATATTCCATTGCCATAGATCATTTATATATATATATATATATATATATATATACATACACACACAGTAAACCCCTGCTATTTGCGGTATCTGTATTCACAGTTTCGCATATTCACAGTTGCTGATTTAATATAAAATGAAACCTTAAAAAATGTGAATTTTAAAGCGCCATGAACATTTTCCGCCATAAAAAAACATGGGCGTGACTAAAATTATCTTTCCCGCTAAAAACAGCGCTCAGTGGGTGGTGGGGAGAGAGGTGACAAAATCACGAGCGTGGATGTTTCTCGCTAATCCTTGTTCAGTATGTGTTATGCGCTTGTCATGGAAGGTTTCGTTGTTTGCTTTTAATTTATACACTTATAAATTGAATAAATTTATCAATTTATAAATTGATATGCTTACAAAAGTGATAAATTGACCTTTTGCAGTGTAAAACAGACTTTTTCGAGCGTGTTAACGGAAGAAAGTGACTTTATTGTGGACAAGTTCTTTCTAACCCGTACAAAAATATGGCTACGAATAACGAGAGAAATGTGAAAAGATCAAAGAAGGTGATGACATTAGTGAATAAAACTGAGTTATTGGACAAAATTTCTAATGGTGAAAGTGTCTCCTCATGGCAAAACATTATAAAATCAATGAGTCAACGGTACGATCAATCAAAAAATCGGAATAAAAAATCCGCCGTAGTGTCTGTGAAAACGCGCTAATTGCTTCAAAAATTTGCTCTGTAACTCGTGACGTTAAATTAGAAAAAATGGAAAAAGCTTTAAATCTGTGGATAGAAGACTGAACTCAAAATAAAATTCCGTTAAGTTCACTCATCATTCATGAAAAGGCAAACATCCTTTATCAACACTTTAGCGAAACTGGTGATATCACTGGCGGGATAAGTTTTTTTGCTAGCAAAGGCGCTGGTTTGAAAGATTTGTTTCAAATTTATAATAAATATTATTTAATATTAAATTGTTTCTTATTTTCATTTCGATGCCATATGCTTGCATTTCACTATGTACTGTCTATGTACATAGTCATATTATGAAGGTACATATAATACATACATAGACAAAATTTTCGACTAGTTTTTCTTATACAAATATTTTATACTTTGGAACGGAACTCCTTTATTACTATGGAAGCCATAACTCAGTATTCGCGTTTTCGGTATTTGTGGCATTTCACAGGAACGTAACCCCCACGAATAGCAGGGGTTTACTGTGTGTGTATATATATATATATATATATTTATTTTTTGTATAGTTTAAGTACAATTAGTAAAATAGGTAAGATATATTTCATATAGGATAAGCTGGTAGCTACTTAACCCTATAATAGCCATAACTGGTCCACGAGGTCAAACCTAGTAAAGGATGATTATTAGTCAAAGCAAAAGTAAAAATAAAACAATTAATAAACATAATAATAATATATATTTTCAACTAGTTTTTCTTATATATTTCATACTTTGGAACGGAACCCCTTTATTAGTATGGGAGCCATAACTCAGTATGACTCCCATAGTTAAGTAGCTACCAGCTTATCCTATATGAAATATATCTTACCTATTTTACTAATTGTACTTAAACTATACAAAAAATAAATAATAAGACTGATGTAATGTTCTATCTAGATATGTATAGATGGCATTAATTAGTTCTTGTTAATTAACTTTACATAAATTATTTATTAATTTTCTATACTTTATATATATATATATATATATATATATATATATATATATATATATATATATATTATTAATATGCATAATCGGTTAGATTTTAACATATAATTTGATGAATACTTCTGTGCAATGTTAATACCATTGTAAGTATGCCAATTAGATGTGTGTGTGTGTGTGTGCGTGTGTGTGTGTGTGCGTGCGCGCTTTTCTTTTAATGGTGTTTTGACATATAAGTATTATCGTGCATACAAATCTGGTAATCAATTTAGCCCAACAAGGTTATCTTAATTCAGCATGGCCTATACATATTAATTTTAAGAAGTATATAACTATATGATAATGAATTTTTCATTATACTTTACTGATGAATTTTCATTACCTTCATCTAAAATTATATTAAAACTAATGGTTATGTTTATGTCAATACTAATTTTAAATAAAAGTACATTTACATATATTATAATATTATAATATAGAACATTCCATTACTTGGCTGTCAATTCCCTACTTCTTTGGGGGCTTTGAGTGGATTGACAGCCCATCTGATGCAATGTCTCATACCTACCCGTTTCTGTTGTCCCTATACCAGCTTTGCTATTTTTGCTATATTAATTTAACTTTCAAATTTACATTTTAAATTTTAAATTTAATATATTTCATTTACTTAATTTTTTAAATTAGTTTAAATTTTTATAATCGTACTCTACAGCAAACTGTGATAGGGGATACAAAGCCCAACAGATAAGTATCCGATATTGTGAGGGCTCTTACCTACTGCTACTGTCGTGAGGAAGTTTTAGATTTGAAAGAAGTAATATAGGTAGTGAAGCTTTATACTGTGCAATCGCACTTTCTTTATACTGTGCATTCTCACTTTCTTTATACTGTGTCGTGATGGTGCATTAGCCTCAGGCCCCGAATTCCTATGCTAATGTCTGCTGTGAGGGGGGGGGGTGTTTTTTTGGTTGTTGGGTGGTTGATTTTCTATTAATTCCATTTGAAATATGCCAACAGTGGAATTTAAGTTTGTCTTATCAAATTGTATTTATATTGGTATTTACATTTGCTTTTACATACTTTTTTTTATTTTATTTTTTTTTTTATTGTTATTTGTACATTTGTTTCTGCCTTACCTCGGACTACGCCGGTAATGCTTTTCTAAGGCATAACAGCGTATATGTCCTAAAGTATGGCTATATACATATGCACAGCCTCTTACTAGGTGATATCTTCTAATACTTTTATAACATTTTTATCTGGGGGGGGGGGGGAATTTTTGCTGAGGGTTGTAGTGCAGTCAGACGACGAGCCTCATCTGAGCACAAAAAAAACTGTATAAACATGGGGATTAAATTTTTTAATTTTATAGTATTTTTTAGATTATTTTCAATGAATGTATGTGGGTTGACATTAGGGTGGTGCGTTCTAAGATTTGCGTGTATGACTGCTTTTATGTGATACCTACTGTATTGGGTGAGTATTTTATTTATGTTGAGAGTTTTAATGAGTTTTTGGATGGCTACCTTTACGCTATTTATATTGTTGCATATTTTTAACAACCTGTTTGATTGATTTCTGATTGTATTTCTATGTATGTGTTTTGCTATATTGCTTTCCCAGTGGGGGAGTTTTATTGTATTGAAGTTAATGTGGTCTCTCTTATCATAGTGATGTGTGTATATTTTGTTATGGTTGATGGTAATTTCGCTGTCTAAGTAGACAGCTTGCTGGTTGTTAACCGGGTTTGTACGTTCAATGGTTAGGTCTGTTGGGTAAATGTACTGTGCTACTATTCCAAAATTGTCATGGTTGATCACAAGGATGTCATCAATAAATTTGTAAAATGTAATATTGTCTGCGATGCTGTTTTCATAGTGGTGCAGGTAAAGGTTAGCTATGGAGCAAGAACTGCTAGAACCCATAGCTGCTTTGCATGTATATCTTGTCTCCCATTTGTACATAGTTGCCTTTGACAGAGTTTGACGAGGTCATTCCAATATTGTGTGCTGCATTTTATGATATTGTGATATTTTTGGTAGTATAGCAGGAGTACTTCTATTAAATTACTGTGTGCTATATTTGTAAAGAGGTTTTTGAAGTCATATGTGTATATACTTTTTATGTTATTGCTTTGTTTTGTGATATAATCCAAATATTTTTTATTGTCGATGATAATTCTGGTGTTCTTTATTTCATTAGTAATATCTTTTAATTTATCTTCCATTATCTTACTAGAATACGTTATATAACTATTTTTGCCTGATGTAATAAATCTTTTTTCTCTTGGCACTTTGTGATATTTTGGTATCCAATATATGTATGGGTATTGCATCCTGTCTATTTTTATTTTAAGTTTTTTATGCATAGCCAAGATTTTTTTGCTGATGCTGTTTGGTTTGGTGTCTATATATTTGTATGTGTCATTGTGATTCAATTCCTGTTTGATAGTTTCTACATAGTATTTTTTATATATAATGCTGAAGTTATTATTTTCTTTGTCTGTGCTTGTGATCACGAATTTGTTTTGTATTTCTTTTATTTTGCTGTTGAAGTTTCTAAGTTTAATTTGTTTATCTTGTGTATCATTTTTTTGTAGTGCTATGTTTTCTCTGAAACTGGTCAATATGCTTTCAGTGGTGGTGTTTATCCAGCTTTGGAATGATTCTATTGGTTCACTGTGTTTGTATGCGACTTTAAATGCAAATTGTAATAGATCCATGTATATTTTCATTTGTTTTTCAAATTGACTGGGGTGTCTGCATTTTGTACCCTTTTTCATGCTCTCTCTAAGTTCGTTATCTTCGATAATGTTGAGTTCACCTGTAATTATATGGTTGTAATGTGTATTAATGAAGTCTTTATATTTACTTTCTTGGCAGTGACATGGTTGGTCTTCATTCATATTATCTATCGTGTTTTTGTAGTTGCAGATTGTTAATCCTATAGGTTTGGTAGCTGTATCTAACTTTAATTTGGATGTTTTTAATGGGTAGGTAATTCTTATTATTATTTATGATGTTACTTATGCTTACCTTGTCATATGATCGGTTTAGGTATTTGATTAAGCAGTATTCTAATTTGGTGTGGTCGGCATAATTTATGCCTATTCTGAATTTAAATATGTCTTCGAGGGCATTGTTGAGGTGTTTGTTCTGTGTTTTTTGCTTTTGGTATACATTATTTAGGGCTTTTAGCTTGATTATTTTAATAGAGAATAGAGTATTGTGTATGTTTTTAATATTTATCTGATCCCATTCTGTTAGGAGGTTTTCAAAGTCTTTGATATTTAGTGGCTTTTTATAGTTGTCTTTATTATACCCTTGTAATATTTTACCGTTTTTAATCCCATTATTGTGCCAGTTTTTGCTGAGCTGAAAAATGGTGTAAGTACATTTATCAGGGCTAGTATATGTGAAGTTTCTGCCGTTACACCGATTGTTTAATCCATAAGGGTATAGTGATTTATATAGGAGTATGTACATGTCTTCCATGATTTCGCTCTTGGTATTGTTTACAATAATGGCCAGAATGGCAATGGATATGTTGGTGAAATTATGTTTTTGGAAATGCTTATATTCAATTTTGCTATTGTATTTGTCTGTTTTGCTGGGTTTGTTGTCTTTTGTGGCGTTTTCATCATATTTGTTAATTTGTGATAGAATAAAGATAATGGAAGATAAATTAAAAGATATTACTAATGAAATAAAGAACACCAGAATTATCAACGACAATAAAAAATATTTGGACTGTATCACAAAACAAAGCAATAACATAAAAAAGTATATACACGTACGACTTCAAAAAAAAGGCGCCTCTGTAGCCAGGTGGGAAGGAGCAACTGTGTGTAGCACACACTTCTTGATTAGACTGGGGTTCGAGCCCGTCACCACCAAATACAGAGGATGCAGAAAGATCAGGGAATGACCACCGCATATTCGCGGAGCAATATGGCCTTAGTTGTTAATGCGCCTAAAAACCAAACAACAAACAAACGACTTCAAAAACTCTTTACAAGTATAGCACACAGTAATTTAATAGAAGTACTCCTGCTATACTACCAAAAATATCACAATATCATACAATGCAGCAAACAATACTGGAATGACCTCGTCAAACTCTGTCAAAGGCAACTGTGTACAAATGGGAGACAAGATATACATGCAAAGCAGCTATGGGTTCTAGCAGTTCTTGCTCCATAGCTAACCTTTACCTGCACCACTATGAAAGCAGCATCGCAGACAATATTACATTTTACAAATTTATTGATGACGTCCTTGTGATCAACCATGACAATTTTGGAATAGTAGCACAGTACATTTACCCAACAGACCTAACCATTGAACGTACAAACCCGGATAACAACCAGCAAGCTGTCTACTTAGACAGCGAAATTACCATCAACCATAACAAAATATATACACATCACTATGATAAGAGAGACCACATTAACTTCAATACAATAAAACTCCCCCACTGGGAAAGCAATATAGCAAAACACATACATAGAAATACAATCAGAAATCAATCAAACAGGTTGTTAAAAATATGCAACAATATAAATAGCGTAAAGGTAGCCATCCAAAAACTCATTAAAACTCTCAACATAAATAAAATACTGACCCAATACAATAGGTATCACATAAAAGCAGCCATACACGCAAATTTTAGAACGCACCACCCTAATGTCGACCCACATACATTCATTGAAAATAATCTAAAAAATACCATAAAATTAAAAAATTTAATTCCCATGTTTATACAGTTTTTTGTGCTCAGATGAGGCTCGTCGTCTGACTGCACTACAACCCTCAGCAAAAATCCCCCCCCCTCCCCAGATAAAAATGTTATAAAAGTATTAGAAGATATCACCTAGTAAGAGGCTGTGCATATGTATATAGCCATACTTTAAGACATATACTGTTATGCCTTAGAAAAGCATTACCGGCGTAGTCCGAGGTAAGGCAGAAACAAATGTACAAATAACAATAAAATAAAATAAAAAAAACTATGTCAAAGCAAATGTAAATACCAATATAAATACAATTTGATAAGACAAACTTAAATTCCACTGTTGGCGTATTTCAAATGGAATTAACAGAAAATCAACCACCCAACAACCAAAAAACACCCCCCCCACCACAGCAGACATTAGCATAGGAATTTGGGACTGAGGCTAATGCACCATCACGACACAGTATAAAGAAAGTGCGACTGCTCAATATAAAGCTTCGCTACCTATATAACAATTAGAAGGCGGGAAATTACTTCTTTCTAATCTAAAACTTCCTCAGGACAGTAGCAGTAGGTAAGAGCCTTCGCAATATCGGATACTTACCTGTTGGGCTTTGTGTCCCCTATCACAGTTTGCTGTAGACTACGATTATAAAAATTTAAACTAATTTAAAAAATTAAGTAAATGAAATATATTAAATTTAAAATTTAAAATGTAAATTTGAAAGTTAAATTAATATAGCAAAAATGGCAAAACTGGTATAGGTACAACAGAAACTGGTAGGTATGAGACATTACGTCAGATGGGCTGTCAATCCACTCAAAGCCCCTGAAGAAGTAGGGGATTGACGGCCACGTGATGGAATGTTCTATATTATAATATTATAATATATGTAAATGTATTGTTATTTAACATTAGTATTGACATAAACATAACCATTAGTTTTAATATAATTTTAGATGAAGGTAATGAAAATTCATCAGTAAAGTGATAATGAAAAATTCATTATCATATAGTTATATACTTCTTAAAATTAATATGTATAGGCCATGCTGAATTAAGATAACCTTGTTGGGCTAACTTGATTACCAGATTTGTATGCATAATAATACTTATATGTCAAAACACGATTAAAAGAAAAGCGCTCACACACACACACACACACACACACACACACACACACACACACACACACACACACACACACACACACACACACACACACACACACACACACACATCAAAATTGAAATTAGCTTCCTCCCAGTGCCAACATGTGAAGTTGACTCTACAGTGTGCAACATTGGGCATCTTCTTATGAACAACCAGAAAATGTATGATTCCTTTAATAAACTTCTGGCACTTGTGAAATCAGAAACAATTGATAATGTCCCAGTTATGGTCAGCCTGAAAACTGGAGTAGCAGGATTATTAAAAGAGAAAATTGAGCATTTGGTAATAATAAACTGTCTCTTCGTCATCTCATTTTTTTGTGCTGGAAAGCAAGGCTGCATGTCTTTCTATGAAAGTGTGAATAATTGATGGATATTTTCTACTTACTCTAAAGAAGTGCTGATAGGAAAGATAGTATTACATGGTTTAAATTAATACATGCTACTAAAGTTAAAAAAATTATATATGTGCATACATTTGGCTATCTTTAGGCACATAATACCTTTGAGTAAATGTTTAACTGGACTTGTAGAAGAGCGGCAACCTCTGACAACTCTTTTTAAAACAGGTTAGAGGTGATGAGAAATGCCATTCGAGCGCTCCTCAGATATACCAAATGGAAAAGTAGAAAAAAGCAATCATTTTGAGTGGCACTGACTCTTGTTCAGATCCAGTTCATGATCCAAAAGAATTGCCTTCATGGGTAGCACAATTGGTATAATTACTGTCCTCCCCACACTGGGTAGAAAAGACCTGAGTTTGAATCTTGTCAGTGATGCAAGGAATTTTTGAGTCCTTTTCACAGCATTGCATGGCTGAGTTAGTTGGTCTCAGGTGAGTGTAGCTGGTTATTTGTCCAGCAAACAGCAAATCAACCACAAGACACAATCAATTTACTGACATTATATATTGCATAATATGGCCTAAGTTGCTAATCTGCCTAAAACCTTACAACAATTTAAACAATGATCCAAAAGAAGTTCTGAATGAAGACAAAATAATGAGTTCCCAAAAAGAACTTCTGAATCGCAAACTTTTGGTGAAAGCAATCTTAGCAGGACAAGCAAGCTGATACTCATGGCATGTTATCCTCACTGGTGCAGACGGTCAGTTCAGGTTCCTATCCTCTGGCTTGAATAAAGCAGGTTTGCTTATTTCTTTTGAGTGTTATGCCAAAATTTGAAAATTTGAACGTAGTTTTGTAATCTAACATACCTCACATCTCTGTGCTGGGATTGTTACATCTTGATATGTTAAAGAACACTATGTGCAAATTTGTTTTTAAATTCTTCTGTTTTGGTTTAGGAAGTTGATTAGTATGGTTAGTACAACCGTCTAAACCTGAAGGATTATTCTGATTTAACATAGACAATTTCTACTGCTAAAGTTCTGGAGAGTATAAATCAAGAGAGGATTTTGTTTTTGTACATTGAAGAAGTTCTTTGTTGCTGCATTTGACTACATGGTCCAAAATATGAGGGACCATCAATTGCTATTATGAAAGAAGAAGAAAAATTATCTATAGCTGTCCTTATTTGGGGAATGGGAATGTGCACAAAATAGCTTGCAGTATAGCAGATTATCTCAAGGATATTCAGCAAAATGAGAAAAAAAAAAAAAAAAAAAGTGTGAGTTCAAATCTCTTACTGATACAAATGCTCTTGGCAAAGTCTAAATAGGACAGGCATTGTTATAAAGAAAACTTTTGGCTGGACTCTTTTTTTTTTTTTTTTTTTTTTTTTTTTAGAGGGCAAAGTCTGCATCAGTACCTTTCTTGAAGCAGTCATAATCAATGGATATCTAATAGACAGTCGAAACAGAAATCCATAGACAGAAAAATCCTTTGCTTTCAAATATTAGTATCCCACAATGCTAATATTTTAAAACAAATATTAGCATTCATAAGCATGTTCTATTACCTCTGATTTACACACAAATGTTCCCATGCTTTTAATCTAAAAAAATTTCAGTGTAATGGTGGAGGAAGATTTTACCAAAACAAAAATCAAAGAAGCTATGATACGAACATTCTAAGATAGGGCAAGGAAGTATTCACTATAAGCCTCTTTTAACATTTCATATGCTTCGGCATGTTTTTTTTTAGAGCAGCGTACTGTTCATTTCACATACATTGTTATGTAGGTGAAACTCAACAGGCATAAACTTGATTGACTGCCAAGGGCAACACCATGTGCATGAGTCAATTGCACAGTTGCTACCTGATGCATCTGGGGTTGGTCTTAAATTAAGGAGCTCAGCTAGAAATAGCAAACAGTATTAAGTTTTTCATGAAAAATTATGATTATTCTCTATTGAATATCCCTCATAGATGTATATATTTATCTAGAGCCACTGCCAACATAATTAAACTCAGTGATCATTTAATTTGTGGACTGGTGCAAGATTTTATGTTTACCATGTGAACTTTCCATAACTGTTGCTAGAGGCACTCTTCCTAATTGCTTCTGAATAGACTCGGTGTGTGCATGCCAGTACTTGATCTAGTGTTGCGTGAAAGAGTTATTTTAACCAAGTGTCACTGACAGTCGTTTAGAAGCAAGTATCATGTTGGACATACAAATTTAACTGCAATATATGATTTGTTATTGTGTCAGATGGGACTTGAATGCATCAGAAATAATTAAAGAGATGATTGAAGTGCATGGTTATGAATGTCTTTGTAGGATGGCTATATTCCAGTGTGACTGAAGTGTGAAGTGGTTTCTCCATCAAGACAATGCCAGTCCCCCGCACGGCTAAGATTGTGTAGACAGTGATCACTGCCATAGGTGTCGAGGTTCTTCCACATCCCCTTTATTCACTGATTTAGCCCCATGTGATTTCTTCCTGTTTTCATGTCTGAAGAAAGCTCTGAGAGGCAAGCATTTTGTGTCCAACACAACAATGTTCTCAGAGGTACAATGGAAGCACTTCGCAGTCTTTTGAAAAATGGCTTGCAAGAAGCATTTAATGCATGGATATGATGGTGTGTAATGTTCAAGGGAGAGTATTTCGAGAAGGAGAAATCCACAGAAGATTCAGATGATGACAATTAAGATAAGATCTTGCACCAGTCTGCAAATTAAATGATCACCACTCGTACATAAATTGGAAGTCTATCAATAATGAAACTGAAAGATTTACAGTAATGGTACACAAATTATATGATTAGCATAGCTTTTTAAGAAACTGAACTTACTTCCTTACCCCCTGCTTTGTTAAAGCATGAAAAGTGAGAATGAATTATGTGGGAAAAAAAATTAAATAAAAAAGAACTCTGAATCACTTAGAGAAGGTGCACCTTTTCCAGTATTCATCATCGAGAACTTAAAATCATAATAAAATCATTAAAAAGCAGAAAAGAACCAGAGTCCAAAGACTTTTGTTTTTAATATCCTTGATTAGTTCAGTGTGTGTATGAAAAGAAAGTCGCATTAAGAGTTTTCTTAGTTCCCAATAAGTTGGGGATTAAATTCTCAGTTGTAAGCCATGAGAAAAGGTACACTTCCTTTCCAGGAGATTGTGATCTCTCTTCTATCTTTCCCAGTAATTCATTCTCACTTTTTGTTATAGCCAAACAGTCGGGAAGTAAGTTCTGTTCCATAAAAATCTATATTAATCAGATAATTTGTTAAATTTTTTGGATCTTTAAGCTCTACTGCAAATCTGTAATATTGTTATAACGGTACACTAATTCAGCATATAGTGGACTTAACCTTTATAACCAAAATTCAAAATCTTAGTCTCTGTTATTTACGTAGTATATAGGTAGCTCACTTTTGTGTGCATATACTCCATTGATTCTCTGGGATGTTCTTGCTGAGATACTTTTTTTTATTGAGATAATATTAAAATCTATATACAGGCGTACCTCTGTTAACGTTACCTCTGATAACGAAGCTTCGATATAATGAAGTCGGCAATTTCAATCCCCATTTAACATAAAAAAAAATATTCCAGTTTAATCACCTGAAATCTAAACAAACTGAAGAAATTACGGAAACCTTTGGGGCTTCTCGTGGTTGGTTCGAGAAATTTAAAAAACGGGCCGGGATTCATAGTGTAAAATTAACAGGAGAAGCTGCAAATAAGTTTCCAGAAAAACTAAAGGAAATAATTGAACGTGAAAATTTTCCAAATTTGGTGTTCAATGTTGATGAAAGCGGTTTGTTCTGGAAACGGCTACCAACAAAAAGCTTCATATCTATTGAAGAAAAATCAGCTGCTGGGTTCAAAGCAGCCAAAGACCGTTTAACGTTACTCTTTGGATCAAATGCCTCTGGCGATTATAAATTAAAATTATTAGTTTACCATTCAGAAAATCCGAGGGCATTAAAAGGTAACATAAAAATGAATTTACCTGTAATATGGAAAGCAAATAGAAAAGCGTGGGTTACCAAGGAGTTATTTACTGATTGGTTTGTTAACCACTTTTGTCCTGAAGTAAAACGGTATTGTCAAAAAAAACAACTTTGAAGAAAAAGCTCTTTTGTTGTTAGACAATGCTCCGGGACATCCTACTGATCTTAACACGTTGGACACATGCATTCCTGTCAAAGCTGTGTTTCTTCCAGCAAACACAACTTCCCTGATTCAACCATTGGATCAGGGAGGAAAAGCATCATTTAAAGCTTATTATCTGCGTCGAACATTAAGCAATTTAACTGAACTAGAGGATAAAGAGGAAATGACAGTTAAAACTTTTTGGAAAAACTACACCATTAAAAATGCAATTGAAAACATTGATAGTTCTTGGAAAGAAGTCACTAAGAAATGCTTAAATGGAGTTTGGTGCAAAATATGGCCAGAAGTTGTACTAGAAGAAGAAAATAACATCCAAGAAATTGGAAATGAAGTTATCCAGATGGCTCAATCAATAGGTTTCGAAAATGTCGATGAAGAGGATGTTAGAAATTTATTGAATGCAGAAGATAATGGTTTTTCAGTGGAAGATTTAGAAAACCTTGTTAGCAATGAAGACGAAGTTAAAGAAGTTCCTGCCGAAAAAAGTGTTAACAACCAAAGATTTAAAAAGGTGCTTAAATGACATTGAAAACGTTTTAAATTTTTTTAGTGAAAATGATCCTGATTTAGGAAGAAGTATTATTGTTAAGCGATCAGTGTTAAATGCAATAACTCCGTATAGGCAATTGTTAAATGAAAGAGAAAAAGAGCATAAACAATCAACTTTAGACTCGTATTTTAAAATGTGATTTCACTTTGTATGTAAGTTGACTGTTTATTTAATAAAACTTTTCTTTGTCCGATAAAAAAGCTTTTCATTTTCTTTACGTAAGAACTTATCCCTATTCTGGCCATAGTATTTTTACCTCTGAAAACGAAGTTTCGCTTAACGAAGTAATTTCGTGGAACGCATCCTATTCGTTATTCGAGGTATGCCTGTATATATATACATATATATATATATATGTATATTTTTTTCCTTCTAAATTTCACTCCCTTAACACTTCTATAAACTAGAAAATGGAAGGAACTAATGTGATGAGGTTTTATTTTATCAAAAATAGCATCTTTAGACAACCACATTTCCATTAAAAAATAAAGAAATAAAAGACAATACATATAATGCAATCTATTAACAAAAGGTCAATCATTGATATCCTGAAAGCAGAATAGCAGGGAAAAAATCCTTTTATACAAATAGCATGAATCAGGTTATAGTTAGTTATTACTCTTCTCCTTCACTTCTGATAGCTCTCTGTTGTCTGTTTTTTTATTTTTTCTACCTCTTAAACTATTAAGTTTTTGATGAGGGATGAAGATGCCTGCTTTCCCATAACCACTATATTTCATCTCTTTTTAGCATACATCCCAAAACAAAAAAACAAAACCTTTTTACACCATTCCATTGTAACCCTTTAATGCCACTGGACTCTTTCACTTAATAAACCTCTTTATTAGGAGAGAACCAAGTATGAAACCAAGAAATTTAATAGATGAAACTGCTTGACCTTATCATCATTTACAAAAATATCAAAGATATATGGATGTTTAACTGACTGAAATTAATATAAGAAGACTTCTTGGATTTATATGTAGATGAGATTTTCTCAAATAGTCACATAACGGAGAGGCAACTCCAAGGCAGAATGCACTGGTCCCACAGGAACTAGTTATTGTTGGTGACTCTACTGTCAGGGAAACAAGAAGGATAGGTGGATCAGGACCAGGGAATGTCTGCCAGCGGCAAAAGTTGATGACATTGTAGAGCAGATATCTTTAATCTTTATTGTATACAAACATGGTATATACAGTAGACCCTTCACAGCAACAATGTCAGGGGTTTTACATTGGTTGGTGGACAATAGCCTTGGGGGAACGGGGCCCACATCGAAGTTCGGGCTCATCCCCCAGAGCCAACAATAAAATAGAATCAGTGTCAGATTATTTACAGGACATTTTATGCTTTTGACAGTATTTACAATGAAATAATAAAGATATTCATATTTACATTATGTTATATTAATATTTATATTCATAAAGATATTGTTGACTTTATTTACAACACATTCATAAAGATATTGTTGACTTTATTTACAACACATTCATAAAGACATCGTGCTTTCAACATTATTTACAATATATTGGGCATTATTATGCTGCCCTTATCAATGTGCACTTTGCCTAGCCAAGGTCAGGCTCTTAAGGATCTGTCTTCGGTACCTCTGATCCTTCACAAACCTATAGAGGTCGCCGTCAATTGAAACAATTGTGGGGAACATCTCCCTGGGGAGAAAGCGGTCGCTAAGTGATAATCTGTTATAGTGAGCGTGGGAGCTGACCTCAGTCCGGGTAGAGGGATCCTCCAGCCACACAGTTCCCAGATGCTTGGCTCCGAGACCATTCCGGTTGTCATCTTGACAGTGAGAACAAGGCATTTTTCAAATACAAGATCTGGAAGTTGGGCAAAGTGAAGTGACGTCGCCATCGCAGTTGTCCTTTGCTGGGGTGGACGACGATGTTTTTGCGTGATCCAACGAAGGAGCCAGTATTCGGCGGAGTACACGCGCTTGATGTTGGTAGGGGCCGCGGACCCCCAAATTTCCGAGGCATACAGTACGACGGAGTATACTGAGGTGTATATGTATCGACGAGTCACATCCAGATCCTTAACCTGGAGCAGTTGTTGTTTTGTGATCCAGCGCATTTGACAGAATTTTGCTGTGAGCTTGTCAATGTGGGGGTTGAAGCTCAGTTTATAGTCGAAGACGACTCCCAAATCTGTATGCATCTTGACCACTGGGAAGGGAATGCCGTCTAGAGAGGCTTGGATTTCAGTGGGTTGGCGCTTCAGAGAAAAGACAATTTGTGCTGATTTGGCAGGGTTAATGAGGAGGCCAGATTGATGGAGATAGGATCCTAAGTTATGTAACTTTTCACAGATCTTTTTATTGATGTTTGAGAGATGTTCGCTGGGGTTAATCTGAGTAAATATCTTAATATCATCGGCATAGCAGAGTATGTCTTCTCTCTGTTGCACAAACGGAAGAATAACTGCGGTGAATAATGCTCCAGAGAGAACTCCGCCTTGGGGAACTCCTGCAGTGATCTTTCTCCGGATTGTGTGTTGATCCACTTTAAGAAGAATGGTTCTCTCAGAGAGCAGGGCTGTGATATCATCTTGTAATGGGCATAAAAGGTGATATTGTCATACACTTTAGAAATAATGACATAAAGAGTAAGAGATCTGCTGATTTACTCAACAAGTACAGGCCAATGTTGAAAAAAGTCGCGAGTTAGAGCTGAATGTGAAAGTGTAATTCTGCCCAAACACGACAGGAGGAAGTATGTGATGAGAGCCTTGTCAATCAGTTTGGCCGTGGAGAGATTGTATAAGGCTCATTGGGGTAGAAATTTTTTCAGCATGGTCTGTGCATGTTGACAGGAGAGACTGCTTTTACAGGGGTTACGGTTGCTGCAAGCAGAGGCAAAAGTAATTCTTGCACTGCTTCTGTTATAATGAGCAACAGCCTTGAAAGCAAGGTGCTGGTGATTTCCAGGATTGCTGGGAGTCATAATGGAACAAGTAAATACATGGGCTGTGTTAGGGTAACCAAGAGTAAAAACAGGTGCATTTATCCTTGCATGTACACCAATGTTAGGAGTATAGTTATTAAATTTGATGAGTTTGAAGTGCCGGATATTGTTGGGATATCAGAAATGTGGTGTCACAGATATAAGCAGTGTGGAATTTGAATTTGGGGAGTACAATGTGTACAGAGAGGATAGACGTAACAGGAAGGAAGGAAGGAAGGAGGGATTATGCTATTAGTTAAGAAATACAAAATCTAAGGAACTGCACCCAATTGACCTTGGTGGACAATGCAATGTTGAGTCAGTTTGGTGTGACATAAACACTGAGGAAGGGAAAATGAGAGTAGGTGTGTGTTATATTGTGAAGGGAAAATGAGAGTAGGTGTGTGTTATATTGTGAAGGAAAAATGAGAGTAGGTGTGTGTTATAGTCCTAATGGACTGATGATTATAATGAGCAATGCAGAGAAATAGAGTGGGCTAGTAAATCAGATTGTCTTATAATGGGGGATTTTAAATTTCAAGATATTGACTGAAACTTGTGGATTGGTCACTCTCACACTAGCAAGACTTTTTTTGGATTAATTGGATGACTTTTTTTTTTACAGCAATATTTTCAAGAGGCAACCAGAGGGAGTAATACTCTTGATCTGATTATCAGCAGTGATTATTCATGCATTAAGAATTTGCAGATAAAAGAACCACTGGGTGACAGTGATAACAGTGTACTGATATGGGAATTACTTAAAGATGTAACTACCATCAAGGCTAAAGGGAAGGGCTTATGCTTTCGTAAAGGTGACTATCGGGGTCTCAGATAGTTTTTAAATTCTGTACAGTGGGATCGGCTGATGATGTTACCAACATTTAATTCTAAATGGGAAGCTTTCAGGGACTTAATCTTGGAGGCTACTAGGCTTTTCATTCCAACTAAGAAATACCGTTCAAGGTTCAGGTATAAATGGATCTCAGATGAAATAATGAGGCCCATGGCAGAGAAGAAAAATGTATGGCATGCATATAAATTACCAGGGTGAAACAGAAACCTATGGCAGATATAAGTTTGTCTATAATCAAGTCAGAAAGGAGGTTAGGCAGGCGAAGTCAGATTACGAGAAATCTTTGGCAAAGGATAAAAAGAAAAACAGCAAAGAGTTCTTTACTAATCTAAACTCTAGAAGGAAAGGGATGAATTAGATTGAACCACTTAATATAGATGGGTTGACTATTGATGATCATGATCAAGTAACTGATAAACGGAATGAATATTTTGAATCTACATTCACACATGAGAAGTTATTCAGTGAATGCCAACAGTTTATCAAACTCTAACAGGGAGTTAAGTGATTTTGTAATAACTGAGAGCAAAGTGGAGGAGAAATTGTTGAAGTTAAACATAAGGAAGGCAGGCATATGGTGGACAGGATCTATCCAGTTATATTAAAGGAGGCAGCAAAGGAAATAAGCAAACCCTTAGCCATAATTATGAGAGATTCCTTGGACTCAGGGGAGGTCCTCATGGACTGGAGGAATGCAAATGCATCACCAATTGACAAAGGGGGTTCAAAAGATGACAGAAGTAATTATAGCTCTGTTAGTTTAACTTGTGTTCCAGTGAAAATAATGGAGTCACTGGTTAAAAAAGCATTGCAGGATCATGTAGACAATACTGCAGTAATAGTTAAGACAAAGCATGGGTTTGTTAAAGGGAGGTCTTGTCTGTCCAAATTGATTGGATACTATGATGTGGTCACAAAGGAACTGAATGTTAAAAATAATTTTGATATCATATAGTTGGATTTCAGGAAATCTTTTGATATTGTTGAACATGCAAGACTGCTGTACAAATTAAAGAGGTTGGCATTAAAGGTAAGTTGCTATAATGGATAAATGAATGATTGAGTGGGAGACGATAGAGTATGGTAATCAATGGACACTGCTCTTCGTGGACAAATGTTATTAGTGAAGTTCTTCAGGGTTCAGTGCTGGGCCCATTGTTCTTTTGTGCATTCGTCAATGATATTGAATGTATATCAGGTATTAAGGTATATCAGGATTAATGTCGAAGTTTGCAGATGATAGAAAGGTTGGCAGGGTTGTTAACGATAGTAAAGACGGTATACTACTCCAACTGGATCTAGATAAGTTGCGTAAATGGGCTGAGAAGTGGCAACTGAAGTTTAACAGTGACAAATGCAAATTACTGCATATGGATAGCAATAACCGAAGAGAAATGTACCAACTCTGTAGTATTACATTCAAGAAAGTGAAAAAGATCTGGGGGTAATTGTGCAGTCAGATATGAAGTTTGCTGAGTAGTGTAGAATAACTGCCCGGGCAGGTCATGGAGTCTTGTTAATGATATATAGGAATTTTGCTTGCAGGGACATGGAGGTGATTATCCCATTGTACAAGGCAATGGTCAGGCCACACCTAGAGTACTGTGTACAGGTCTGGAGGTCTCATTTTAGGAAGGATGTAGATTTGCTGGAATGAGTACAAATAAGGGCATCAAGATCGGTGAGTGAAACAAAGGAGTGCTCTTACCGAGAAAGGTTTAAGTTTGGCAGATTGCAGTGCCTGGAGACCAGGCACCTGTGAGGTGATTTGATTGAGGTGTATAAGGCCTTGAATGGGTTGAGCAAGCTGAATGCTGATTGTATTCTTCCTCTTGCTCAGATTAAGAACCTGAAGGAGCATAAATTCAAACTGAGGAAAGACAGTTGTAGAATAGATGTACGGAAATTTGCTTTTAGCCAGTGGGTGGTTGATTGGTGGAACAGACTTCCATCTGTTATTGTGGAAGTTGATAGCCTAAATAAATTGAAGGCTGAGCTGGGCAGGCATTTGGAACGAATGGAGGGGCAAAAAAGGAGGGGTGTTTTTTTTTTTTTTTTTTTTTTTGGCTGATGCTGCATAAGCTTCCTGTTTTTTTGTATCGTATGCCTCTACTAATGCTACTAATTAGCATTAGTAGAGGATTATTTTGATTCAGAATTATTTTGGTGAATCAACAACTAACTTGCTTGATTAATTACATTGTTATTCAAACAGTCCTTGACAGAAAAATATATGTATGTTCTGTAAATTATGTGAAGAAAAATGTTTTTTATTATAAGTAGCACTAATTATATAATATCAGTGTAGATACACCATAGTTTACCCATAAATTTGAACTATGTATGTAATGTAAAAGGCATTGTTTTAATTTTATCTCCTATTGTGGGTGCCTTCACATCGGGATAGCTATATGAGAGCTATCTCGTTGTGAAGGCATACACACAGTATGAGAGCTATCTCGTTGTGAAGGCAACCACAATATGAGATTCAATTAAAACAATGCCTTTTACACTACATACGTAGTTCAAATTTATGAGTAAACTATGGTTTATCTACACCAATATTGTGTAGTTAATTGCCTAAATCCATAAGAAATTATGCCTTGTGCATTTCATCTTCTAAGTAGGACTAATGAACATCTGCCAAACAGCAGGTCTAATGAAGCCATGGCATTGTACTTCCGTGAATCTGACCAAGTGTTGAATTGCATGCAAATCTCCCATGGCTTGCTGGCTGGCTGTCTTTACAATGCATCATTCTCTTGTATAAGATGCACCCCAATTTTGTGATATTTTTTTTAAAATAAAAAGTGCATTTTATGCAATGGAAAATATGGTCATTTAAAAATTAATGGCTTAGGAATAATGAGAAGAAGAGATAAAGGAATTTTGGACAAGAAGCCTATTTCCTGTAAGATAATTGTTTTTACTACATCATGTAAGTAGTAGCCAGTTTTAAAAATTCTAAATTCGATCCTGTCATGAAGAACATTTGTTTGTATTTGTTTCTTCTAATTTGGATAAGTCATTGTGGTGATGCCTGCAATTGGTAGAGTAGGCTTAATTCTGCATATAGCATCTGGAAAATTTCTGAAGAATCATACTCTAAATGTGGAACCCCAATGTGACTTCCAACTATATTCCACAATTGAAGTGTGTTGGAGAGCAAAGCGCTAAATAATGAAAATGTTGCTGCAAGGGGACTTATTTTCATGTGATTGATGGTACTGAAAAATTAGAGGATTTTTTCCCACATTCTCTGCTTATGGAATGTGGGAAAAAATTTGCCATTCTTCAAATTTCTTCATTCAGAAGAAATTTGCAACAGTATTGTAGGCATTATTGAGATAGAAGATAGTATTTATCAAAATGGGCTTAGTAAATAAATGAAGAGCAAATAGAATTTTGGAGTACTGTATGATAATATCTAAAGTTGATTTATTTATCTGTGTACTTCTTATCAGCACTGCAGAATGGAGTATTTTAAAATATTCATATCAATATTGGTTATAAAATATGAAACACTGGGCCTTTGCTACAAATGAACCTTTAGTGCGGATTACCTGAAGTAGGCAAAGAGGAATCCTGCTACTTCTTTAAAGTATTTTAACCTTGTACAGATTTCCTGAGATTGGCAAAGAAGAATACTGTTGCTTTTTTAAGGTATTTCACATAATAACAGTATATGAAGAAAGATATCTTATAATAAAATGATTTGCAGGACAAATAATCAAATTTGATTAAAAACTGAATGTCGCTGCTTTGTTAGAAAGTTCTCACTTCGTTAACTCCTTTTTGCATAGTTTACATATACAAAATACTTTTGATCAAAAAAACAATCAAAAAAAAAAAAAAAAAACTTATGAAATGTAGCATAACATTTGTTTGTTCTGCCGCTAATCCAAAAAAAAAAAAAAAATCTGAAATCATCGGTGTATGAAAAGGTTCCTTATTCACAGACATAGTAACTACTGTAACAGATTAAACTGGTGTGTTATAAATTTTATTGTTACTAAACTTAATACTGTTATGATTGATGGCAGTAGTCTAAATTAAATTGTTTTTGCTGTACTTATATAAATTTCTGAATGTGTGTGTGTGTGTTTATATATATATATATATATATATATATATATATATATATATATATATATATATATCCCTTTTATTTCAGTCTTTCTACATCTGATATTGAATTGAGGCTGAAGAAGCTTGGATTATTGGAAGTTTTATGCACACAGCCAAGGCAGCTGAATGATAGGCTTCATACTTATATATATCCTACTATTGATGGAAAAGATCATGCTCGACTTATTTATTTTTATTCAGTATTGGTCATTTGTGGTGATGAACCTGACAGCACAGGAGTTAAACCAACCATTCATATAAGGGTTCTGACTAGACTTAAATCCTTGTCACATGGTAAATTTCTTAAGTTTTTCAATTAGTTATTGTGCTAAATATGTCCTAAATAATTACAATAAAAATAATTTACTACAATTTATTAAAATTACTATCTCTTTCAATCCATTTGGGCATATAATGTGCAATTATTATATGTTTACATTGTGTTTATTATTATTATATTTTGCTGTCGACTCTTATTCTTTATCTGCTGCAATGTTCAAATAATGAATTTAAAATAGGAATTCTATGCTGTTTTTTAATTGTCTTATAGTTTTATTGTATTATGTAATTGGGAAATAATTTATATTTTGGGACTGTATGTGCTTTAAATGTTGGTTTCAATTTGTGTTTCTCTCTAAAGTACTTAAAAAAATAGTATTGTTCATGAAATTTATATTTCTTCTCCTAATTTCATCAACAGTTACTTAGTAATACTTAGGTTAGATTTTAATATTTTAACTGGTATGTGCCCCCTCTTTTGTTTTTTATGTATGGCCAACCAAATGAAGTGTTTCTTCATTTGGGTGATGGTACCTCAATTGAAATTCTGTCAGAGATTGGAAGAATTCTTAAAGATCTCTTTTGACTACATCCTCATCTTTGAGGAACCAGTTAACTGATCTCAAATAGAACAAGTTGGTCCCCTTCTTACCCATGAGTTATTCTAGATTTTTCAGCTGGTACAAGATAAGGCATTCATAGATAAGATGTTTATTGAACTAGTGGGAGAAGAAAAACAAGTAACCTGAAATTATAAACAAACATGGTGTCGGCACTTAGCTGGTACCATGCCACTCTTCAAACAGAAAGTCAAATAGTTACAAAGATGGTGGAGGGTCAGCTGACAGTTTCTTGCGCATGCACTTTCTGTAAGAAAAACCTAAGAAAATTACCTCAGAAGCTATTGTAGTAATGTTTCACTATATTTAGGGAGGTAGAGGAAAATATTTAAGATTTTTAAGTAGTTTCATTTCTGTACATACTGCCATGAAAAATAGATTGATTCCCTATTTCTGTGAACATTTGGAAGAAAACAGTCATTGCATAAACAAAGTACTGCCATTTTTAATAAGTCATCATAGATAAGATGATAAGATATTAGGAGTTAACTGCTTGTAGTGCTGAAAAGGTCTGATGAATCTTACTTCCATGTTATATGTATGCGGACCTGATGAAAATTTTAGTTATGGCACTTGTGCCGTGAACATCTTATATAGTACATGATAAAGATCACAGTTATTGCCATCTGGTTCCCAAAGTGGTCAATTTGGTAAAACACCTGGGCAACTGTTTATATGCACTTTACACACACAGTTAATCAATTAAAAGCAACTCTGTTTGCAGTAATCCATTTAAAAGTTAAATCTTTATTTAATGGTCTGTATGTAGGTAATATTAGTTTGTTTAAACACTAACTTAGAGCATTTGACATGGTTCTACGTAGAAGATTGCTGTATATGTGGGAATCTGTTTGAGTCACAGGCAAAATCCTGAGGTGATTTGAGAGATGCTGAAGGACAGGAGGCAGAAAGTAGTTATAAACAGTCATCCATAATTATGGTTCTTGCTCTTATAAGCAAGCTTCCTTAGGGTTCATTTCTTTATATACTGCCATGTATAGAAATGAGGGAGCCTGACTGAAAGTCGGGATCTCTGAAGATCAGAAACGAGAGTTGTTGAGGGCAACTCTCTTTTCCAATCTTCTTGAATAATGTAAATGAGGAGATAAAAGGTACAATGTTCACATTTGCAGATGATGTGAAGGTTTATAGGATAGTTAACAAAGCAAGTCAGGTTGAGCCTCTTTGAAATGATTTTAATAGGCTTTTTTTGGATGGTTGAAGGTATGGCAGTTACATTTTAATACTTCCTAATGTATGGATCTAAATTTAGGAAGTAGTAACTTGAGTGTAATTTATAGAGTAGAGCTGAAAGGTATAAATGAGGAATGAGACCTGGGTATTTTGATACAGTCATACATGAAGGTTAACATATAGAATAAGCAAATGGCCAAATGCATAGTCTTATCATACTTTTTATTACGGGGGAAAGAGATCATAGTTCCATTATACAAATCAGTGGTGAGACTACATTTGAAGTACTGTGTCCAACTTGTAGGCCCTATTGAAGAAAAGACTTGAGCTTCTTGAATGGGTCCATAGATGGACAACTCCTCCATACAAGGAGAAATTATGAAGGTGTGGGTTACAGAACTTGGATACAAGGTATCTCAGGAGAAATTTGATTGAGGTATAGATGACATTGTGGAATTGAATTACAAAATTGAAATGGAGGAAATAGAATGGCAATTGAAATGGGAGGAAAACCTAGGGATGTAAATATAACCTGTTGGGGTTTAAACTAATAGATTAGACCTCAGGAAGTTTATCTTTGGTCAACATGTTTTCAACCACTAGAATAAAACAATTCCTGGGTGGTTGAGCATGATGTCTGCTGATGTTAAAGGGCATCTGAATTGGTACCCTCTGGTGGTAGGAAGAATATGGTAAGAGGAATGTAGGTTATATAGACAAAGTTATTTTTATTTTATTTATTTATTGACTGATGCAACTTAGTGCATTTGAATCTTATGGCTCGTACTAGTACTGTATAGGCAACACAATAATGATAGTCCTTGAAGTTGCCAGAATTTTATGAAAATGTATCGTACTATGAAATAAAAATCATAAAAGTTGTAATATTGTATTTTTCTGCACATTGCTTGGGTTAAAAAGCTTGAAATTTTGCATGGTGTCAGGTGAAACGCTGATAAAAGCTTATTCGGGGTCTGAAGAGCTCTTGAGAAAAATCTAAACATTTTCACTGGATGTTTAGATTTTTTTACTGATGACTGACATGCTCATTAGGCCAATTGAAGGTGATAATGAAGTCACAATAAAATATTTTTACAATAAAGCAGCTCCCTGGAGCTGCTTTATTGTGAAAATAGTTTAACTGATGGTAAATGCCATTATACTGAGACAGTTATATTACCAAGTCCTGTAGGGATGCAAGTCTCATTCAGTGGATGCTGCTCGTTATTTCTGAAGTCAATTAAATGGGGATCAGTTAAAGTGAGGGTTTACCCAACAACAGAATCTAGTAAAAACAAATATAGAATTATGTTAAAATGGTTCCAGAATGTGGTGGAAGTGTCCACCTTGCTTGTACAGGCATGGGAATTTACATTTTAATGTGTTCGTCGCAGCTCTACAAAGAATATGTTTATCAGTGGCACAAATGTGATGAGTGGTTGCATTATTTGGCTTGTGTGGATGTTTATTATTGAACGTTGCTTGGCAGCCTAAAAACAGTTTTAAAAAGGTAAAATTTCAAAACGAACATATTTCTTGGAATAACATTATGCAATAAATGCTGCATTTATTGCAGTACAGCATTTATAAATGCTGTACTGCTGTCAAAAGAGCTGCCTTTAGCCACCTTCTAATAATATCCATCTCCATATCCAGAGACATGTTCTCTGTTGCCTTAAGTATTTTGGTGTAAACTGTTGACCAGTGGGTTGTGTAATAAGTGGATAACTTTTTTTTAATGCAATTACATACTTAAAATTCACACTGACTAAGTTAACCCGAAATTTGAGCCAGTCATATAACAAATATCATCTGACATAAAGTATGGCAAGCGTAAGTTAGATTATAAGCAATGGCAATCAATAGATAAGGGATTATGGAATGCACTGTAATGCTAAAAACAGAATTTTTCATTATATGTATTCCATGTTTGAATATTACTAATATTTGAAGATTTGCTCAAGCCATTCAAAGCCCTTAAACACTTCAATCAGGTTACCTCACAGGTATCTAGTTTCCAGACACTGAAATTTGCAAAATTGAAGCATTTCTTGATAAAAGCATCCTTTTGTTTCCATCACCAATCTCATTGTCATTCTTTGTCCCATTCCAGCAACACTTCATCATTCCCAAAATGAGGCCTCCAGAACTGTATGCACTGCTCAAGATGTTGCCTGACCATTGCCTTATACAATGGAATAATCACCTCCTTATCCCTGCTACAAATTCCTGTTATTATTGACAAAACCCCATAAGCAGCCAGTCTGCACTGAACTTCATATCAGGCTGCACAATTACCCAGCATTTCTGTGGCAGAGCATTTCTGGAAGAAGCAACATCAGATCTCCCCGGAGGATGCTGTCATCACAGATCATGCACAGGGGTTCTGGAACCGTAAATGGCTCAGGAGCTTATGCATTGGGGCAGCCAGTAATACCATTAATAGAGATAAGGGTGTATGTTTACACCCTCTCTTTGAAACGGTTGTCTTGGGACGTGATGAGCGGTTTTGGGTAGTGTGCTCCCGAGCCATTTCCGGTTCTGGTGCGCAAATGGGAAATACCAATCATATTCCTGGGGAACCATGTGATGAATGCCGTGGACCTGCTATTTAAGGATGTGGCATGCAGCAAAATGTACACTGTTGAGAAAGGAGACTGCCGTCTCCAAAAGCTACAGTTGTTACGACATATTTAAAATTTTTAACATTCTTTAATATCTGTTTTCAATAATATTTTAACTGTTTTTATTTATATATTTTAAATATTTCAAACTAGTTTTAATTATTTTATTGTAAATACAGTGTTTTTAGTTACAATATCAAAATATTTTCAAGTACTGGTTGGTGTGAAGTTTATTTAATATGTTTATTATTTTTACAGGTATGGACTACAAAGCTCTGACTGAACCTGGTGCATCACCATTGCAAGTTATTTATTCTTTAGTGAATGAAGGGAATGTTCATGTCTTTGCAAAAATGGCTTCAAAGATCTCCAATCAGGTAAATCAAGGCATATCAAAATTCAGGATATGAATAAAATGAGGTCAAGAAATTGTAGAAACACTTAAGTGCAGCATACACAGACGTATATTTATGTATGTATTCTTTACACATTTGAAAGATTTGTTTAATGATTTCTAGTGAAATAAAAAAAAATATTTTGATCATGGCATACATTATTGATTAGAACTTGAGACCTGCAAAAACATTTGAAATGGTTATGAGCAAATACTTTTGTTTAGGGAAAGCAAAAAGTGTCTATTCATAAAGAGTAAACTCTACTCTAGTCTATTATGCTGTTCCGTAGACTATTTCAGTGAATACTGTGGTAGACACAATAGATTCATTGCATGTAACTGAAATTAGAGCAGTTTTAGATTGAAAGAGATCTTTTGACTTGCAAAAAAAGATATTAATAAAATTCTTCTTTTCCAACCAACTAAAATGTAAAACATGAAGGTAAAAAATAAAAATGGATATTTACAACTGATGATTTTTTGAGTTAAAATAAAAAGGTAAAAGGATAAAATTTCATTTTATTTTTCTTATCTTGTTTTTAAAATAAAAATATGACAAAGATGAAAACATTTTGTATAGTCAGTTTTTATTATAAACATAAAGATCTGTTTTTATTTACCTTCACATTACCTTTATATTTTCTTGATTAGAGATAATGCAGAATTTTATTGATGGAAATGAGTGTATTTTCAAATATTGAATATTGCAATCATCATTGGATATCCCATTCTGAACTAACATGATGACCTAGCCTGAGTTAAGAAGAAATTTATGATTTAAAACCATTGCAAAGAGATTTGTAAAAAAGTGTATACTCCCATGTTACTGACACAAACTTCTCAACTTTGGAATTGGATTTGGCATTGATGATTGCATGATATTATAGTATGGTTTCAAAATTATATGTGCTTCTACATTCATTTCTTATATTAATAATGCTTTGGCTTCCAGTGACAAAGACTGACTTTGAACCCATATAGGGTTGGGCTGGTTTCTACATTGGAGATGACAAGTAAAGCTAAATTGCTAATGTTGTTTTTATATAAACCTACTAGCATTGTGACATGTCTTGAGACTTGCTTGTCTCCCATTGAAAAACTTTCACTTAAATGCATATGGCTTATAACAATATGAGAGAGAAAGGGGGTGGGATGGAATATCTTCAGCCAATAAAGAACATTTCAAACTAATTCTTGTCATAAAATACAAATAATGTATTAATGTGAAATAAAAATTACCTTAGATCAGTGGTCTCAAACTGGTGGCCCACGAATGCATTTCAATTATGTATTTGTTGTAAATACGGTGCTTATATTCACTCTCATTTTGTAAAAAAAAAAAAAAAAATGACCCGTCAGCTGCTTTCAGATCATGAATTTGGCCCGCATGCAATTTGAGTTTGAGACCACTGCCTTAGATGATTCCTCTCAAGAAAATGCCAAAACAAATACTCTGTCAGACCCTATGTTTCACTCCATCAGCAGTGAACAATTTTTTGTTTTTTGAAATTGGGAACTGAGGTAAAATAAAACTAGTTTCAGCACTAAATACATGAATCTATATTCTTCCATTTCTTTATACCTCACAGAGCTCCTCCAGTGTTGTTTTTTTTTTTTTTGTTTTTTTTTTTATGTGAATCCCAAACACGAGAGGTATTAGAACCTATAGTACTTAGTACCGTGCTTGGGTTGGAGGTTGAGAAGACAAAAGAAGATATTTGTTGACATTGGACTTGAACTTCTGTAGATTGTAATTTTCAGGAAATATGTATGAAGGAAGGTTGTTCCAGAAAACGGCAGTTGAATGAATAAATTAAGAAGATGAAAAGTTGGTTCTGTGGGTTTGAAGTTGGACAGTAAATGGATGTTGGCTGGTGGCGGCACGTGTTCGGACTGTTTTGAAAGAGAGAGTGGGAATTATAGAAGCCAATTCAGAAGAACAGTGCCCATGGAAGTATCTGTAGAAGAGGCATGCAGCAGAAACAGTACATCTATGAGAAAGCGAGTGGAGAGACTCTGTTAGAGATGAATCATTAATTAACCTAACTGCCCTCTTCTGAATGGAATCAAGAAGCCTGAGAGAGGTTTTTGGGGGCACCACCCCAGATGTGGGAACAATATTCCATGGCAAGGCGGATTTGCGATTTATACAGAGTGAACAGCTGTTTGGAAGAAAAGTAATGCTGAGAGCGAAAGAGAAAACCAAGTTTTTTTTGATGCAGAGGAAGCAATATTTGTAATGTGCTTGTGCCAAGAAAGATTAGAAGTCAAGGTAATCCCCAAAAGAGATATATCATTTTGCCTAGAAATCGGAGTGTCACTAAAGATAAGCATAGGAGCAGAAGAATCCTTTTTGCAAGATATAAGACAAGACTGAGTTTTAGAAGGGTTGAAATCAACTAAGTTGTCTTTGCCCCATTGGAGAATTACCTGAAGATCGGCATTTAAGGAATTGGTAGCAGATTTTCGAGAAGTTGAAGCTGATTGAGTAGGACAAGGTTTCTCAAAATGGAAAGTGGAATGCAATGTGCTATCATCGGCAAAACTATGGATAGGATTTCCAGTCAATGGAAGAAGGTCATTGATATACAAGAGGAAAAGAGTGGGGGAAAGAACTGAACCTTGGGGGACACTGGCATTAGTGGAGAAGTTAGAGGACAGAGAACCATCTACCGTCACCCTCAGTAAGCGACCAGAGAGAAAACTGGATAACCAATTACTAAAAACAGTTGGCAAACCATAAGATGGAAGCTTGTTTAGAAGACCTTTATGTCAAACACAATCAAAAGCCTTTGAGATGTCAAGAGCAACTACTTGTGTTTCACCGAACCTTTCAATTGAATTAGTCCATAAATGGGTAACATAAGCCAGAATATCACCAGTGGATCGACACTGACGGAATCCATACAGGCGATTGTTGATCAGACGAAAAGTTTCTAGGTAGTTTAAGAGTTGGCAGTTAATTGATTTCTCCATTACTTTAGAAAGAGTAGAAGTAATTGCAATGGGACGATAATTGGATGAGAGGGATTTGTCACCCTTTTTAGGAACTGGCTGGATACGAGCAAATTTCCAAGCAGAAGGAAACATACCTTTGGAATAAGAAAGTGAAAAATACGGCAAAGAATAGGAGTAAGTTCAGGAGCACAGGTTTTGAGAACAAGTGGAGAAATACCATCAGGCCCTGGAGCTTTCTTAACATCAAGATTCATCAAAATCCTTCTGATATCCTTTTGACGGAAGACCACAGGAGGCATTGAATGGAGCGTGTTGGGAATGGTGGGAGGTGTTTTAACAAGATCATTAATACATGAGCTGGAAGAAAAAATGGGATGCTAGCAGGTCAGCTTTATCCTTGGTTGAAGTGACAACAGAACCATCTGGTTTGGACAGGGGTGGGAGCAGAGATGGGCAAAAGTTGCGGCCAATAGCTTTGGCAAGAGACCAGAATGCTTGGCTACCATTAGGGCAAAAAGCAAGTTTTCTACTCTTAGCCTGTTCAAACTCTAGTTTGGACTGATTAATAACTGCTTTACAATTGTTGCGAGCTTTGGTGTAGGCAGAAAATGAAACTGAAGAATTAGAAAGAAGCCAATTACGATATGCGACATTGTTCTCTTGAACAGCCTTAGTACATTTATTGGAAAACCAAGGTTTAGATACAGGACGAGATTTTAAAGTGGAGTGTGGGATAAAGGATTCCATTCCTGCAAGAATAATTTCACTGACACGATCTGAGCAAACCTTGACATCAGAAGTTTTGAAACAGTAATCTGACCAAGGAAAAGAAGAAAAGAAGTCTCGCAGGTCATCCCATTTTGCATTCTTGTAATGCCAAACAACACGAGGTTGGGAATAGGCATGAGGTAAAGGTTCCTTTGGAGAAGAGACAGTCACCAAGTTGTGATCTGAAGTGCCTAAAGGACCTCTCACTTCGACCGTGTACTTAGAAGGGTTGTTTGTGAGAAAAAGATCAAGCGTGTTGGCTGTATGATTAGGATTGTCTGGTATTCTTGTAGGTAAATGAACAATCTGTGCTAGGTCATTAGTAATTCAAGGTGCTGAGGCTTTTGCCTCAGCACCTTGACCTGCTGGGTCGGTGTGACTAGAAAACGGAAGCCAGCTGGAGTTGTGAACATTAAAATCACCCAGGAAAATTACCTCACTGTTCGGAAAGTTGGATTGGAGAAAGTCAAGTTGCAAAGAGAGGAAGTCAGAGAGCTCCAAGTGATTAGTGGAATTGGGAGAATAGTAGAGACAACAGATGAATTTGACACAATGAGGTAGAGAGATTTTAAGCCAGAGAAGATCAAAGAGAGATTCCAAATTTCCAAGTCTCTGACAGGGAATATCAGAACGGACATATGCACAAGTACCACCTTTGAGGCGAAAGGAATCATACAGCGAATAATTTGGGCATCTTAGATGAGCAGTAGTTGAATCAACCGATAACTGAGATTCTGTCAGAAAAAGTACATGGAGTTTGGCTGACTGCAAGTGGAAATGGACATCGTTGAGATTAGAATTGAGACCACGTATATTTGTGAAATGAATTAGGAAGTGCTTGGGAGGTTTAGATCTTTTCGCAGATAAGCTTGCTCTATTAGTTTGACAATTCATGGTGTATTCGATAGTAAGAAAAAGTGGGTGAAACATGCTGTATGAAGTAATGAAATTTTTGGATATGGCGTAAGAATATATCCAGATCCTTGACATAACGTGGCCTCGACAATGCTTGCCACATACACACTACTCGGACTCCCTCCAGTCACTATCTGGCAGAGTAGATGTAGCAAGATTATACACTAGCTAATCCAGAAGCCTCCTGGAGAGTTACCAATAGGTTCGGTCTGGTGTACTAACTAGTGACCGGCCTGCGAACACCGTTTTAGAGCTGAACCCTCGAAATACAAGGAATATTGGATCTCGCCACGATGTTCATCATAACCTCAGAAGTCATCAATCAGACTGCATGATGGAAGAGATAGGGAAGGGTTGACCAGAACTTAGCCCTAGAGACTAAACATGAGTTTCACCACTTCAAGCCTTCAATAAGCAATGTAGTGGTATTGCACCGGTTGATGAGAGTCATCTACCACCTAGTACTGCCTGGTAACATAGCGGGGCGGCATTCCTCCATGTGGTGTGGTGTGGGTGCCACACCTCGACCTCTGCTTACTTTGGTTCAAACCTGGGTTGTCACCCACCATGTACTTGTGCATGGAGGTTATACCCAGGATTACTAACAGTCTCGCCATCATGAAGGTGCAAGCAGAGGGTTTGGCTGTCACAGACCATCCAGACTTCGCTGAAATTGGCTCAACTTGACTTGAGTGTCACCCGAATATCAGTTCCATCAGTGTTTGGCATATCTGAGAGAATGTCTGTGAAAACCTGTAGGACCGATGTCGGTCCTCACAGAAGCAACACGACATCGACCCTCTAGGTCCGATGTTGTCTTGCTTCTGTGAGCTACCTAAACATCATAATCAGTGTTTGAATTCTGTATCAGAAATTGGTAGAAATTCTTTTACTGATAAACTCTTTGTACAGGGAACCTGGAATCAGTGTTCTTTCACACACTCAGTATAAAACACTCATTGGTCCATTATTTTTCTATTTTCGAAGATTTAGGAGATGGCCGTTTGGCCTGCCTCCCCAAAGTCCGCTCAAGCACACCTTCTCATTAGGAAACCCTGTTACATCTTTGGCTGCAATGAACGTGTAGAGCGGTTCTCTTTAAGATGCCTGGTTAGCCTGAAGAGGAAAAGACCAAACCCTCCAGCAGTTTATTAAATATGACAAGAAAAAACAAATGGCCCTCTTACAGCAGCAAGAGGATTAGAGTGAAGGCAGAGGGTGCAAAGAATCTTTGGATGCCATGCACAGAAACCAAACTTGGTCTGTTACAATGTAAGATTGCTCATCAGTGAAGATAGGATATTAGAGCTGAAAAGGAATTAAAAAAATGTGAATTGGAATATCATCGGCTTGGCTGAAACAAGAAAAATAAATGAATCACTGACAAGTTTATCACTGCTGTACACCAATGGAAACAGTAGAAAGAGTGAAGGTAGAGTTGGCTTTCTGGTCCATAAAGGGATTAAAAACAACATTTTGGAATTCAAAAGTACATCACCAAGGGTGTCAAGGCTACTGCTCAGGATGTCTTCTAAGTGGTACAAACTAAAGGTTATTATGATATATGCACCAACATCAAGCCATGATGATGAAGAAGAAGTTGAAGAAATGTATACTGAAATGGAGAGACTTCTAGACAAAGAAAACCCAATACACCATCATTATTGGGGACTTCAATGCTAAGCACAGAAATGGAAACTGTAGCAAATTTTGCAAGTGGTGAAAGAAATGAAAGAGGTGAAAGACTTATGGAATTTGCAGAACCGAGTGGAATGTTAGTAATGTATACTTTTTTCAAGAAAAGGGTGAACAGAAAGTGGACATAGAAGAGCCCAAATGGATTAACAACTAATGAAATTGACTTCATCCTCACTAATAGAAGATGTATTGTGAACAGCATTACCATCCTAAACAAGGAAAATGTTGGAAGTGATCACAGAATGGTATGATACACACTTGATATAGATATAAGAAAAGAAACGAAAAAACTGATTCAAGTAAATAATATAAAAGTCTTTGAGATAACAGAAGAGGAGAAAAAACAGTCTGTTCTGGAACTGAGGAACAAGTTTGAGTTTCTGCAGACCTTTTAGGACAAGATATCAATGAGAAATACAACTTTGTGAAATAAAGGTAAAGGGAAATCCAAAGAAACACATGTCATGATGAGCCAAAGACGAAAAATGACGATGTTTATAAGATAAACACTGACAAGGACAAAATTGAGTATACTGAGTTATGCAAAGTCATTAAGAAGAGACTCAGGCAGGATATAAGAAAATTTAACGAAAGTAAAGTAGAACAAGAATTAAGGGACTTAACAAAGGACTTAAATCAGTAATACAGAAAGACAAATGATACTAAATCTAAAGAATAGTGATGGTGTACTTATAAAGAGCAGAGAAGCCATAATTCGAATAGGAGAAGACTACTATAAAGTATTATATAAGGAGCAGGGGAATGATGCCAGCAGTGGGGAAGATGGATCACAAATTAAGGCACATACAACATACCCAGTATCCTACCTGATGAAGTAGAACATGCATTGAAGAAGAAGAAGAGCAAATTACATCCATCTTAAACTTCTTATTCCAGTGGAATTTTTGTTTCTGTGTGAAAATTTTTCCCTGTTCACTCAATCCCAGAAAGTATGGCGAATCCGTCAATCGTTAAACTAATGGATAACTCCATCAACCACCAGCTGTTACACTGTCTTAAGATTTTTAATCACTGCGGATCTTTATTCGTCTATGGGCCAGTTTTATGAAAAAGTTAGGCAAACCTCAAGTAGTTGCTTTTGAATTTCTGTTGACTCTGACTCTTGTTATGTGTGATGTTAGGCAACTCTCAGTCTTCTAATTTCAAAACTAATGCTAGAGTCTCCTAGGGTTCTGTTTTTCCACTCACTCTTTTCCCTCTTGTATTAATGACTTTTTCCCATTGAAAAAGTCATTAATACTTTGCAGTTTAAACATCCTGCTCTGCATAAATGGAAGCAATGGTTTTAACATCACCAGCACTTTCAGCATTGCTGATCTCTGGGTAATTCTTCAGTGGGTAGAAGAAATCTTAACTTCATTCCTTCTTAAAATTCAGTCCTCACAAAAAAGAGCATATTGCTCTTATATTCACCTTTAGCAATGCTCAGATTCTAAAAAAAATTACCAGGGGTTAAGCCTTACTTTTGATCTTTCTTGGTATAAGTGTATCACAAACACTGCTTCCTCTGCATCAAGAAAACTAGGTTTTCTCTTTAGTTCTTAGTGTTACATTTCTTCGGAGCAGCTTCTGATTCTGTAAAATCACAAATTCTTCTTACTAGGTAATACTGGTCTGATCGTTTAGGCAATATATCAAAGCCTCCCTTAAATGCTACACTTTGTCCAAAAAGAGGGCAGCCAGGTTAATTAATGACTACACTCTCCCCATTCTCTATCACATAACATTCAATTTCAGCTGCATGTTCTTCCTATAGATATTTTCATAGGCACTAAATTAGCATTTGCAATCCCACTCCCACCTTGTTCTTTAATTTTTTCCCTTTATCCTTTTTCCTTTTCTATTGTTCAAAAACCTTCCTTATGTATTTTCTGAAATTACAAACTACAGAAGTACAGTACTAGTGCCAGGTAAGAATTTTCTAGATATGGTTGTTATCTAGTTAGTAGAAGAAATGTATTCAATAAAAATGTTATTCTCTTGAACAGAATTTATGCATATTCTTTTCTGATGTCATGGGAGAGGGAGGGGGGAATAATTGAATATATGTGAGTTAGCAGCATGGACAGAGGTTACACAGTAGTTTGCTCCTCTTATCAGTTATTCTTTAGCTGAAAACAAATTTTCACACATATCCTGCAGCCATCCTTTTTTCAGTTTAAGTTTATATCCCCTTGTGTACATTGTCTGAGAAAGAGTTAGAACAACTGTTTACACAATCCATTTAAAGCCTTAAATACTTCAGTCAGGTCTCTGTGCAGATGCCTAGTTTGCAAGTGGTGCAGTTTGCAGATCTGAAGCTTTTCTTGTAAAGATTACCCCTTTGTGTTCTTGACTTTTAATTGCTTGTCTCTGCACCCTTATATCCATGTTGTCCTTAAATTCAGCTTCCAGACCTGTATCCAGTACTCGAGATATGGCCCTACTATTACATTATATAATTGGATAATCACCTCCTTTTTCCATCCATCAGGGAGAAGGTTGGTGATAAGGGGTTAAAAAAATACAAAAATAACCACTTAGTCATGCAGGAGTTTGTTTAAAAACTGAATGAATTTGAACTTCTGGTCAGTGACCTGACCAGGATTAACTGGGATGTGTGAATCTATCCTGAGCTAATTTTGATGAAGAATTTTGTTATGGTGCATAAAATACATTCAGGAATTGATAGGAAGAGAGTTATTTATTTTTATTTTTTTTATGAAAACCCCAAACATGAGAGATATTAGAACCTATAGTACTTAGTACCATGCTTGAGTTGGAGGTTGAGAAGACGAAAGAAGATATTTGTTGACATTAGATTTGAACTTCTGTAGACTGTAATTTTCAGGAATACGTATGAAAGAAGGTTGTTCCAGAAAATGGCAGTTGAATGAATAAACGAGGAAGATGAAAAGTTGGTTCTGTGAGTTTGAAGTTGAACAGTAAATGGATGTTGTTTGGTGGCAGCTCATGATTGGACTGTTTTGAAAGAGAGAGAGAGCGGGAATTAGAGATGCCAATTCAGAACAACAGAGCCCATGGACGTATCTGTAGAAAAGACATACGGCAGAAACAGTACGCCTATGAGACAGCGAGTGGCGAGACTCTATTAGCGATGAATCATTAATTAACCTAACTGCCCTCTTCTGAATGGAATCAAGAAGCCTGAGAGAGGTTTTGGGGGCACCACCCCAAATGTGGGAAAAATATTTCATGGTAGGGCAGATTTGTGATTTGTACAGAGTGAACAGCTGTTTAGAAGAAAAGTAATGCTGAGAGTGAAAGAGAAAACCAAGTTTTTTAGATGCAGAGGAAGCAATATTTGTAATGTGCTTGTGCCAAGAGAGACTAGAAGTCAGGGTAATCCCCAAAAGAGATATATCATTTTGCCTAGAAATCGGAGTGTCACCAAAGTTAAGCACAGAAGCAGAAGAATCCATTTTGCTAGATATAAGACAAGACTGAGTTTTAGAAGGATTGAAATAAACTGAGTTGTCTTTGCCCCACTGGAAGATTACCTGGAGATCGGCATTTAAGGAATTGGTAGCAGATGTTCGAGAAGTTGAAGATGATTGAGCAGGACAAGGTTTCTCAAATTGCAAAATGGAATGCAATGTGCTATCATCGGCAAAACTATGGGTAGGATTTACAGTCAGTGGAAGAAGATCATTAATATACAAGAGGAAAAGAGTAGGGGAAAGTACTGAACCTTGGGGGACACCGGCATTAGTGGAGAAGTTAGAAGACAGAGAACCATCTACCATCACCCTCAGTGAGCGATCAGAGAGAAAACTGGATAACCAATTACAAAAGACAGTTTGCAAACCATAAGATGGAAGCTTGTTTAGAAGATCTTTATGCCAAACATGATCGAAAGCCTTTGAGATGTCAAGCAACAACTTGTGTTTCACCGAACGTTTCTATTCAGTTGGTCCATAAATGGGTAACATAAGCCAGAATATCACCAGTGGATCAACACTGACGGAATCCATACTGGTGACCGTTGATCAGACGGAAGGTTTCTAGGTAGTTTAAGAGTTGGCGGTTAATTGTTTTCTCCATTACTTTAGAAAGAGTAGAAGTAATTACAATCGGACGATAATTGGATGGGAGAGATTTGTCACCCTTTTTAGGAACTGGCTGGATGTGAGCAAATTTCCAAGCAGAAGGAAAAACACCTTTGGAATAAGAAAGTGAAAAAAGGTGGCTAAAAACAGGAGTAAGTTCAGGAGCACAGATTTTGAGTTCAAGTGGAGAAATACCATCAGGACCTGGAGCTTTCTTAGCATCAAGGTTTGTCAAAATCCTTCTGACGTCCTTTTGACGGAAGACCGCAGGATGCATTGAATGGAGCATGTTGGGAATAGTGGGAGGTATTTTACCAAGGTCATTAATACATGAGTTGGAAAATGAAATGCTAACAGGTCAGCTTTATTCTTGGCTGAAGTGACAACAGAACCATCTGGTTTTGACAGAGGTGGGAGCAGAGATGGGCAAAAGTTGCAGCCAATAGCTTTGGCAAGAGACCAGAATGCTTGGCTACCATTAGGTTAAGAAGCAAGTTTTCTACTCTTAGCCTGTTCAAAATCTAGTTTGGACTGGTTAATAACTGCTTTACAATTATTGTGAGCTTTGGAGTATGGTAAAAATGAAACTGAAGAATTGAAAACAAGCCAATTACGATATGCAACATTCATCTGTTGAACAGCCTTAGCACATTTATTGGAAAACCAAAGTTTAGATAAAGGACGAGATTTTAAAGTGGAGTGCGGAATAAAGGATTCCATTCCTACAAGAATAATTTTACTTACACGATCTGAGCAAACGTTGACATCAGAAGTTTTGAAACAGTAATCTGACCGAGGAAAAGAAGAAAAGAAATCTTGCAGGTCATCCCATTTTGCATTCTTGTAATGCCAAACAATATGAGGTTGAGAATAGCCATGAGATAAAGGCTCCATTGGAGAAGAGACAATCACCAAGTTGTGATCTGAGGTGCCTAAATGACCACTCACTTCGACCGTGTACTTAGAAGGGTTGTTTGTGAGAAAAAGATCAAGCATGTTGGATGTATGGTTAGGATTGTCTGTTATTCTTGTAGGTAAATGAACAATCTGTGCAAGGTCATTAGTAATTGCAAAATCCTCAGCATCTCAACCAGCTGGGTCAGTGTGACTAGAAAATGGAAGCCAGCTGGAGTTGTGAACATTAAAATCACCAAGGAAAATTACCTCACTATTAGGAAAGTTGGACTGGAGAAAGCCAAATTGGAGTTGGGAGAACAGTAGTAGAGACAACAGATGAATTTGGCACAATGAGGTAGAGAGATTTTAAGCCAGAGACGATTGAAAAGAGGAGATTCCAAATTACCAAGTTTCTGGCAGGGAATATCGGAATGAACATATGCACAAGTACCACCTGTGAGGTGAAAGGAATCATACAGCGAATAATTTGGGCAACTGAGATGAGCAATGGTTCAATCAACTGATAACTGAGATTCCGTCAGTTATCAGTTGATTCTGGGGTTTGGCAGACTGCAAGTGGAAATGGACATCGTTGAGATTAGAATTCAGACCACGTATATTAGTAAAATGAACTTGGAAGCGTTTGGGAGATTTAGCTCTATTAGTTTAACAATTCATGGTGTATTCAATAGTAAGAAAATTGGGTGGGACATGCTGTATGAAGTAATGAAATTTTTGGATGTACACATGGTGTACACATGGTAAGAATATACCCAGCTCCTTGACATAATGTGGCCTCCACAATGCCTCGTACATACATACACACTACTCCGACTACCTCTACACTATCTGGCAGAGTAGAGGTAACAAAATTATATGCTAGCTGACCTGGAAGCCTCCTAAAGAGTTAACAATAGGTTCTGTCGGTGTACTAACTAGCGGCTGGCCTGCGAACACCGTTTTAGATCTGTACCCTCGAAATGTAAGGAAGATTGGATCTCGCAGTGATGTTCATCATAACTTCGAAAGTCATCAGTTATACTGCATGGTGGAAGAGATTTGGAAGGGTGGACCGGAACTTAGCTCTGGAGACTAAACATGGGTTCCACCACTTCAAGCCTCCAATAAGCAAACTGGTGGTATTGCAACGGTTGATGAGAGTCATCTACCACCTAGTATTGCCAGAGACGTGGTGTCACACAGATACAAGGAATGCAGAACTGAAATTTGGGGAGTACAGCGTGTACAGGAAGGATAGACTGGATCGGTAGGGAGAATGGGTTATGCTATTAGATAAGAAACACACAAGAAAGTGAAGGAAGTGAAGCCAGTCAACATCACTGGACAGTGCAGTGTCAAGTCAGTTTGGTGTGACATAAGCATTGGGAGATCAAAATTGAGAGTAGGAGTGTGTTATAGGCCTAATGACTCTGATGAGTATAAAAATTTTTTTTTTATATAAATAAATAAATTAAAATGAAGATAATAGTAATAAAGTATATGGGTGAAATTAACATGGGAACATTCTGTATAATTAGAAAATATCAGTGAACAAAAATTATACATGCAACGAACAGTTGTAATGGGATAAGGAATAGTCATTAAGAAAATATCTAAGGGCAAGACCATATTTCTCAGAAGTACGATGAACATTCGACTTACTGAGGGGAGGTCAGGTCAAATTCAGGGAAATTTAGATTAAATTCGGATACATAAGGACTGGTTTGGTGGCAAGTAAGTGGAGTTTTTCGGAGTTAGCAAATTGGGAAGCGGAGTTTTTCGGAGTTTGCAAGTTGGGAAGCAGTGAGTATGAATAGGCCACTTTAAAGTGAGTTTGGTCGAGGAGAATCTTGGATAAGAACAAGGAATCTGATGTGGAAGCTATTAAAGAAAGTTCCGGAAAATCAAGGAGCTGGTCCAAAAACTCGGAGAAATGAAAGTTATTGTAAGTACTGTTTCGTATTATTATTCCTAGCAATGCAAATAATCCAAAAAGGGGTAGGAAGGTCTTCTGAAATCCTAATTGTGATAAATTTGACTAGCCTAGGAGGTAACTGGATAAACAAGTTGGATGTCATAAAAGAACTATATATAATTCAATTTAGAAATGAGATATAGAACGGACTTGTTGTAATTGTCTATCCCAGTGGGGGAACATCTGTAATATATAAAAGTTTTCTTGTGATAAATTTTGTATGTATTTAAGTCAGTTTCCATAAATAAACATGCTAAATTTTTCATGTGTACTGTCAATTGTCTCACTAAATTTCTAGCTAAATAAATAAATTGCCTTGAATTTTGTTAAAGCAGTCAGAGGCCTAAGGATAACTTATAGTTACCAGATAAAATTAATGTAGGTGAAAAAAATGGTGTATAAATAAGTAACTAATTATTTATATATAATAGTACACGGAAGAAGGAGTGTACGCCTACAATTGACATGCTTATTAAGAAAGGAAGTATTACAAAGTCTTATAATGGTGGATTTTAATTTCCCAGATATGGACACGAATTTGTGGGTTGGTCACTCACACACTACAAAGCTTTTGTGGATTTATTGGATTATTGTTTTCTACATCAGCATGTTCGGGAAGCAACTAGAGGGAGTTATACTCATGACCTGATTATCAGTAGTGATTCTTCATGCATCAAGAATCTGAAGATAAAGGAACCACTAGCGAGGGACAGAAATACCTAGGTGTGTACCTCGACAATACCCTTCTTTTCTCCAAGAAGAACTGGCCCGAATTGCTGAGTCATTTCAACAAAGTACTCGGGAAATGGAGAAGCATGTGCGCCACAATTTCGCTGAGTGGAGAGTGCTTGTGGTCAATCATATGGCGGCAAGCATTCTCTGGCACGCCTTCAAAATTCTCACTCCCCTAGTTGACTTCCTCCACCAAATCCAGGCATCTGTCCAAAGCTTCCTTTGGAATAAAACCAACTGGATGTCCTGCTCCAAACTTAGCCAGCCACTTACTCACAGGGGTCAAGGGTTGGTCTCTCTTGATGACAAAATCACAGCATTTTGGATCACCTTTCTTTTTAAGACAGTGCAAACAAAATACCCACATTCCGACACTATGGATAAACTACTAGCAACCACTAGAGGACTATCTCTTTCAACAATATTGAGGATATGGCACCAGCACCACTCAAACTATCGCCATTTTATAAAGACGCACTGTACTGCTGGAAAAAGCTAAACCTTCACCATAATCTTGAGAGAACATCCCTTCCCGGAATACTTTCAGAACCGCTCTTCTACAATAAAAGAATAATAGACCCTGCAAATAATGATATTCTCTTCTTTCCTACGTGGAACTGGGCAGGAATAAGAACCATAGGCGACCTCCTAACACCAAGCCTTGAATGGAAAGGATCAGAAGATTTGCCCATTAAAACCATAAATGCAAAGCAGCAACAAGACATCTAAAATCAGTGATCACACAACCTCTTCCAGACATCACTACAACTAAAGGGATTGGAAATGTCACTGGATCCTCACCTACACCAACCTTCGTCATCACATCACCAGAAGACATAGTACCTCTGTCTCCTGCACCCTCCAAAAAAGTCTGTCAGCTAATCATGTCTCGCCAGACAACCACGATTTTCTCGTCATCTACCTGCCAAGCTGTCCCTGCACCTCTCTCCACTCACCACAAGCCACCAAGGCGCCTCTGTAGCCAGGTGGGAAGGAGCAGCAGTGCGTAGCACATGTTTCTTGATTAGACCGGGGTTCGAGCCCGTCACCACCAAATACGGAGGATGCGGAAAGGTCAGGAAATGACCACCGCATATCCTGGAGCAATATGGCCTTAGTTGCTAATGCTCCTAAAAACCAAATAACAACAACATAACAAGCCACCATCTAACTTTCAGTGGAACCTTCCATACAGGACGAAATGTTCCAAATCGGATGCAGACATCCAGTGGAGACTGTGGCGCAACATCCTTCCTATCCCAGTCAAGCTACAAATCTTCGGGTTAGTCTCCTCAAACTACTGCCTCTTCTGCGCCACTCCAGGTACCCTGGAACACACATACCTGGCATGCCCTGTGAACAAGGAACTCATCAAATACGCTTTAGATGCAGCAAAGCTTGCCTGCAAGCACGCCCACACTCCGGAGGACTACTAGTACCTATTTCACTCTGAGTAGACAGCACACATCACCTGCAACTTCCTATTCATTGCGGCCAAGGCCATCATTTACAATTTCTGCTTGAAGCACACGAGAAGCAGTGACGACGTGCTTCTTGTTGACACATTGGTGCAACATCTGAAGTGGGGCCTACGGAGTAAGTTGCAGAGCAGTCTTCTACTCAAATTCCACTGCAAAAGACCAGAAACTGTGGATCATCTTAACAGCGAATGGAACAGTGGCAGTCACCTGTTCACCATCACTGAACAGTCCATCGCCTTCAATTTGTGACACTTAATACGAGAATGATCCAATGCCAAGAAACTTTCTTAATTCCTGAAATTGAAATGCTGAAACGTTTGTACTTCATTCTAAAAAGTTTTCTTTATCTTTCCTTTTTTGCTTTTGTACATAGAATGTAAATAGTTGTTGTTGAAAATGTATCTACTGTTCATGTTTTAATAAATAAAAAAAACTATCTATCTATCTATCATGAGAATCCCTAGTCAAGACTTACATGTTTCGATTCCTCTTCGGAAGAACTTTCGAGTAATAATAAATTTGTGTGTCCAGAATTAGCGGAGTTTGACTTAGGTTAGATTTTTAATTTTTAACTTTAGCCATGGAAAGCTGGACATTCCAGTAACGGCTTATTCCACCCCCGCCCATCCCATCTATTGCCTCCAGCTATGGCCAGCGAAGGTCAAACAACCACAGCAACGGAACCTATTGCTACTGCCAGTAGTGACCAAGATATCGGAAGCCACATCCTGCGACACAGGTGAATACCTCAAGGTCCAAAAGGTCAGCAACTGTTAATACTTATGCTAATACCGTATCTAATGGATTATGCTTGACGACAGCAAAAACCCCTCTCTCGCGACCAACAATAGTACACATGTGGTCGAACAATGTTCTTACAAATGTAGCAACCGCTATTACTTCCCGGGAAAATGGAATAGTAATTTTCGCTACCAAGGAAAACACTCCCCTAGAACAGCACCTTACAGCGATCGCGGAGAAAGTACCACCGAAAAATATTACCCACGCATCCCGTATGGCGGGAACTGTGCAGGTGTATTTCAGCCACCCCTCATGGGTGCAAACTATCCTGCAAAATGGAATAGACATCGGTCTTCATCACCTAGAAGTGGCACCAATTGCCTTACCACCAACGAAAGTTACAATTTCAAACGTCCCACCTGAAATCCCTCATCAATTTCTGAGAGGGATTTTATCCAAATACGGATCAGTTACCGGGAAAATATGCACACTCTCTGCAGCAACCACGAAACCGGAATTTTCGCATATAAAAAGCTTCTGCAGGCAAGCACTTATGCACTTCGCCAACAATGACGCAGCAAACATCCCAAAACTCATCAACACCGATCTAAACGGAATAATTTACACCTTCTATACCTCCATTTCCTCACAATGTTTCTTCTGCCATGAAGAGGGACACATCAGGAAAAACTGCCCACATATCTCTAACTCTTCTGAAAGTAATACCGAAATTCAGGCAGCACCAACCTGGGTCAGGCCAGATGCACAAAGCGAGCTGAATGTTGGAGATAATGGGGATGCTGAAGAAACTGTCAAACAGTCAGATGTTTCCCACAACAAACTTTTCAGAAAAAGAAAATTCAAAGACCACAGAAGACCAGGACGCAATCTCTTCAGGAGACTGACCAACCAAAACAAGAGTTTTATCTCGGAATCAACCCCCAAGGCAGACCACGTCCAAAGCCACAAAACAGAAGAAGACAACACACACGGCGGCAGGAAAAGAGCAAACCGCTAACAAAAACAACAGGGGCGACGAAAATAAATACAGAACACCACAGAAGATAAACGGTCAGATCTCAAATAAGTCCATCATACCACCAAGTATGGAAATAAATAAACAGCTACAAGCCACTCACGATCCAAATGAAGAAGAACCTGAATTTCTGGGCCCTGAAGAAGAAGAGACCAACTGTGATTCTCACGATTCAACTGTTTCAGAAGACGAGGAAAATGAGTTTCCCTACACTAAAGGTCCTTTAACTGTGGAGAAACTATGATCCTTCCTACGGGAAGTACGCGGCTCCCCACAGAAGCCGGTGACAGCTCTGAAGTTCACCTCTAACATACCCGAGCTGATCTCACAACTTACGGGTCTGCGTTCCAAACTAAAAGGAAAGAAAGACAGAGCAGATGTGAATAGATCCAAACGCCTGTACTACTTGATTAACGGGCTTGAACAGCAATATCATCAATCAGGATGTTAACTGCCCCAAAACTTGCAAAACCCTTATCTTTATTCCTGCAGATAATGCTGACTCTTAGCATGCTATCACTTAATGCAACAGGATGCTCCTTTGCATTGCGCAATAAGCTGATCCTTCACCAGGTCCAACGACATCATGCCGACCTACTCTTCCTACAAGAAACAAATATTAAAACAGACACAAGGCCATCCTTGAAATGGACAGATTGGTCATATGTATTTCATCATTCTCCAACACAACAACATCATGGGGCAGGACTGAGTGTCGGCCTTCATCAAAAGTCTGCCTGCAAGCTCCATGTGATAGCAGAGATCGCTGGCTACGCAATTTACGCCCACCTGGATACACCCCAGAAGGAAACCCTGCACCTTTTTAACATCTACATGCCACAGCAAGACAGACTTGCTATTCAAATAACCAACTTCATACAAAGCCACATCTCTACTATAGATCAAGAATACATCATTCTTGCTGGCGACTTCAACTGCACTCTTGACCCAAAAATGGACAGAGCACGATGCACTGAGCACCGCACAACATTAATCAATAACCTGCAGGCCTTGATAAACAACAATGAACTGGTCGATGTATTTAGACACCAGCACCCAGAAGAAAAGTCCTACACCTGGAGATCAGCAAATACAGCATCTGAAAGACTACCTTACCAAGCCCGACTGGACAGATACTACATCCAAAAACACACCATCCCCCTGGTCAGAAGCATCACACATTTGCCATCTTATATCTCAGATCACTCCTTTATCTAATTACAGCTCTCTTTCTCACCCAATCACTACAAAAGTGGAGGTGCTTATTGGATGTTCAACAATAGCCTTCTTCAAGACAAGGAATACATTTCTAAGCTGCAAGACCTGATATCCAACCTTGCCCAATCCAAAGACAGATTGGAGCCCATGAACACGTGGTGGCCTAGATTTAAAAGTAAACTGAAATCATTCTCGCAAACCTACAGCCATCAGAAAAGTCAACAAAAGCGTAATAACCTCTATCAACTTGAGCAAAGGCTGAAAAATCTCCCATCTGTTAGTCAGACCTATCAGTCAACACTAGAAGCCATACAAACCCACTTAGAACACTCTGCAAAAGGCGCCCTGCTCAGATCAAGATACACCCACATAAATCTATCTGATGCCCCGACCAAATACTTTTTCTCATTAGAAAACAGACATCAGAAATCAACCACCATCACTGCCATTCAGCTGCAAAACAGAAAAATCACTGAAGACCCAGAGGAAATCTTCTCTGAAGTAACAAGATTTTATAGAGAAATTTACAGTTCTCAAGAAACCTCTACAAAGGCAACGGAGGAAATCCTTTCAGGACTTAAAAAAATCTCCCATACGGCCCAATGCAGTATGGAGAAACAAATCACCCTACAAGAACTAACAGCAGCATGCAAAGCCCTTTCAAAAATAAATCACCAGGTCTGGACTGACTGACTTCTGAATTCCTCCAAACGTTTTGGGATCAACTCGGAGTGCTACTCTTTGAAATGCTTGAAGAAGCTCAGTTCCATGGACTACCAGCTTCGGTCACCACCTCTGTCGCTCGACTGATTCCCAAGAAAGGAGATCGCACCAATTTACAAAACTGGCGCCAGATTTCCGTAATGAATACGGACTGTAAAATCATTTCCAAAGCCATCGCCAATAGATTAAAAGCCACTCTCCCTGATATCATCGATCACCAACAAACATGCTCTGTACCTGGAACATCGATTCACGACAATCTACATCTGATCCGAGACCTCCTCTCTACTGCAAACAGCCAAAGAGAATTCCTAGCACTAATTAGCCTTGACCAGAAAAAGGCATTCGATAGCGTAGAACACAGCTACCTATTTCAAACCTTGAAAGCCTTTGGATATGGACCTTACATCATCGGAACAATCCATCTGCTATACAGGGAAGCCAAATTCTGCCTGAAACTCAACAACCAGCTCACCTGCCACTTTCCGTATTCCAGAGGAATAAAACAAGGCTGCCCACTCTCTGGACAACTCTGTGCAATTGCCATAGAACCATTCCTTAATAAAATTGCCACCGGTATACAATCCCGATGAATGCTGCTACCAGAACCCCACCTAAATATAACCTACTCAGCATACGGAGATGACGTCACAATTGCAATACGACACGAGAGTGAATTTGAAGTCATTCAAAAGGCTCATGATCTTTATGCTCAAGCATCAGGCGCAAAACTCAACCACTGTAAGACCAGCGGCCTGTGGGCTGGCAACTGGAAAACTAGAACCGACTCCCCCATCCAAGGCACATGGTCCAGCGAGAGACAGAAATACCTAGGTGTGTACCTCGGCAATACCCTCCTTTTCTCCCAGAAGAACTGGCCCGAATTGCTGAGTCGTTTCAACAAAGTACTCGGGAGATGGAGAAGCGTGTGCGCCACATCTTCGCTGAGAGGGAGAATGCTTGTGGTCAATCATATGGCGGCAAGCGTTCTCTGGCACCTTCAAAATTCTCACTCCACCTGCTGACTTCCTCCACCAAATCCAGGCATCTGTCCGAAGCTTCCTTTGGAACAAAACCAACTGGATGTCCTACTCCAACCACTTACTCACGGGGTTCAAGGGTTGGTCTCTTTTGACGACAAAATCACAGCATTCCGGATCACCTTTCTTCTTAAGACGCTGCAAACAAAATATGCACATTCCAACATTACGGATAAACTACTAGCAACAGCCACTAGAGGACTATCCCTTTCAACAATATTGAGAATGGACATGGCACCGGTACCACTCAAACTACCGCCGTTTTATAAAGACGCACTATACTGCTGGAAAAAGCTAAACCTTCACCATAATCTTGAGAGAACATCCCTTCCCGCAATACTTTCAGAACCGCTCTTCTACAATAAAAGAATAATAGACCCTGCAATTGCGGGCGCCTCCGTAGCCAGGTGGGAAGGAGCAGCAGTGCGTAGCACACACTTCTTGATTAGACCGGGGTTCGAGCCCGTCACCACCAAATACGGAGGATGCGGAAAGGTCATTCAGGGAATGACCACCGCATATCCCGGAGCAATATGGCCTTAGTTGCTAATGCTCCTAAAAACCAAATAACAAACAACAACAACAACAACCCTGCAAATGATGATATTCTCTTCTTCCCTACGTGGAACTGGGCAGGAATAAGAACCATAGGCGACCTCCTCTTCTGATCCTTTCCCTTGAATGGAAAGGATCAGAAGATTTGCCCATTAAAACCATTAATGCAAAGCAGCAACACATACATCTAAAATCAGCGATCACACAAGCTCTTCCAGACATCACTAACAACTAAAGGGATTGGAAATGTCAGTGGATCCTCACTTACACCAACCTTCATCATCACATCACCAGAAGACACGGTACCTGTCTCCTGCAACCACAATTTTCCCATCATCCACCTGCCAAGCTGTCCCTGCACCCCTCTCCACTCACCACATGCCTCCATCAAACTTTCAGTGGAACCTTCCGTACAGGACGAAATGTTCCAAATCGGACGCAGACATCCAGTGGAGACTGTGGCACAACATCCTTCCCACCCCAGTCAAGCTACAAATCTTCGGGTTACGCTCCTCAAACTACTGCCTCTTCTGCGCCACCCCAGGTACCCTGGAACACATATACCTGGCATGCCCTGTGAACAAGGAACTTGTCAAATACGCTTTGGATGCAGCAAAGCTTGCCTGCAACCACACCCACACTCCGGAGGACTACTGGTACCTACTTCACTCTGAGCAGCCAGCACACACCACCTGCAACTTCCTATTCATTGCGGCCAAGGCTGTCATTTACAACTTCTACTTGAAGCACACAAGAAGCAGTGACGACGTGCCTCCTGTCAACACATCGGCGCATCATCTGAAGTGGAGCCTACGGAGGAAGTTGCAGAGCAGACTTCTACTCGAATTCCACAGCAAAAAACCAGAAACTGTAGATCATCTTACCAGCGAATGGAACAGTGGCGGTCACCTCTTCCCCATCACTGAACAGTCCATCACCTTCAACGTGTGACACTTAACATGAGAACGACCCAACCCCAAGAAACTGTTTTTTTTTCTTATTTCCTGAAATTAAAATATTGAAACCTTTGTATTTCTTTCTAAAAAGTTTTCTTTATCTTTCTTTTTTGCTTTGTACATAGAATGTAAATAGTTGTTGTTGAAAATGTATCTACTGTTCATGTTTTAATAAAAAAAAAAAAAAAAAAAAATCTATCTATCTATCTATCTATCTTTTTTATTACAACTTATTCATGCAACTCATTTGCCTTAATTTCTTTTATCATTCAAATTTCATACTGACATTAAGCAATTGCAAATCAATTGTACAATTTATCAATAAAGCAAGTGATCAATAATCTATAATTCTAAAATATGCAACAAAACTGGAGTTGTTTAAGAAACAATCACCACCTATATTGTTCATAAAGAAGTGCAGTTTTGTTGCCTATTTTTTAACTCTACTCTGAAGCTTTGAAATATTCAGATTTCAGAAAATCTTAAGCTAAAACTCCTTTTCCCATCCTCTTTTAGGAAGGTGGTTTCCTTCAAGCAAGCAGTGTATATTGCCAGTGGCTAAAGAAGTTTTTCTTTGAAGGAAGTGGAACAAAAAAGAAAGATCCTCAGACTAATGTATGACCACTTTTTAAACTATTGGTTTTATTTAATTAGTTAAAAAAAAAAAACTAATTTAATTATTATTTTTTTAAAATCAGTAGGTCCACTGTTTTAGTCACTGTTTTCCTCAAGAAATATGATAGAATTTTTCACACAATGTATTTTTTGTGGGAATAACATTTTATTCTGCATTGTAAAAAAAAGACTTATAAAAGCATTGTTGACAATGCTCTAGTTGCTCAGGTTTTAAGAGCTGATCAACACCCCCACAGATTGGAGCATATTCCTCTACTCTGATCCACAGCTAATCCTGCTACCAGCACAACCACATTCCACCCCAGGTGTTTTTCTCCTGATTGTGCTTTCAGAAAGTTAGCCCGTAGACTCCCAGGAGTTCACCAGCCATAGTGATATCAGCATCTACTCCAACTAAGTAAGCTAGCTGCAAAGGGGAGAAAAAAGTAGCCTTTTCATAATACTCTTATGTTGTAAACATAAATTGTTAAAAAAAAAAAAAAGTAGTAAACTTGGTTCATATTTACCTTAGATTTCTTTGAATTGCAAAAGTAGCCTTATTTTTCTTAGTTTATTGACACTGACGTTTAATGACACGTTGTCACAGATAGAAATTTACAGTTGAAAAGCAAGTATGATGTTTACATATGCATGATGAACATTATATGATTTCAGCTAATGAATTTAAATATATTATGATGACATCAACTGATTGCACACAATATTGAAGAAATGCAAATATAACTTAGATGCGTTTCTAAATAAATAAATCTGACTGATAGATTGAATGAACATTGTGTACACAATTAGTCACTCTTAAATGTGAAATGAGAATTGAAAATGTGTCACTCTTCTCATTTGCTATTATAAAAATGATTTTCTTTTGCCTTGAAATTCCTTAAAGCCTACAGTTTTTAAGCCTATAGAATATAAGAGATAAATATAAAAATTTCTGGTCAGTGCTTTGCTAAAGTGTCTATTGTCATTTTCAAATTTTTTTGGAAAGGCAAGAATTGTGCATGATGGTCCTAGAAGTTGATGGGCTAACAAACCCTCATGAGATATTGGAAATAGTCCAGCAATTGTTTGGATGGAAAGTCCAAGAAACTGCTTTACTATCAAGTTATGCATTTGCATTTTTAGGAATGATGCTTCATGCCGTGATATTCCCCAGAGTCATAAGACTAATAGTGAGGCTACTTTTGTATAAGCTCAAATAGATTTAGTTAGTAACTCTAAATGATCACGATAGGACACTAAAATTTTATTAAAATTTTTAAAATTCAGATTAGAGAAAAACTAAGACTGGCTAGCTAATGTGTTGCTAATGTGTTGCAATAAAGATCATTTTTATAGTCATAGCCTTGTAAGTAAGGCTTTTCATACTAGCCGACCGGGCTAGCCGAGTGGGTAAAGTACCTGCCCGGCAACCCAAAAGGTCGCGGGTTCGATTCCCGCCTCGGGCTTGGATCAAAGTACTACAAAAACCTTGGGAGGTGCAATATGGCCACAGAAGCCGATGCGCCAACAACTACCAAATCAATCAAGCTTTTCATACAAACTCTATGAGATACTATTCAAGGATTAGGCTTAATCAATGTCAAATGATCTAATGAGACTTGTGGCAGAGAAAAACAAAATGCATGGGATGTATATAAATTATCAGGCAACACAGAAGTCTATGGTAGATATAAGCTATTCTGTAATCAAGTCACTAAAAAGGTTAGACAAGCGAGGGCAGATTTTAAGAAATTTTTGGCAGTGAAGGTAAAGAAAAATACAAATAGACTTCGTTACTTATGTAAACTCTAGAAGAAAGGGGTTGAATCATGATGAATGACTTTGCCTCTACATTCACACATGAGGAACCCCTCGACGTGGGCACCTGTACATGGTGAGGGGACCTCCCAGTGACGCTGCTGGACTTCCAGACTAGCATCACTGGGATCCAACGCCCACAACCCAGGTTCCAGGCTTACATCAATGGAATCCGGCGTGTTTGCAGTGCGCTGCGACCCGTGGAAATTCGGAAAGGAGGATCCTGGTGGTTGAGAGGCCCAGCTTCAATACACTACTTTGGCCCCTGCTTCGACAAGACGGGTGGTCCTGGAAGGCCCGGCTAGGATCAATCGGCTAGTAGGCTTGCCTGCGAGGGTCAACCGTGTCAATGCCACGCCCCTACCCTCATGGTCCGAGGGACAGGATTCAGGCTGGCGGCGGTGCGGGTATAGTGTCTGGGTAGCCCTGGCGTTCCACTCCCGAGCGCATTTATTGCATGCCGGGTAGTGGGCGTCCCTTTGGGCTCCATGGTGGGTGGGGAGGCCGGGCACTGAACAATTTAAAAATCTTCATGAATCCTGATAAACATATTCCTTCAGGGGCCCCAACCCGGTCCCTATCTGAAAATATTGACGGAGAGGCAGATAGCATTATTGCTACAAAGAGGCAGCGAACCGAACTACCATCAGGGCCTGTCCCAAGATTCTTAATAATGCATTCCACCAACGAAACACCGATTGGTAAAATGTCACCCTTTTTTATACAAAAAGGGTTGGATGGGTTAGCAGGTACACCCAAGTCAGTTAAGAGGCTCCGTTCTGGGGATCTCTTGATTGAAACAAAAAATGACAGGCAGTCTGAACATCTACTCCGAGTAACATCAATCGGAGGAATACCCATAACAGTGACACCACACAGAACACTAAATTCATCGAGAGGTGTCATTTCGGAGTGGGACCTTCTCGACGCCACCGAGGAGGAAATCTGCTCCGAATTAAAACTACGGGGAGTTACTGCCGTCAAGAGAATCACTGCGCGAAGGGATGGAAAAATTGTTAAAACCAGGAGTGTTATCCTGACTTTTAACTCTCCCAAACCTCCTGATGAGATTAAAGCTGGCTACATCAACTGCCCAGTGCGTCCATATGTTCCAAACCCTTTACGGTGTTTTAAATGCCAGAAATATGGACATTCTCAAATGGCCTGCCGTGGAGTCCTTGCATGCGCTCGATGTTGTGCAAAGGACCACGAAACAACAGCATGTTCAGCCACGAAACCCACCTGCATTAACTGTGAAGGCGAACACCCGGCCTACTCGTGAGCATGCCAGAGGTGGAAAGAAGAAAAAGAAATTCAACGGCTGAAGGCAGAGCTAAACATATCGTACCAGGAGGCAAGGAAAGCAGTGAAACCTCTTAACATCAAAAAACCTACCTACGCCCAGAAGGTAGCAGGGAGGTGTTCGATTGGGACTCAGACGGACATGTCCGTCCCTCCAAAAGAATCATTTACTCCCATTGCACGTTATCTTTTAAGCTCCCAAAAACCTGCACAGAAGGACCAATCAGCTGCCACTCCTATATTGGTACCTCCTAATGCTCCACAAATAACAAAAGCAAATGCAAAAGAAAAGAAAAGAATAAGAAAGGTGAAATACCACCTAGTACCCAAGAAAACATGGATGTCGAGCAGAAGGAGATACAAGAAGACTCAGTTTTGGAGCTCTTTGCTGAGGAGGAAATGGACACTGGACAGCTTCCATACTTCCCCAGGAAGGAGAAGGCCAGATCTGAAAAAGGTAAGCCCTCAGCACCTCGGAAGCCGCCTGATGGACCCACCAAGCCAAAATAATGGCTAAATTCCTACAGTGGAACTGTCGTGGATTCCGGCAAAATACTGATGACATCAAGGCACTCCTGCAAAAGCACAAACCAGCTTGCTTTTGCATACAGGAGACTTATTTAAAGGCAAATTACGACCCCACTATGCATAACATTACCATCATTCGTAAGGATAGAATTGTGGATGGTCGTGCTCACGGAGGAGTCCCAATCCTCATCGGCAACCAGATCCCATTTCAGCCTTTGCAGCTTACAACTAGCATTGAGGCTGTAGCAGTTCGCCTTTCAGTGGGGTTCTTATTAACTGTCTGCTCTGTCTATTTGCCACCTGGGATAGACATCCCCCAGACAGACCTTAATGATGTTATCAAGCAATTGCCTTCCCCATGTTTAATTCTTGGGGATTTCAATGGACATAACACTCTGTGGGGTAGTACTAACACCAATGGAAGGGGACGAGTCAATGAAGGGTCATTGTCAGTAGAGCATATGCTCACTGACAATGACCTCTCCCTCTTAAATGTGGGAACAAACACCTTCTTCCACATGCCTATCCGTACATTCTCTGCCATTGATCTTTCTATCTGCTCCCCTTCTCTCCTTCCTTCACTTACTTGGGAGATAGAAGAAAATCCATATGGAAGCGATCACTTCCCCTTGATAACAACCCTAACTAGTGGTAGACCCTGTCTGCCATTTAGTTTACCGCGGTGGAAGATTGATCAGACTGACTGGAATGCCTTTCAATATCTGGCAAATTTTGACATTGCTACAGTCAGTCAGGAGCCAATCAATGAAGCAGTCATGTATGTCACAGAAACGATTGTCCAAGCAGCTGCAATTGCAATCCCAAAATCATCCAGCCGGTTCCCACTATTTCCTAAACCTTGGTGGAATTCAGAATGCACTACAGCAAAAAAAGCACAGAACAAAGCGTGGGGGATATTCCGCCGATATCCCACCACTGAAAATTTAATATCATTCAAACGTGCACGTGCAAAAGCACGTTATGTACGATGTACAGAGTACATCGTACATCGTACGTTATGTACGATGTACAGAGTACATCGTACATAACGTGCTTTTGCTTATGTACGATGTACAGAGCCAAAGGAAATCTTGGATTCGTTTTACATCTTCCATAACTCAGGCTGCTAGCTCAAAAGTAGTCTGGATAAGATCCGGAAAATGAAGGGAAAATATTCACCATGCCCTTCAATGATCCTCAAGCACAACGGATGTCCAATTGCAGATTGAACTGCAGTTGCAAATACTTTAGGGGAAACATTTGCAAAAATCTCTGCAATAACATCTTTTCCCGCAGAGTTTTTGGCCCTGAAAAAGAAAAGTGAGAAAAACCCACCGAACTTCTCTTCAATAGGGCTTGAAGTGTATAACAAGCCCTTTTTACAGGAAGAGTTAAATACAGCACTCTCTCTCACGCATGCAAGTGCCGTGGGGCCTGATGACATCCACTACGAAATGCTAAAACACCTCTCACCACAATCTAAGGATCACCTTTTAATTCTGTTTAACAGAATTTTTATTCGCAAACAATTTCCGGATTCCTGGCAAAGGGCTATTGTCCTTGCTTTCCCAAAGCCAGGAAAAGACCCTAGCAATCCAAGTAACTATTGTCCTATTGCTCTGACAAGCTATTTGTGCAAGGTCCTGGAAAGAATGGTTAATGCACGCCTCGTATGGTATTTAGAAACAAATGGTCTGCTTTCCAGGACACAGTGCGGCTTCCGAAGAAATCAATCCACTCTGGATCATTTAATCCGATTGGAAACGTCCATTCGTGATGCTTTTATTAAATCCGAGCATTTAGTAGCAGTTTTCTTTGATATTGAAAAAGCGTACGAAACAGCCTGGCGATATGGGATTTTAAAAGACCTCTATAACTTTGGTCTTAGAGGTAACCTTCCTGTTTTTATTAAAAACTTTCTTTCGAATCGCCAATTTCAAGTCCGTTTAGGATCCACCCTTTCTCGAGTTTTCTCTCAGGAAGAGGGAGTCCCACAAGGATCCGTTCTAAGTGTCACGCTTTTCGCAATCAAAATAAACTCTATCGCAGAACAACTTCCACCCACTGTAAACAATGCCCGCTATGTAGATGACTTTGCTATATTTTGTCATTCATGCAATATGAGGGTCATTGAAAGGCAACTGCAGAAAACCATTGACCATCTTACAGCTTGGTCTTTGGCTAATGGGTTCAGATTTTCATCACAGAAGACTGTTTGTGTACACTTCTGTCGAAAACGTAATCTTCATCCTGACCCAGAATTAAGGCTTGGGCAAAATAACATCCCAGTTGTAGCAGAATTCAAATTCCTTGGACTTATTTTCGACAAAAAGCTGACATTTTTACAACATATTCGTCAGCTGAGGACAAGATGTGTCAAAGGGCTTAACATCCTTCGTGCTCTTTCGTCAACTTCATGGGGTGCAGATCGTTCTACCCTTCTTCGTCTTTACCGAGCACTTGTCCATTCCAAACTCGACTATGGGTCTCAGGTTTATGGTTCTGCTAGAGATAATGCACTTCGGTGGTTAGACCCAATCCACCATAGAGCCATCCGGACAGCCACTGGAGCATTTCGCACATCTCCTGTCCAAAGCCTTTATGTTGAAGCAAATGAACCATCTCTGTCTCTTCGACGTAAGCAGTCGTCCTTACAGTACGCCTTCAAATTAAAATCCCTGCCCGATCATCCCACGTGGCCATCCGTTTTTGAGCCGCGCTGGGAAAACCTCTACAACACCCGTCGGACTGCCAACAAACCTTTTGGTATTCGCATTCAAGGGCTGCTGAATGAGCTGAACTTGACGGTAGACAATGTTGCCCAGTCATCAAGGCAATTCTTTCCACCCTTTCCACCCTGGCATGCTTATTTTCCAACTTGCGACTTCTCCCTTAAGATCTGGGAGAAGGCTACTACACCGCCATCTGTCTACCAGCAACTCTTTGCATCACATAGACAGCAGTATTCTGACTTTCTGCCAATCTATACAGATGGCTCAAAGTTAGAATGTCATGTGGGATCTGGTGTTGTGTTCCCTCACAAAACATTATCCTATAAGATCCCACAAGAAACTAGCATTTATACTGCAGAGTTGCATGCAATACAATCAGCCCTAGATCACATTAAAAATCGCGACTACCAGAGGTATATGATTTACTGTGATTCATTGAGCGTATTACAGGCACTAGTATCGGTGAGGTATAACCCTCATCCGATCCTGTCCAGGATCCGGAAGATTCTTTTTTCTCTTATGGAATTAGAATTTGATATTCACTTTTGCTGGATCCCAAGCCACATTGGGATCTGGGGAAATGAATCAGCTGATGCCGCTGCCAAATCAGCCATTTCCCTGGATAATCATTGCCTGTAGTCCCCTATACAGACTACAGGCAAATAGTACATTCTAAATTACTCTCCCAATGGCAAGATTCTTGGCACGGACAGGCCACAAATAAATTACATCGCATTAAGCCTGTAATTACGCAATGGCAGTCCAGTCTATGCAGGGTCCGAAGAGAGGAAGTTGTTCTTGCTCGGCTCCGCATAGGTCATAGTCATCTAACACATTCCTATTTGCTGAGGGCGGATGACCCACCTATGTGTGAGATGTGTAATGTTATTTTAACTGTCTGTCATCTTTTTATCGAATGTCCTGTTTTTATAGAAGCACGCCGCTTGTGTTTTACTGCTTTTAATAATTTGACTGAGCCATTTACACTCAGTCAAATAATAGGTGACAGAGACAATATGTCCGACGTTTTTAACTTTCTACAAATTATTAATTTTTATACAAGGATCTAAGTTTTTATACTTTTTATGCTTTTACTTGGTCTTTTTTAACATAATAATTAATTGTTTGACGTGGTAGCCTTGGCTACCAAAATGTTTAGTAGCATCTTAAATTTGACTTGGCGCATTATGGCCTTAGCTGCCAATGCACCATTAAAAACCAAACCAAACCAAACCAAACACATGAGGAATTCTCTATGGAAGAGGGCCAGAGGTTTTATTATTATTATTGACCATATGGTGCAAGGAAGTCTGAGGCTTATGCTGCACCAGCAAAAAAAAAAAAAAAAAAATTCTGAATTATCCAGAGAGAGAGAGAGAGAGAGAGAGAGAGAGAGAGAGAGAGAGAGAGAGAGAGAAAGTAAAAGGAAATTAACAAGAAACAGAAGAATAATAATATCCAGCTCAGGATCATGGACAGATCAGACTAAGAGGGAGCTGAATGATTTTATAATAACTGTGACTTAAGTGGAAAGGAAATTGTTGAAGTTAAACTTAAGAATTAGACCTAGGGTGGATAGGATCCATCTAATTATATTAAGAGAGGCAGCAAAGGAAGTAAGCAAACCCCTAGCCATAATTATGAGAGCATCCTTGGAGTCATGAGAGGTCCCCACAGAATGAAGAGGGATCCAAGGATGACACAAGTAATTGCAGACCTGTTAGTTTAACTTCTGTTCCAGGGAAGATAATGGAGTCACTGGTTAAAGAAGTAATGCAGGATTGTCTAGACAAGAGTGAAGTTATAGTTCAGATTCAGCATGGATTTGTTAAGAGGAAATCATGTCTTACCAATTTGACTTACTGGTTACAAAAAATAATTTTGATAACGTATACTTGGATTTCAGGAAAGCTTTTGATACTGTTGCACATTGGGAAACTGCTGTAGAAATTGGAGCAGGATGGCATCAAGGGCAAGTTGCTGCTATGGGATGATTCAGTGGGAGAAGACAGATAGTGGTAAAAAACGGACACAGCTCTTTGTGGAAATGGAGTCCCCCAGGGTTTAGTATTGGGCCCATTTTTGGGCTATATATTCATCAATGATATATATGATGGTATATCAAGCTTAATTTCCAAGTTTACAGAAGATGACGAAGATTGGCAGGGTCGTTAATAACAATAATGACAGTATCCACCTGCAACAGATCTAGAAAAGTATGGCAGATGGGCTGAGAGATAGCAACTGAAGTATAACATTGACAAATGCAAAGTACTGCATATGGGTAGCAGTGACCCCAGAATGATGTACCAACTGTGCAGCACAACACTCAGGGTAGTGGAGAATGAAAACGATCTGGGGGGTGATTGTGCAGTCAGATATGAAGTTTTCTGAGAGTGCAGACAGACTGCCAGGACATCTCATGGGGTTTTGTAGGCCACACCTTGAATACTGGCCGACCGGGCTAGCCGAGTGGGTAAAGTACCTACCCGGCAACCCAAAGGTCGCGGGTTCGATTCCCGCTTCGGGCTTGGATCAAAGTACTGCAAAAACCTTGGGAGGTGCAATATGGCCACAGAAGCCGATGCGCCAACAACTACCAAATCAAAAAAAAAAAAAAAAAAAAAAAAAAAAAACCTTGAATACTGCATACAAGCCTCATTTTAGGAAGGATGTAGAGCTGCTGTAATAAGAACAGAGATGGGCCACAGGATTGGTAAGGGGAGACAAATGGGCGGTCTTAGCAAGAAACGCTTTAGTTCTTTAAATTGCATCATCTGGAGAATAGGCAATTGCAAGGTGATCTGATTGAGGTGTTTAAGGCTTTGAATTGTTTGAGAAATCCCAATTCTGGTGAAATTCTTCCTCTTTCCCAAATTGCGCACTTGATGGGATATAAATTCAAATTGAGGCAAGATGGTTGCAGAAATTTGCTTTTTGCCAGTGAGTGGTTGATTGCTTGTAAGAAACTACGATCTATAATTTTGGAAGTTTTGGAAACTTTTGGTGGGAATGGATAGATGAAATGGGAAGGTTTTTTTTTTTTTTTTGGCTGATGATGTGTAAGCTTGCTTTCTTGCATCATATTCATATGTCACTACTAATGCTAAGTCCTTAACAAGTAATTCCTGTGCTTACATTGAAATTCCTTTCCATAATGAAAAACTTATTTCATGTTACAACTTTTGATTGGTCCATACAGTACTTGAAACTATTACATTAACTCTTATTATACTGGAATGCTGCCAGGCATCATTTTTCCTGAATTTGATGAATGTACCATCACTGACAAAAATATTCTGGCAATGCACACCACCACCATATTTCCATTGAATTTTACTGTAAAAGAATGCATTTAAAAGTAATATCATAGTTTTAATAAAAGACTCTGCAAATCCCCAGTTTAAATTCCTGCAAATTTTGATTTTGCTGTTATTAGTATTAACACTAGTAGAGGCATACGATGCAAGAAAGCAAGTTTATGCAGCATCAGTCAAAAAAAAAAAAAAAACGCTCCAATTTCACCCCTCCATTCGTTCCAAATACCTGTCCAACTCAGCCTTATATTTATTTAGGCTATCAACGTCTACAACAAAAGATGGAAGTGTGTTCCACCAATCAACTACCCGCTGGCTAAAGGCAAACTTCCACACATCTATACTGCAACTGTCTTTCCTCAATTTGAATTTATGCCCTCTGAGGTGATTATTCTGAGCAAGAGAAAGAATCCCGGTGCCTCCTTAGCCAGGTGGGCAGGAGGAGCAGTACATAGCACACCCTTCTTGATTAGACAGGGTTCAGCCCGTGACCACCAAATATGCAGGATGCAGAAAAGTCAGGGAATGACTACTGCATATCCCCCCCCCCCGGAGCAATATGGTCTTAGTTGCTAATGCTCCTAAAAACCAAAATAAAAAACAAATAACAACAGGAAGAATCCCATCAGAACAGAGATGCTCAAACCATTCAAGGCTTTATACACCTCAATCAGATCACCTCGCAGGTACGTAGACAGTCTGCTACTCTTGCAGAATGTCTGCACAGCTCAGAAAACTTCATATCTGCCTACACAATTACCCCCAGGTCCTTTTCATTCTCTACCACTGTCAATGTAGTACCACAGAGTTGATACGTTACTCTGGGGTTACTGCTTCCCACATGTAGTACTTTACATTTGTCAATGTTAAACTTCATTTGCCACCTCTCAGCCCATCTGCTCAACTTTTCTAGATCCTGTTGCAGCAGCATATTGTTATTAGTGTCCTTAACAACCCTGCCAACCTTCTTATCCTCTGCAAACTTGGACATTAGCCTGATATACCGTCATCAATATCATTTATAAATACAGAACACAACAATGGACCCAACACTGAATCCTGAGGGACTCCACTAATAACATTAGTCCACGAAGAGCAGTGTCCATTGATTACCACTCTCTGTCTTCTGCCACTCAACCATCCCTTTACCCAGAGCAGCAATTTGCCTCCTGTGCCGCACTGCTCCAATTTGTGCAGCAGTCTTGATGTGCAACAGTATCAAAAGCCTTTCTAAGATCCAAATATATGATACCAAAGTTATTCCCTGCATCCAGTTGCTTTGTGACAACATCATAGTATCCAGTCAAATTGGTCAGACAAGACTTTCCCTTAACAAAACCATGCTGTGTCCGAGGTATAACTAAAGTCTTGTCTAGATTTTTTTTTTTTTTGTAGTTGTTGGCGCATCGTCTTCTGTGGCCATAATGCACCTCCCAAGTTTTTTGCAGTACTTTGATCCAAGCCTAAAGCAGGATTCGAACCCGCGACCTTTGGGTTGCTAGGCAGGCACTTTACCCACCCGGCTAGCCCGGTCGGCTAATCTAGATGATCCTGCAGTGCTTCTTTTACCAGTGCTTCCATTAATTTCTCTGGAACAGAAATGAAACTAACAGGTCTATAATTCCTTGTGTCGCCCTTTGATCCCGCTTTGTGAATTGGGGTCACATTTGCACATCTCCCATCCATTGGTACTTCCCCTGAGTCCAAGGAAGCTCTCATAATTATGGCTAAGGGTTTGCCTACTTCCTTGGACTCAACAAATTCTCCTCCACTTTTCTCTCAATTATTACAAAATCGTCTATCTCACTGCCAGAGTTTAGTTCACCTCTGGCATTCCCCTCCCTGAATAACTCCATGTGTGAATGTAGATGCAAAATACTCATTTAGTTTGTTAGCCACCTGAGCAGAATCATCAACAGTTGAACCATCAACTTGGACCAATCTGATTCATCCCTTTCCTTCTAGAGTTTACATAGGTAAATAACTCTTTGCTGTTTTTCTGTGCATCATTTGCCAAAGATTTCACATAATCTGCCTTTGCCTGCCTAACCTCATTTATGACTTGGTTACAGACCAGTTTGTATATGTATCATAGGCTTCTGTGTCACCTGTTAATTTATATGTATTCCATGCATTTTTTTTCTCTGCCACATGTCTAATTAGTTCATCTGACATCCATTTAGGCCTAAACCTTGAACAATATTTCTTAGTTGGTATGTAAAGCCTAGTAGCTTCCAAGATAAGTTCTTTGAATGCTTTCCATTTTGATTTTGCTGTTGGTAACATCATCAGTTGGTCCCACCATATAGAATTTAAATACTGTCTCAGATCTCCATAGTCGCCTTTTACAAAAGCAAAATCACTTCCCTTTACCCTTGATGGTAGTTACCTCTTTGAGTAAATCCCACTTTAACCCACTGTGATCACTTCCACCTAGTGGTTCCTTTATCTATAGATTCTTAATGCATGAAGAATCACTACTGATAATCAGATCAAGAGTATTACTCCCTCTAGTTGCCTCCTGAACATGCTGATGTTGGAAACAATCATCCAATAAATCCACAAAAGCTTTGCTGGTGTGTGAATGACGACCCCACAAATTCCAGTCGATATCCGGGAAATTAAAATCCTCCATTATAAGACACTGATTTACTGGCTCAGTCTATTTCTCTGCACAATTGCTCATTATACTCATCAGATTCATTAGCCATATAACACATACCTACTCTCATTTTTCCTTTCCCAGTGCTTATGTCACACCAAACAGACTCAACATTGCATTGTCCACCAACATCAATTGGATGCACTTCTTTATATTTTATGTGTTTCTTAACTAACAACATAACCCCTCCTCCCTTCCTATCCTGTCGATCCATCCTGTACACATTGTACTCCCCAAATTCCAGTTGTGCAATCCTTATATCTCTGTGACACTGTCTCTGATATCCCAACAATATATGGCTTTGATGTTTTGACCTACACTTCACATTCATCAAGTTTATTTACCAAACTCCTAGCATTGCTGTACACGGAAGCATACATGCACCTGTTCCTATTCTTAGTTTCCCTAACACAACCCATTTGTTTACTTTTACTACAATGACCCCCAGCAGTCTCTGATATACTCTGCATCTTGTTTTCCAGGCTGCTGCTCATTCCAATAGAAGCAGTGCAAGAATTACTTTCACCTCTGCCAGTGGCTACTGTTAATCGATTAGTCCTTGTATCCCCCCAAGCTAGCAGTTTTCCAACCCATATAACACTGCCTCGATAGCATCAGCAAATATTCTTGCATGCTTTCTATTTATTTATTTCTACAGGGATGTAGAAGCAGTCTCTTGTGTTAACAAGCACAGACCAGGCTGAGAAAAAATTCTATCCCTTGAGCCTTGCAAAATCTCTCCATGGCCGAATTGATCTACAAGGCTCTCATCATATACTCCCTCCTATCTTGTCTGGGCAGAATTGCAGACACTTTCAAATTCAACCCTAATTCACGGCTTTGTTTCAACAGTGACCTAGACTTATTAAGTAATTCTGCCAGTCTCCTACTCTTAATATCATTAGTTCCAATGTGTACAACAGTACCACCTTTTGTGCCCTTAAAAGATGATGTGTGCTCTACAGTGTCATCAACCTTTGCCCCTAGCAAACATACCCTGGTCCTTTTCCACCTATCCTTTTTACACAATATGTTCTCTGTTTACCTTACAATAGTCACCGACAACTCTAGTTCCTGTTGCCACTGTGTTGCATGATGTTCAAGTGCAAGCTCTGGTGTTGATGTGGGCAGCTGAGAGCTTGCTCCTATGAGGGCATCCACCCTGTCCTTCAAGCTCTCATATAGGCCCATACAAACACTGAATTATTACCTGATTTCCTCACACTCCTCACATCACGCACACACAAAGACATTCCCCTTGGCAATATGTTTGATTTCTCCACAAACATCAAACAAGCAGTGCATTTTAAAAGGCTGTGATTCAGAATGCAGCTCCCCCCCCCCTCAGTTCTCCCCTGAGCCACAGCACTCCCATTAGCTTTAGCCTTTTGCTTTGCTGCTCTGTTCTGAGTTATGATTTCGATTCAGTTTCAATAAAGTTCAATTTCAATACAAATTTATAACCCTAAACTTATATCCCAATGGAGTTATAACACTATATACATGGTTTTTTTTTTTTTTTTTTCCTGTATTGAGTTTTATCTCTGAGTTTCGTTATATAAATTCTGTTAATAATGCTACGTTTGTAAAATCTAAATCGTTATATGTATTTAGAAAAAAAAAAAAAAGAAAAAAAAGTCAAATTTAATTGATAATGAAGTTTAACAAGATTAATAATTTTTACTGATTAATCGATAATACTGTATACTGTACTAAGCTATTGCTATCTAATATGGGTTATAACGTTGTATTGTATAACAGTGGCAGCAAGTTACGAATGGTAAATCTATGAACACTAAGTATTTCTTGTCTAGGTCTATAAGCTACTTATAGAAAATAATTTAATATAACAATTAAGTCAATAAAACAGCTAAAAACTCTGTGTTCGCTGGAGCTGCAAAAACTTGTAAAACACGTAGATTGGATACCTTTCTGATACTAAGTAATAACCTACAAAATCTCTATCGAAATTAAAAATTAAACTAAATATCGTAACTAGGAATATGAAGCTACTTCTAGAAAATAAATTAATATGCCAATTTAAGTCAATAAATCAGCAAAAATTAAAAAAAAAACTTCTCTATTTGCTGGAGCCATAAAACCTTCGCCTGAACAAGGCTACTCTCGTTCCCAATTAATGTTTTCAAAAATCTATACTTTCAATTTATTAAAATTTAAACATGCAATTTCGAGAAGTGTTGAATATTAACCTTAAGAATGCTTTAATAACTCTGTCAGTATTATTGACCATCCATAATTGAAAGCAAATGGCTATATTAAATAATCAATTTTGAGTTTATGGATTCTTTATTTTAAACAGATTTTGCAATATTTTTATACCTTTCAGATATTAAATAAGTATCCGTTTATAAAATTTTAATTCATTATTTAAAATGATTTTTTGACCATCCTCTACTTCACACCTTCACATTTCAGAGGACTGCACAGGTATCTTCACCATATTTTTCCTGTGCTTAGCTGTATAGAAATATATATTACCCTTCTTTAAGTAATCTCGGACCGTGGGAGACTACAGTGGTCTCAGACAGTTTTTGAATTCTATGCAATGGGACCAACTGATGTTACCAATAGCAAATTTGTTTGCATTCAGAAAAGTAATAGTAGAAGCTACTATTACTTTTCTGAATAGTATGCTTTTCATTCTAAGAAATACTGTTTAATACCTAAATGGTCATCATAGAACTAATAAGATGTCTGGCATAGAAGTAAAGTGTATACGATGCATATAAATTACACTGAACAACAAATTTTTGGTCATAGTTTGTTACAAGCATGAAAGTGAGTTTACTTTATAGAATTTGGCACAATTTTAAGCATTATTTCTAAACACAGAAATAGTGCTTAAAATGGAAGATTGGCTCTTGTTTTCAAAAAAATTAGTTTTTTATATTTGTACAAGTTATTTTTTATAGGTAAAAAGGCCTACACGCTCTGGATTCGTTATTCTATATTCTCTATTATGTAGCACAGAATGGAACATAAAATAAAATGATTTGTTGTTAAACTAGGTTTAATGTTAAATACATACAATAAACAATAAAACAGAATATGTTAGATACATACAGTAACCAGAAATACCAAAAGCTTTTGGGATTTATGTTGCCCTTCATCAGTTAACTATTGGGACTTTTAGGAATGTAGAACTTAAGAGCATGCAGTGGCAGTCATGCACAGTGAACTGCATGAAGCAACAACTAACTGTTGGAAGTTGAAGTCTGTGGTATGGGAACATTCCCGTCATTTGTCAGTCATGAGAATGGTTGCTTCAGTAACCCCCAGGAGCTCACACCTGGTGAGTATGTGCTCGTCACACCCAGGGTCCTGAGCTGGATATCATCATTCTTCTCTTTCTTGGTGATTCCCTTCTATTTTTGACCTCTCTGTCTCTCTCTCTCTCAGGGGTAACTCAGAATTAATTTTTTTATTTTTTTTTTGGCTGGTGTAGCAAAAGCCTCAAGCTTCCTTGCACCATATGGCTAATAATAATAATAATAGGATGAACATGACATCCTCTGTTTCTGTTGATGGAAGTATTAGAGCATGTGATATGCAGTGACTCCAACCAGGCGCCGCATCAGTAATGGCGGGACTGATCGACAACTATGACATCACGGCATGGGTCGATGTTGTGTTGACCAGAAGTGCTCAGCAATGGCCGAGAGTTCTGTGTTTGCTAATCGAATGGCTCTTTCGTGTTCTGAAATACGTTTACCGAGTCTTCTGCCAGTTTCCCCGACGTAGCAGCTAGTGCAGTCACGGAAAGCAATGTGGTAGATTAGTTCACTCTGTAGTAATGTGGGAACTGGTGTTTTCACTTTAGAGATGGGGGATCACAATTTCCCGCCTGTGAGTTGTACGCACTTTATCTCATGAGATTTCAGGACCCTAGAAACCTGATGTAAAAGGTTTCGGTAGTATGGGATAAAGGTGCTCGCGTCGGGATCATTACATTGACTGGTCCTGTTGGTCGCTACGTAGTCATGGGCCTGTAGTTTGCACCTATCTAGGGTACTGGTGGGATAACCACATCTCGTAAGATCTCTCTTGACTCTAGCAATTTTGGTGCATCTCTCTTCTGCAGAACTAGTGGGTCCACACGCGAATTAACAAGGCCCGTGCAGGGCCAAGAAGATGGCTGTGCATGTGTGCTGACTGGTAGTTGGTAAATTGACCAGCACACATTGGCTTGTGATAGACTGTTGTTTTCAGGCGTGTGCCTTCACATCACACCAGGGTGTCCAAGTATGGTAGGGTATTGCCCGACTCTAGTTCGATAGCGAATTTTATGAAAGGTGATAGAGAGTTAAGGTGGTCTAAGAGTCTGTTGCCCGAATTTCTGGGAATAACTACAAACACATCATCCATGTAGCGACACCAAAAAAAGTAATGGGATCTGGTATACTCGTAAATGCACGACCCTCCAATTCTTCCACTACGATGTTTGCCATGACTGAGCTAACTGGGGAACCCATGGCTGTGCTGTGCACCTGTTGGTAAATGGAGTCATCGAACATGATTGCCCCACCAGTTAAGCACAATCTGAGAGCGGGGTAAATATCATCTGAAGTTAGTTGGGTACTGTTGCTAAGGGTCTGGTCACTATCCAAAAGTTCCTTGGCACATGTAATGGCAAGCTCAACAGGGATGGAAGTAAATAGGAACACTATATTGAACGAGGCCATGACTTGATCACTTGAGATTGATAGGGCTTGAATCCGTCCTATAAATTCACTACTGTTGGAAACAGTGTTGGTGGTCTTGCCTACAATGGGGAGAGAGGAGCTCGGGGCTCTTCTCTCCCTGTCACATTCCTATCTCCTGAGGGCTTTTGTGTAGATGTGTAGATTTTGTGGCATCATTTTAATTGAATTTAAATCTTTTAGTAATGAATACTGTATGTTTTGCCCATCTGTCTTAAGCACGCAGACAGATCTTGATGGCAATGTATCAGATATATTCAAGTTTTTTCTTAAAGCTTATTAATTTATATAATTTTATTTGGAGTGCTCTATATGTTATAACTGTTTTATATATTATATGTTAATTAGTTATATCATTTTACATGTGTATTTTATACCTTTTGACATATTGCACTATAGTCATAGATTCTGATAGTCATGATAGTCATGAACCAAACATAAGTTGAGGTATGAATTATTTCAAAGGTTTATAAGGTGATTGAAATTTTTAAATATTTAAGACAGACATTTAATCTGTTAACTAACTGTGTAGGGCAGAAGAGTTATACACTTTAGTAACTATCACCAAATCTTTCCTTATTCATGGCAGGATCCCCTTGATGTGGGCACTTGTACATGGTGAGGGGACTTCCCAGTAATGCTGCTGGTTTTCCAGATTAGCATCACTGGGATCTAATGCCCATACCTTGGTTCCAGGGTTACATCATTGGAATCCGGCGTGTGCAGCCGTGCGGCGCGACCCGTGGAATTCGGAAAGGGGGGATCCTGGTGGTTGAGGGGGCTCAGCCTTAATACACCACTTTGGTCCCTGCTTCGACAAGACAGGTGGTTCCCGGACCGGCCCGACTGGGATCTATCAGCGGGTGGTTCTTACTGCTAGGGTCAACTGCATTCCAATGAGTCTCCCTCCCTTTGGTCCTGGGATGGGATCAAGGCTTATTGGAAACGTGGGTATGGTGCTCCTAAGCGAACTTGGCGTCCCATTTTTGTATGCAGTACGTGCTAGTTCACGAGTGGGCGTCCCCTCGTAGGGCTCCGTGGTTGGTGAGGTACTTAGGGCATAGGAAATTTTTATCTTCCTCATATGAGTAATTTAAATTCTATTTCCTCTGGGGCCCTAACAAGGCCCCTACCTAATCGAGACGATAACACAGACAACACCTCTGTCAAAAGAGCCAGAACTGAGGGTAAAACACCATCTGTAACACTGCTTTTCCTCATTCTCCCTTCGACCGGAGAGCAGTCAATTGGATTGATAACCTTCTTTATCCAGAAAGGATTAGAAGGGTTGGCAGGATCACCTAAATCTGTAAAACGACTGCGTTCTGGCGACCTTTTGGTCGAAGCTACAACTATGAAACAGGCGGAAAAAATCCTGAAAGCCACATCAATAGGGGGAATACCTATCACCATAACCCCCCCACAAAACTTTGAACTCTTCACGAGGTCATTTCAGAGTGGGACCTTCTTCTTGTCTCTGAAGAAGAGATCTGCTCCGAATTGAAAGAACAAGGAGTGACGGCTGCCAAAAGAATATCAATGCGAAAGGATGGGAATCTCGTCCCTACCTGAGTTCTCATCCTAACGTCTAACACCCATTGCCTCCAAGTTCCATCAAGGCAGGGTACTTAAACTGCCCAGTGAGGATTTATATTCCAAGCCCACTGAGGTGTTTTAAATGCCAAAAATAGGGCCACTCACAAACGGCTTGTCATGGTAACCCTGCCTGTGCTCGATGTGGTGTGAAACATCACGAGAGCAAGGAATGTTCAGCTTCCAAACCGATTGGTGTAAATTGCCAAGGAGCGCACCCTGCCTATTCCAGAGCATGCCAGCAGTGAAAGGATGAAAAAGAGATCCAAAAACTAAAAACAGAGCTGAATATCTCCTACCCAGAGGCTAGAAAATGCATACAACCAATAAATAGCAGGAAGCCTTCATATGCCCAGAAGGTTTCTGCGAAGTGCACTATCGGTACACAAACTGAGATGACTGTACCACCAAGAGAGTCATTCACTCCAATTGCACGCTATTTATTGAGTTCACAAAAGCCCACCAAAAAAACACAGTCAGCTGCCACTCCTATATCCGTACCTCATAGTGCTCCACCACTACCAAAACCAAGTGGTAAAGAGCCACCAGTATTAACAGAAAAAATGGATGTAGAGGACAAGAAGGTACCGGATGAATCAGTCTTGGAACTCTTTGCAGAGGAAGAAATGGACACGGGACAGCATCCATTTTTCCCCAAAAAAGATAAATCCAAGACTGACAAAAGTAAGCCCTCAGTACCTCGGAAGCCGCCTGATGGACCCACCAAGCCAAAATAATGGCTAATTTCCTACAATTGAATTGTCGTGGATTCTGGCGAAATACTGATGACATCAAGGCCCTCCTGGAAAAGCATGAGCCAGTTTGCTTTTGCTTGTAGGAGACTTATCTAAAGGCAAATGATGATCCCACCATGCATAACATCACAATTTTTCCTAAGGATAGAATTGCGGATGGTCCTGCTCATGGAGGAGTGGCTATCCTTGTGGGCAACCAGACCCCAGTTCAGCGCTTGATAGTTACAAACAGTATAGAGGCTGTTGCAATTCACCTTTCAGTGGGATTTTTATTAACCGTCTGCTCTGTTTATTTGCCACCTGGGACTGGCATCTCCCAGGAAGACCTTGATGATCTTATAACGCAGTTGCCTCTCCCTTTCTTCCTTCTCGGGGATTTTAATGGACATAACAACCTGTGGGGTAGTGCTAGCATCAATAGAAGGGGACGAGTCATAGAGCGTATGCTAAATAACAATGACCTTTCCCTTCTAAATATTGGAACAAACACCTTCTTCCACATGCCTACCCGTACCTTTTCTGCCATTGATCTCTCTATCTGCTCCACTTCTCTATTCTCTTTACTCACTTGAGAAGTGGAGGAGAACCCATACGGAAGTGATCACTTCCCTGTGATAACCTCGTTACACAGTGGGAGACTGTGTCTTCCTTTCAGGTTGCCATGGTGGAAGACTGATCAGGCTGACTGGACTGCCTTCCAACATCAGGCAAATTTTGATATCAGTACCGTCAGTCAGGAGCCTGTTAATGATGTAGTAACGTACATCACAGAAAATATCGTCCACACAACTGCGAATGCCATCCCAAAAACATCTGCCTGGTTTCCACCATTTCCAAAACCATGGTGGAATTCACAATGCACAGTAGCAAAAATAGGTTCAAAACAAAGCGTGGGAGATATTCCGCTGATGGAATATCTCCCACGACCAACCTTATAGCCTTTAAACGTGCCCGAGCCAAAGCACGCTACATCTGCCGACAGAGTCAAAAGGAATCGTGGATCCGTTTTACTTCATCAATTACTCAGTTCACTAGTTCTAAGTTGGTCTGGGATAAAATCTGGAAAATAAAGGGAAAATATACATCTCACACTTCTTCAATCCTAGATTATAATTGATGCACTATTGGAGATCCAACTGCAATAGCCAATTCTCTCGGGGAAACATTCCCTAACATCTCTGCAACATCTTCGTATTCCCCAGAGTTCCTGTTCCTGAAACATAAAATCGAAAAACGGGCACTTAATTTTAAGTCTAAGAGCATTTATCCCTACAATGGGTCATTCACTATACAGGAACTGAAAAGAGCCCCTCATTCTTAACGAAGCAAGTGCTGTTGGACCAAATGACATCCATTATGAAATGATTAAGCATCTTTCACCAAAATCTATGGATTATCTGCTCCTTCTATGTAACAGAATCTTTATTGAAGGGCAGTTTCCTGATTCCTGGTGCAAGGCAATTGTTCTTGTCTTTGCTAAGCCAGGAAAGGATCGAAAAGTCACTACTAATTGGTCTATTGCTCTGACTAGCTGTCTGTGCAAAATCCTGGAGAGAATGGTTAATTTTTGTTTTATATGGTATGGTATTTAGAATCAACTGACCTCTCCAGCATCCAGTGCGACTTCCGAAGGAACTGGTCCACTCTGGACCATCTTATTAGACTGGAAACATCCATCCGGGATGCTTACCTAAAACGTCAACATTTGGTGTCTGTATTCTTTGACATGGAGAAAGCGTATGACACAACTTGGAGATTTGGCATCTTAAAAGATTTGCATAGCCTTGGTCTTAGAGGGCATCTCCCCATTTTTATTAAAAACTTTTTATCCAATTGATCTTTCCAAGTTTGCGTGGGATCCTCACTCTCTCGTTCCTTCAGCCAAGAGGAGGGAGTACCACAAGGATCAGTATTAAGTGTCATGCTTTTCGCCATCGAAGTAAATTCCATCACAGAACAACTTTCTCCAACTGTAAATCGTACCCTCTATGTTGATGACTTCAGCATATTTTGTCAGTCCTATAACATGAGGGTTATCAAAAGATGACTGCAAAAATCCATTGATTACCTAAATTCGTGAGCACTGTCTAATGGATTCAGTTTCTCGCCGCAGAAGACCATTTGCGTACACTTTTGTTGTAAGCGTGATCTTCATCCTGAACCTGAATTAAGGCTTGAACAAAATGCTATTCCAGTAGCGGCGGACACAAAAATCTTGGGACTCATATTTGATAAAAAGCTGACATTTCTGGATCACATCCATCAACTCCATACAAAATGCACAAGAGGCTTGAATATTCTCCGCTCTCTCTCTCCTCTACATCTTGGGGTGCGTGCGGACTGATGCACTCTTCTACAGCTTTACTGTGCACTTGTACGATCTAGACTAGATTACGGGTCCCTGGTATACAATTTGGCCAGAGACAGTGTACTTCGATGGCTGGATCCTGTCTATCATCAGGCTCTCCGCATCGCTCTTGGAGCATATCAAACATCTCCTGTCCAGAGCTTATATGTTGAAGCAAACAAACCACCGTTATCAGTCTGACGCAAGCAGTTGTCTCTAAAGTATGCTTTAAAACTGAAATCCCTGCCAGACCATCCTACGTGGCCATTCATTTTTGAGCCACAATGGGGAAATTTGTACAACACCTGTAAGACTGCCAATCATCCTTTTGGTATTTGTCTCCAAGAGCTACTCAAAGAACTTAAGATCAAGGTAGACAAGGTTTCCCAAACACCAAAGCAACCCCTTCCACCCTGGTATGCTCTTGTTCCAGCATGTGACTTGTCCCTTAGAAATTGGGGAAAATTGGATACTCGATCATCTGTCTACTGCAGCTTTATTCAGCATACCGAACTGAAGCCGTCTGTGTAAACCAGTTTACACAGACGGCTTGAAGTCGGAATCACATATGGGATCTGCTTCTGCCTTTGCAGACACCACTACATCGGAGCAGATTCTCTCTGAATACAGCATATTTACTGCAAAGCTGCACGCTATAGAGTTAGCCTTGGATCACATTAGTAAATGCCAATACCAACGGTTCATTTTATATTCCGACTCTCTCAGCGTGTTACAGGTTTTAATAACTGTGAGATATAATTCCCATCCAGTTCTGTCTTGCATTCAGCAGAAGATTCACTTTCTCCATGAACGTGAATATGATATCCGCTTCTGCTGGATTCCCAGCCGCATTGGGATTTGGGTAAATGATTTGTCTGACACTGCAGCAAAATCAGCAATTCTCAATAATAATCGCTGCCTGTAAGTCCCCTATACAGACTACAGACAAATAATACACTAAAAGATATAATCCCAATGGCAGGATTTGTGGAATAGACAGACTACGAATAAATTATATCATATAAAGCCTGTAATTGAACCGTGGCAGTCTAGTCTGCGCAGGAATCATAAGGAGGAAGTTGTTCTTGCCCGAATCCATATAGAACATAGTCATTTGACTCATTCCTATTTGCTGAGGTTTGATGATCCTCCTATGTGTGAGTCCTGTGGCACAATTTTATCAATCAGACACATTTTAATTGACTGTCCAGTTTTTAGCAATATACATTTTACCACTTTTAACCATCTGACTGAGCCGTATACACTCAGTCAGATTTTATCCGACAATGACCATGTTTCTGCTATTTTTAGCTTTTTGAAATCAGTAAACCTTTTTACTCATATTTAAAAAATCTAACTTGTCATTGTTACTTGTTTATTGATATTTGTCTTTTACAGTTTATATTTTTTTTTTTATACCTTGACTTCGGAGTAATATGGCCTTAGTTGCTAATGCCCCTAAAAACAAATAACAACAACAACAATATACCTTGACTTAATGACCTAATTCATTAGGCCACTGAAAGTTTTACTTTTTTATGACCAGGTTTTAGTGCATTATAGCCTTAGTTGCTAATGCACCAATAAAACCCAACCAACCATCATGGCAGGATTAATGTTTTTTTTTTTTTTTTATCATAAGTGTAGTATTAAAACGTTTCCTTGAATTAAAATGCTATTTTCATGGGCAAAATATATTTGACTTACCTTATATTTATCAATCATCAGTCTAGTTGAATTTCAAAATTGATTAGAATATCAGTTTATTAAAGATATATTTAGCAATATATCTTTAATAAACTTTTTTTAATAAAAAAAAAAGTGATAAAATAATTAAAATATAGTTAATATTCTAAATTTGTATATTTTTTGCTGGATAGTAAACCCAGAAAGTTTTATGACTATCTTGGTTTCAGTTTCGTAAACTAAACGTAACTGTATTGGAATTCATATTCATGTCTGGAAAGTTCAGGAAACACTCTTATTCCACAACTAAACATCTGTAGTAATGTGTGTTTAATTTTAACTTGAATTTATAGTATAGTGTGTAGGGTTGTGGCCATTGTTTAGTTTATTTTATATATATTATTTATTAAATTATTAATGTGAAGGCAAAATAACCACCATAGTAAATCTATTATGTATGACTTTCACAAATACAGTGCATATGTCAAATTTTCTGATTACTTTTTTTTTTTTTTTTTTTCAAAAAACTGGAACTTATTTTTTGTTTACTTGCATAAATAATTTAAATTATTTTATTTAATAGTCAGAATGGTTTCATCGATATGAAGCATGTGGAGATTTTTTACAACGTTTATCATCTCACGATTTGCTAAATTTTGTAAACTTCATTACTTTTTCTTATCAAGCTATCGATAAGGTATGTAAGTTGATATTTATTTATTCATTCTCCAATGTTCTCTTTAAATCTGTTATGATTATCTATTTATGACATTACTGATTTTCAGTAATAAATTTTTATTCTCATTGTTTCTTGTTATTGTACAATTATGTATGTTTAATTTAGAGTGTAAGAAAGTCTGGTATAACCTCTACTAAGATATTTACTTAGTACAGGTTATACCAGATATTTTGCATAAGTTTTCAAGCATCAGTATAGATGACCCCCCCCCCCCCCAAGTATCAAAGTAATATTCCTGTAACACAGTCTTTAGATCAAATGGCAAATATCCAAATGTTCAAAAATCAGTTTTAAATAGATTTTTGAACATTTCAGGTTTAAGTTTGTATATTTATATAGCAGAGAATTAACTTGTAAGAAAAGGAAAGTTCCCACTTTTTTGTATTTTATCCATCCATTAAACCTAACCTACTAACTTCAGACTTTGTCACTAAATTTTGACTCTTGTTGGCTCCTTGTAGCAGGATTGTTAACCAATAAAATAAAAAATAAAAATTATTCAACGAGACCAAAATACTTAAAGTGTCCAACATAATTATGCTAGACTGTTAATTGCAGAAACCATTGAAATTCAATTTCATGACAATTCTATTAACGTTCGCCATCCATATCTAATCTCAGATTTGTGGTCTTTTACATGCGTGCAGGAAAACAAATAATCATGCAAGCGTGAAGACAAATAATTTCTCTACTTAAGATTCCAGCTCACATGTACTCCACGTTATTTCTATTCCTGTGATGAAGACATATGATCAAAAAGCCACATCAGCTTCAGGAAGGAAAGTTGTTTTTCAAAATTTGTTAGGATTTTTTTTTTTTAATTTTTAATTGTTTTTTTTTAATTGTGTTTATTACTGTAATCATTTTGCGTTAATTTTATATTCATTTTAATTTCTGGAGAGTGTCATATGGAAGTGTTCTACGTAAATTTCTCTTATTCTTTTAAAAATATTGAAATACAACTTAGAACATATTGAACATTGTAGCTCTATTTTATTCTACTCACATTAATAAATGTAGAAAACAAGAATAGGCCCAACACCGAACCCTATTGAACATTGTAGCTCTATTTTATTCTACTCACATTAATAAATGTAGAAAACAAGAATAGGCCCAACACCGAACCCCTGGGGATTCCACTAATAACATTAGTCCATGAAGAGCAGTGTCTATTGATTACCACTCTCTGCCTTCTCTCACTCAACTGTCCCTTTATATGTAGCAGCAACTGCACTTCATGCCATACTGCTCCAATTTTTACAGCAGTCTTCCATGTGCAACAATATCAAAAACTTTTCTGTAATCCAAGTACAGTCAGTCCTTGTATAGTGCAATAGTTGTGTGCCTAGAAACGCTCGTGCAATATAAATAACAGGCCCTATGGGAAAAATATGATTAGGTGCCATCACCCAAGATTGAACACACATTTGTAACCAAAACATTACCAAACACAATAAATAATCGTAATAAAATACTTACGTATTTTATTACGACTATTATGTAATAAAATATTGCTAATGCTTTTGTTTCTATTGTAAGCAAACTTGTTATGTGTTTGATTTTCTATCCAAACAGATGACAGCTATCTTTTCCAATTCTTTGTGTCTTGATCTAATGGATTTTATTACACTTGGAGTTGTTCCTGCTATGAAAGTGTTTTTATTTTCTCTGCATTCTTTCTAATTCTCAGTGTTGCCTCATTTAGGCCTGTAGCACGTGCAATATCACATGTTCTTTCATTTTGCTCAAAGCGTTTCAGAATTTCATATTTTTTTCTCTACAGACAGAGGCGGATTGGCCATAAGCCTTACTGGGGAAACCCCAGTGGGCCGGAGGCCAGAAGACGATGGAGGCCGGTGTGATTTTGGCCATAAATGCTAGTATGAGGCCGCATTTTCTCGGGTAAGATTTTTGACCCAGTCCACCTCTGTCTATCCATATTGCTTTTCTTTTTCTCTCTGAATATGTAGTGTCTTCACCAGGATGCTTCCTTTTCACACCTTTTAAGTATTTTACTCATTTTTAGGGAATAAAACACAATTACAAAATGAGGAGGCAAGCTTGATACACATAAACAAAGCTGTGCACGTGTAGCAATTTAAATAAACAACACCATAAAGGCAGAGATGCACTATTGACACCTCACTAGCTCACATTTTACTAAAGCACATTTCTGGGGTTACTTAAAACAATAAAAACAATTTCCAGTTGCGTTCCTGCTAGCGGAATCTGTTACAAACGGGTGTAAACTCGGTCTAATTGCATTTCCAAAAATACTGATAGCTGGAATTGTGTGGGCTTTTACGTTATTATGGTGAAATGTGTTTACTCTTCACTGATATAAAAAACATAAATACATTTTCAGAATCTTCTCTTCATTCCTATCGTGTTACATTCAGTTGGGGTGATTCCACGTTCAACTGCCATTTCTTGTAAACACAGGCGAATAATGCATAAGCAAATTCAGTTCATGTTACATGTGATATTGTTCCCATATTTATAAATCGTGTATGATCAAATTCGTGTAGTGTAAACACATGTGATACAAGGACTGACTGTATGTGATATCAAAATTTTTTGCTTTCAGTTCCTTTGTGACTGCATCATAGTAACCAATCAAATTGGTCAGACAAGACTTCGCCTTAACAAACCCATGCTGTGTCTGAAATATAAGCGTAGTCTTGTCTAGATGATCCTGCAGTGCTACTTTAACCAGTGACTCCATTATTTTCCTCGGATCAAAAATTAAACTAAAAGGCTGTAATTACCCATGGGACCTCTCTGAATCCAAGGATGCTCTCATAATTATGGTTAAGGGTTTGCTTACTTCCTTTGCTGCCTACTTTAATATAACTGGATAGATCCCATACTCATCATGTGCCTTTCTTATGTTTAACTTCAACGTTTTCTCTTCCACTTTACTCTCAGGCATTACAAAATCATTTCATTTAGGCGCCTCCGTAGCCAGGTGGGAAGGAGCAGCAGTGCGTAGCACACGTTTCTTGATTAGACCGGGGTTCGAGCCCATCACCACCAAATACGGAGGATGTGGAAAGGTCAGGGAATGACCACTGCATATCCCGGAGCAATATGGCCTTAGTTGCTAATGCTCCTAAAAACCAAATAACAACAACAACAAAATCATTTAGCTCGCTCTGAATTTTCAACAGAATTTCTCATATGTGAATGTAGATGGAAAAATACTCATTCAGTTTGTCTACTATCTGAGCAGGATCATCAACAATTGAACCATCAGTAGTGTACCGATCTGATTCATCCCCTTCCTTCTATTGTTTACATAAGTAAAGAAGTCCTTGCTCCTTTTTCTTTTCATCATTTGCCAAGGATTTCTCATAATCTACCTTTGCAGAAGCTCACCCTGATTACTTTCATTAATCACACTGCGAATCTTTGTATCATCTGCAAACTTTGACATTAAGCCTGATATTCCTTCATCAGTATGATTAATAAATATTGAAAACAACAATGCACTCTGAGGGATTCCAATAGTAAAATTTGTTCATGAAGAGCACTGTCCAATGATAAACACTTTCTATCTTCTTCCCTTTATCCATAGCAGTAACTTGCCCATAATGCCACATTTATGTGGTCAGATGGGTCAGTTGGCATTGTCCTGCAATTTTGAGGGGGAGCCTACTCCCCCCCGGTAGGTTGAACAAAATTAAGATGTGTTACTTAATATTGTTTTTTTTTTTTTTTTTTTTTTTAACTTCAGATCAGTTTTGTGGGACAATGAAAAAATATGAAAGTTGTGCAGCAAAGAGAAAGTGTGCCAAATTACAAGAAGAAGCTGTCAAAAAATCCAAATCAATTACTGACCTCGTAATTAGACATCAGTGTGAATCAGAGAACGACCATTCTGATCTTGATAATCAGGCTGTGGGACCAGGACCAGCTACAGAAGGTAAAACTCACAAAGAAACTGATAGAGCAAACAGTGGAACCACAATTGCCAACTGAAGCTGATAATAATAAAAAAAAAGGGTCCACAGCTGTAAAAGCCTCCACATCACAAATCGACATTGGACTTATTGAGAAGAGGAATAGAATTGACACTGAATCATTTCTAAAAGTTCAGGACTTTGAAGTACCAACTGATGTCCCCAAGGATAAGGATAATCACTCATTTCCAACTCACCTTTTTACAGTAACATTGACAAATGGAGAGAAATATAAATGAGACTGGTTGTATTGGGGTCAAGTGAAGCAAACACTGTATTGTGCACTTTGCTTTTTGTTTACCAAGGGGGGGTGTCTCTTATAATGTGAGTGTATTAACCAGTCATCCAGGATGGAGTAAATTAAAAGATCACATTCCAAATCATGAAAATTCTAACATACACAAGGAAAACTATATTGCATGGAAAGAAGTAAGTAAGGTAGCAATGAGCGGTGCCTCTACTTCAATTGACAATTATATTGTTGACCAACTCAAGGCTGATAATGCATCACATAATTCAGCAGCACTGATAATGCAGCACATTACGTGCTGCATTATCAAAAGCCTTCCTGAAATCCAAGTATATGATATCAAAATTAGTTTTTGCATCCAGTTCCTTGCTCGCTGCATCATAATAACCTACCAGGTTGTTTAGACAAGATCACCCATTAACAATTACATGCTGGGGCTGCATGTAATTGTTAAATTGCATTACTTCTTTAATCGGTGACTCTGTTTCTGGAACAGATGTTAAGCTAACAAGTCTGTAATTACTCTTGTCACCTTTTGATCCCCTTTTATGAATTGGGGTTACATTTGCACATCTCCAGTCCATACAGACCTTCCTTGAATCCAAAGTGAAAGAATTCATTCCACTCCTTTCTGCTCCAAGAAATGATCGCTTGCATTCTCTAATGACATAAATGCTATAATCATTTTAGAGGATATTACTTTTGATTCATTGAAATAGAGGTTTTTCCTTGCAGTTGAATGATGTAAAATGTAACAGCTTTGTTACAATACTGGGAGCATGCTGTCTTCATTTCTGTTTGCCTAATCTGTACGCCTAAAGGAAATGTATGACGGTTCAAAATTCTTGATAGAAAATGTAAAATATTTAGAGTGCATAGTTTGTGTGATTTGAAGGTGCTAATTGTACTTCTTAGGTAAAATTTTGGTTAATAAAATTTCTCTGTTTTTTGTGTGAATTGAACAGTAGGGGTCAAGCTTATAATTGGATTAGAATGGCAAAACCAAAAAGGATTAATAACACATCTGGAAACAAAAATTTCATCAATGAGCAAGTTGTCTATCTGAACGAAGTGCTTCCGCCAATGCTGCATATAAAACTTGAACTAAATAAATAGTTTGTGTAAGCTGTAGATAAAGGGGAGACTGCTTTTAGTATATTGTTTCAAAATTTTCGGATTTAAGTGAATTATGCTTATTTCCCCACTGGCATTTAGCACTGACATTTCCATTCTTGTATTTTTGAAGCAAAATGAATCAGAGAGCTGTTGCTAGATGATAATTTCACAACTTGTGTGTGTGTCAGAAAGGAGGCTTGGTTGATAATATATACTTTTCTGCAAATATTGATATGATGAACAAAAATTTGTTACGGATTCGGAATCAGCACATAAAGCTTAATATATTTGCCTGTTTACATTTATTCCAACTTATTCCAATGATTACCTTTGTATACACTTTTTTTTTCTTTTGTATCGAAATATAGTCATTGTTATAAGTTGCCCTTCATAGGTAGTTTATTCTGTGAACTGTTGGATCAGCACTTATGGGAAGTAAACACAGAGCTTTTGGTTGCTTGTTTATTTGTTGGTGCCATAGAAGCTGCTGGCTTCTTGTATAGTTTAACTAATACTATTAATAATAATAATAATTATACACTGGTGTGCAAAACTTAAGGACCAGTCAGAATTTCATAGGAGTGGCCTGGATATGGGAAAAACATACTAAAGGAACCTCGTGAGGTACAGAAATGATGAAGGAAACAACACCGACACAACAACGGAAACAAAATGGTACAGAGGGACTTTATTCAAAAATGGCAACATAGCACTGGCTGCCATGATACAGATGCATCACTACCAAAGATGGAACAAAGAAAAGAGGTGGTCCTCAGCAGGAGATATGGCCACCCCTAATATCGATGCAGGCTTTGCACTGCCTGTCCATACTTTGAACAATATTGTTGATAAGTCCTTGCGGTAACGTCATCCATTCCTCTATCAGTGCCATCTTCAGCTGGTGAACGTTTTCTGGTGGGTGTTGACATGCCGCTAGTCATCTCTCCAGAGCGTCCCATATATGTTTGATGGGATTTAGATCGAGGGAAACTGGGCAGGCCAGTCCATACGAACAATGTCCTCATTTTTCAAAAGCATATGAACAGCTGCAGTGCAATGGAGCGTGGCGTTATCATCCATAATCATGAACTCGGGACCAATGGCACCTCGGAACAGATGCACATGGGGAACGATTACCTCAGTAGCCTGCACCAGTTACAGTACCGCCTTCTACTATCTATAGTTGTGTACGTCCATCCAAGATAACACCTCCCCAGATGAGAACACCTCGACTGCCATATCGATCCCTTTCAGTGATGTTTACGGAGTGATACCGTGTGCCAATCTCTCGCCAGATTAGCTGACATCCAGAATCGCTGCTGAGACTGAATCTACTCTCATCAGTAAAGAGTACCTTACCCCATTGCTCTGCTGTCCAGTCCTTCTGTTTGATGCACCACTGTAAACAATGTTTCCGATGGTCAGGTGTTAAAGGGACACAGCATACTGGCCGTCGGGCAAACAGTCCACCTTTGTGAAGTCGCCTGGCCACAGTAAACCGCAATACCCTGTGTCCTGTGCAGCTGGTTTGCCAAGAGGGACCGACACCCGCTGTCTAGTGTTGGTCCCTCTTGGCCTGTAGGAGTATGTAGCAGTCATTATTGGGCATTGCTTTTTGTAGATGACCACCACTGGTCCTTTGAACAGCTGTACCTGTCGTTCTGTTCTGAAGCCCCCCACGCACGTGAGACGATACTATGGGCGATACCAAACTCTACAGCCACACTCCTTGCACTTCGACCTTTCTCAAGCTTCACAATTATTTGACCTCAGGTAAAGTCACCCAGATTTTGTCTACTGGCCATTTCATTGTCTGTAGCACTGTATCAAACCAATCGAACATCTGTAACAATCATGCTCACTGTTTGGTAATTTGCACATAACTCCTGAACTGCTGCTTTTATCTGTTTATGTGAGCCCTCTCATCACTCAAAAATTTGAGTGATGAGAGCCGCAGTTATGCAAATCGCCACAGACTTTTTCGTTTAAATTTTGTCCTTAAATTTTGCACACCAGTGTATAATATTACTCAATCATTTTAATATAATGATATTTAAGAATAGATGTGATTTAAGAACAAACAAATACACATAAATTTATATCAAAATCCATTTGTATTCAAATAATCAATTATTATATTAGAATAAACTGTGAGGTCTGGATTTTGCCTCATATTTTTGTTATTCTTCTGAGAATGAATGCATCAATTAATAAACATGTTTGGTGCTTACTGTATTATCAAATTTATTAAAATTATTTATTTATTTTTCATGAGCATTAGCATTATTACAGGCATATGATGCAAGAAAGCAAAATTATACAGCACCAGCCAAAAAACACCTTCCCAGGTGCCAAGCAATTTATTAGTGACTAAGCGATTCATAGTGATATATAGAGCGTTCTAAAAAATATACAAGTTTCTTTAATTTTCATCTTTAAATTCCCTTTATTTTTTGTGAAACAGCTCTTTATCTTACAATCAGTAAGTGAAGACACAGAAAGGAAATTCACTTTTCTTATTTTTTCTCTTATACTCACTTTTACTAATCTAACTTACACAGCCGCTTGGTCACTAAGAGGCACTGCTCTTGCCTCCATGTGGTGGGGCTGGTAACCTGGGAGAGGAAAATAACACTCCCAGGGCCAAAAGAGCAAACATGAGTAGTAAAATAACTACTAGTACTATACGGCTTCAAGAGAAAGCTCTACCAAGTAGTGAAACAGAAAACACCAAATCAAAGAGACAGAAGACAGATATGGACCCACCAAAAATACCAACATTCATTGTCATACATGCGACAGGAGATCAGACATTAGGATGTATGTCTCCGTTTGTTATTCAGAAAACATTAGAGGGTCTAGTAGGATCTCCCAAGTCAGTTCAACGGCTGAGATCTGGAGACATACTAGTGGAAATAGAAAATCCCAAACACTCCCAGAAGTTACTTTCGACAACAATTTTTGGAAGAATGCCAGTAGTTGTAACACCACACAACACACTGAATTCTTCCAGAGGGGTGATCTCAGAGTGGGACCTCTTAAATGTGTCAGAGGAAGAGCTCACAGAAGAATTAAGAAGCCAAGGAGTTACAGGAGTGAAGAGAATTAATATCCGAAGGGATGGAAATATAATTCCAACAAGAACCCTTATCATAACATTTAATACTCCAAAACCCCCAGCAACAATCAAAGCAGGATATCTGAACTGCCAAGTACGACAATACATACCAAATCCACTGCGTTGTTACAAATGTCAGAAATTTGGACATTCACAAATGGCATGCAGAAACTCAGCAACCTGTGCAAAATGTGATTCTAAAGAACACGAGACTACAGTTTGCTCTGCCAACATCTTGAAATGTAGAAACTGTAAAGGAGAACACCCGGCCTACTCAAAAACGTGTGAAAAATGGAAACAAGAGAAACTAATTCAGAAATACAAAACAGAACACAACACAATGTATCAAGAAGCTAGGAAAATAATACAGCCATGACCTACAAACAAGCCAACATATGCACAAGCAGTAATCCAATATAAATCAGTAGAAGTTCAAACCGAAATTTCCATGATGCCAAAAGAATCATCTACTGGATTGAAGGCACAGAAACAGGAGAAAACAGTGAATACCTCAATTTCTCTTCACACAGAACAGATATCCACAAATCAGCATCACAACGAAAACTGACCTAAACTTATAAACACCAAAGAAACCGAACAGATGGAAATAGGAAAAATAAACACAACTGAAGAACCAGTATTAGAAATTTTCACAGAAGAAGATATGGACATGGACCGGCCAGACTATCCTAAAAAAGATAAGACATAAGAATGCTCCATTTCGGAAGCAACCCGGAAGCCCTAGAAAAACCAAATAATGGATCAGTTCATCCAGTGGAACTGTAGAGGACTACTTTCCAATTACGACGATGTCCAGTATTTAATAACACAACATACGCCAATATGCTTTTGTCTACAAGAGACATACCTTAGACAACAAGACACCCTTTCAGTGAAAAACTATAGAATGTATAGGAAAGACAGATTAAGAGAAAGGTCAACACATGGAGGAGTAGCCATCTTAGTCCATAACCACATCCCAACCGAACAGATTCCTTTAAACAGCAATATAGAATCGATAGCGGTAAGAATAACACTGAAATTTAGGTTAACCATCTGTTCAGTGTACCTTCCACCAAGGCCAGATATACCATTTGAGGAAATAGATCAACTAATCTCCCAACTCCAATCACCTTTCTGTATAATGGGAGACCTCAATGGGCATAGTCAACTGTGGGGAAACACTGATATCAACAGACGAGGACGGATAATAGAAAGAATAATAGACCATCATAACCTTTCTCTACTCAATAATGGCAAACATACGTATTTTCACTTTCCTAGTCGTACAACCTCAGCAGTAGATCTAACTATATGCACACCTTCCCTTCTACCAGAATTAAAGTGGCAAGTAATAGAAAACCCATACAGCAGTGACCACTACCCAGTAATCACCATACTGACCAGAAACCCTCCTTGCCATCCAAACAGACCACCCCGCTGGAAAATAGAAAAAGGTAACTGGGAAAAATTTAGAGAACTGGCAATATTTAATCCCCAAATCATCCAAGAAACATCGGTCGGTGCCGCTCTAAAGCACGTCACAGATACCTTAATACAAGCAGCTGAACAAACAATACCCACAACCTCAACCCGTTTTCCGTTGCACCCAAAATCCTGGTGGGGCGAAGATTACATGAAAACAAGACGACAACAAAACAAAGCTTGGAATAAGTTCCGGAGATATCCGACAACGGATAATCTGATAAAATTTAAGCAAGCACGAGCACTAGCTAGGTATACACAGAAACAAGCCAGAAAAACTTCCTGGATCCAGTTTACTTCCTCTATAAATAGAACAACAAACACAAAAATAATATCGAATAAAATAGGAAAAATGAATGGGAAGTATAAAAACCAACCATCACTAGTATTACATTGGAATGGAGAAAGCATTACCGAACCATCAGAGATAGTTAATATATTAGGTGAAACGTTTGCTAAAGTATCATCAAAACAATCCTACACTACTGAATTTTTGCCCTATAAGGAGAAAACGGAAAAAAACAGAATTAATTTTAATACTAAAAGGATTGAACTCTACAACTAACCAATTACAATACATGAATTATGTCAAGCAGTATCACAAACAAAACCAAGTGCAGTTGGACCAGACAACATACACTATGATATACTTAAACACCTAAAGCAGAAAGAGATAGAAAACCTCCTTCAACTGTACAACCGCATATTTCTAGAAAACCAATATCCTGAAGCGTGGCATCACGCAATAGTACTAGCTTTCCAAAAACCCAATAAAGATCAGAAGGACCCAAACAACTATCGTCCGATTGCCCTCACAAGCTGCTTAAGCAAAGTACTAGAGAAGATCATCAACAAAAGATTAGTCTGGTTTTTTGAGACAACTAAGTGGTTCACCAATATGCAGTGTGGGTTTAGACACAATCGATCCGCATTAGATCACCTTGTACGAATAGAAGCAGATATAAGAGATGCTTTTATAACCTCCAAGCATATGGTTACTGTATTTTTTGATATAGAAAAGGCCTATGACACAGCATGGAGACACGGTATATTACAAGATATCCACGATGCAGGACTCAGAGGACATTTACCACTATTCATTCAAAATTTCATGAAAAATAGAACATTTCAAGTTAGAGTACAAAACACCATGTCAAAACCATATAAACAAGAAGAAGGAGTTCCCCAAGGGTCTGTCCTGAGTGCCATACTATTCTCCATAAAAATAAACAGCATCACAAAACAACTACCACCCACAGTGTCATATGCACTATTTGTAGATGACTTCAGTATTTCATATCAAGCTCAGAACATGGGAACAATAGAAAGACAACTACAATGTGCAATTAATAACGTCAGTCAATGGGCCCAGAAAAACGGGTTTAGAATATCAAAAGAAAAAACATTCTGCGTACATTTCTGTAGAAAACGAAATTTACACCCTGAACCTGAACTAATATTGCAAGGTAACACAATACCAGTTAAAGTGTAAAATTTCTTGTACTTATTCTAGACAACAAGTTGACCTTTGTAGAACATATAAAAGAACTACGAATAAAATGTATGAAACAACTTAATATTCTTAAAGTCTTAACAACAACATCTGGGGTGACAGACCGTTATACCCTGCTCAACTTGTATAAAGCACTAGTTAGGTCAAAAATAGATTATGGAGCACCGGTTTATGCATCAGCAAGAAAGAGCGCCCTCAAATGGCTAGATCCGATTCACCATAGTGCAATATGAATAGCAACAGGAGCTTTCCGCACATCCCCTATATACAGTCTCTATACAGAGGCTAATGAATCACCACTGTTCCTGAGGAGAGAACAGTTGTCACTGCTGTATGCTTACAGAATAAGACCCATAAGAGACCATCCGACTTGGACAACTTTATTCTCGCCAAAATGGGAAAACATATATAGGAACCGTAAAAGAGCAAACTAGCCCCTAGGCATCAGACTACAGGAGCTACTGATAACACATGATCTCAAAATAGATAACGTTGCAAACCAAGAAGGACATATAGATCCACCATGGATAAACCATACCACAGCTTATGAACTCCTCACACAAAACTGGAATAAAAATAGTTTATCAGACAGCAGCTTTCAACAACTGCATGCAGCACATAGAATGCAATATCCCAATCACATACCAATATATACAGACGGATCAAAATCCGTCTGTATATATTGGTATGTGATTGGGATGAGAACCATGTAGGAGCAGCAGCAGTATTCCCAGATGTTACATTGTCACGCCAACTCCCAAAAGAATGCAGTGTCTACACTGCAGAATTAGTAGCAGTTCAGATAGCCCTGGAGCATTTCAGAACCACCTACCACCTGAGAACAGTAATATACTGTGATTCATTAAGTGTAATCCAAGCCATACAAAACACAAGCAATATAACCCATCCAGTACTCTGGCAAATTAAACAGATACTAACAGGCTTCACAAATAAAAAGCAAGAGATACTTTTCTGCTGGATACCAGGACACAAAGGGATAAAAGGAAATGAAGAAGCAGAATTGCAAAATCAACCACTAACCTTCGAGAACAGTATTTCACAGATCGACATAAGGACTACAAGCCAATTATTAAAAATCGCTGTCTAACCCAATGGCAAGAACACTGGCAAAAACAAACATGGAATAAATTATATGAAATAAAACCAAAAGTTGAGCACTGGAAAACGAGAATAAGGAAATCAAGGAGAGAAGAAGTTGTTCTGACCAGATTGCGGATAGGCCATTCACATTTCACAAATGGTTATCTATTACGTGCAGAAGAACCCCCAAGATGCCAAGTATGCAATACTATCCAAACAGTTAAACATATACTTATAGAATGCCCAACATATGAAAGTGATCGACACCGAATTTTTTCATCATTATATAAAGGAAACAAAAACATCACCCTTAAATATCTTATACGTGACAAAGAACACGTGTCAGATATTTTTAGATTCATACAAACAATCAACATATACCATCTGCTGTAAATAATAGTATAATACCCCAGAAACAGTTAACCTTGTACATTCGAACAAGATTTATATAAAGAGAACATTGTATAACAAATGAACTGGCGCACTATGATCTCCGTTGTCAATACGCCAATAAACACCAAAACAACAATAACGCTGAAAAAGTTTGCCCAATTCTTCCTTGAATTTATTTAAGCTATCAACTTCAACATCACAGTTGGTACATCAACTTCAACAACAGATGGAAGTTTCTTCCAGCAATCAACCACCCATTGGCTGAAGGAAAATTTCCACTCAAACCATTCAAGGCCTTATACGCCTCAATCAGATAACCTTGCAGGTACCTAATCTCCAGATGCTGTAATTTGCAGAAGTGAAGCCTTTCTTGATAAGAGCAACCCTTTGTTCTCCCTCATCAATCTCATTACACTTCTCTTTACTCATTCCAGCAGCTCTACATCCTTCCTAAATTGAGGCCTCCAGACCTGTATGCTTAACTCAAGGTGTGGCCTGACCATTCCCTTATACAATGGAATTATCACCTCCTTATCCCTGCTAGCAAAATTCCTAATTTATATATCATTGACAAGACCCCATGAAATGCTCTGGCAGCCTGTCTGTGCTGTTCAGAAAACTTCACATCTGACTGCAGTTACCCCCAGATGTTTTTCATTCTCCACTACCCTGAATGTTGTGCCACACGATTGGTACATTACTCTTGGGTCACTGCTACCCATATGCAGTGTTTTGCATTTGTCAATGTTGCACTTCAGTTGCCATCTATCAACCCATCTGCCCAAATTTTGTAGATCTGTTGCAGGTGGATACTGTCATTACTGTTATTAACAACTCTGCCAACTTTCATATCTACTGTAAACTTTGACATTAAGCCTGATATACAGGTCAAGTACAGGTCATTGATGAAAAAAAGCCGTGAATTAGGGTTGAATTTGAAAGTGTCTGCAATTCTGCCCAGACACGATAGGAGGAGTATGTGTTGAGCGACCTGTTGATCAATTCGGCCCTGGAAAGATTATGCAGGGCTCAAAGGGTTGAATTTTTTTCAGCCTGGTCTGTACTTGTTAACAGGAGAGACTGCTTCTACAGGGATAGGATACACTTAAATAGAATGATTGCTGATGCTATTGAGGCAGTGTTAGGTGGGTCAGAAAACTGCTAGATTGCGGGGATACAAGGACTAATAGATTAACAGTAGCCACTGGCGGAGGAGAAAGTGATTCTTGCACTGCTTCTATTGGAATGAGCAGCAGCCTGGAAAATAAGATGCAGGATATTTCAGAGACTGCTGGGAATCATGGGGGTACAAGTAAACACATGGTTGTGTTAGGGTGGCTAAGAGGAAGAGCAGGTGCATGTATACTTGCGTGTACACAAATGCTAGGAGTTTAGTAAATAAATTTGATGAATTTGAGGTATTGCTCAAACATCAAAGGCAGATATTGTGGGGATTTCAGAGACGTGGTGTCACACAGATATAAGGAATGCAGAAGTGGAATTTGGGGAGTACAATGTCTATAGAAAGGATAGACAGGATAGGAAGGGAGGATGGGTTATGCTATTAGTTAAGAAACACGTAAAATCCAAGGAAGTGAAGCCAGTCGACATCGCTGGACAGTGCAGTGTCAAGTCAGTTTGGCGTGACATAAGCATTGAGAGATCAAAATTGAGAGTAGGAGTGTGCTATAGGCCTAATGACTCTGATGAGTATAATAAGAAACTGTACAGAGAAATAGAGTGGGCCAGTGAATCAGAGAGTCTTATAATGGGGGATTTTAATATCCCAGATATTGACTGGAATTTGGGGGCTGGTCACTCACACACTAGCAAGGCTTTTGTGGATTTATTGGATGATTGTTTTCTACATCACCATGTTCGGGAGGCAACTAGAGGGAGTAATACTCTTGATTTGATTATCAGTAGTGATTCTTCATGCATTAAGAATCTGCAGATAAATGAACCACTAGGTGGCAGTGATCACAGTGTTCTGAAGTGGAAGTTACTCAAAGAGGTAACTACCATTAGGGGTAAAGGGAAGGGGTATTGCTTTCGTAAAGGCGACTACGATGGACTGAGACAGTATTTAAATTCTATACAGTGGGATCAACTGATGATGTTACCAACAGCAAATTCAAAATGGGAAGCATTCAAAGAACTTATCTTGGAAGATACTAGGCTTTACATACCAACTAAGAAATATTGTTCAAGGTTTAGGCCTAAATGGATGTCAGATGAACTAATGAGGCATATGGCAGAGAAGAAAAATGCATGGGATACATACAAATTAACACATGACACAGAAGCCTATGATAGATACAAGTTGATCTGTAACCAAGTTACAAAGGAGGTTAGGCAGGTGAAGGCAGATTACGAGAAATCCTTGGTAAGGGATGCGAAGAAAAACAGCAAAGAGTTCTTTACTTATGTAAACTCTAGAAGGAAGGGGATGAATCAGATTAGTCCACTTGATATCGATGGGTCAACTGTTGATAATCCTGCTCAGGTAGCTAACAAACTAAATGAATATTTTGCATCGACATTCACACATGAGGAGTTATTCAGCGAGGGGAATGCCAGAGGTGTATTCAACTCTGGCAGTAAGCTAGAGAACCTTGTAATAACTGAGAGTAAAGTGGAGGACAAATTGTTGAAGATAAACACAAGAAAGGCACCTGGGGTGGATGGGATCTATCCAGTTATATTAAAGGATGCAGCAAAGGAAGTAAGCAAACCCTTAGCCATAACTATGAGAGTTTTCTTGGACTCAGGGGAGGTATCCATGGACTGGAGATGTGCAAATGTGACCCCAATTCACAAGGGAGGATCAAAGGCTGACACAAGTAATTATAGACCTGTGAGTTTAACTTCTGTTCCCGGAAAATTAATGGAGGCACTGGTTAAAGAAGCACTGCAGGATCATATAGACAAGACTTCAGTTATAGCTCGGACACAGCATGGTTTTGTTAAGGGGAAGTCTTGCCTGACCAATTTGATTGGATACTATGATGCAGTCACAAAAGAACTGGATGCAGGGAATAACTTTGATATTATATACTTGGATCTTAGAAAGGCTTTTGATACTGTTGCACATGGAAGACTGCTGCACAAATTGGAGCAGTGTGGCATTGGAGGCAAATTGCTGCTATGGATAAAGGGGTGGTTGAGGGGGAGAAGACAGAGAGTGGTAATCAATGGACACTGCTCATCGTGGACTAATGTTAGTGGAGTCCCTCAGGGTTCAGTATTGGGTCCTTTATTGTTTTCTGTATTTATAAATGATATTGATGATGGTATATCAAGCTTAATGTCCAAGTTTGCAGACGATACGAAGGTTGGCAGGGTTGTCAAGGACACTACTGACACTATGCTGCTGCAACAGGATCTAGAAAGGTTTAGCAGATGGGCTGAGAGGTGGCAAATGAAGTTTAACATTGACAAATGTAACGTACTACATATGGGAAACAGCAACCCCAGAGCAACGTATCAACTCTGTGGTACTACACTGACAGAGGTAGAGAATGAAAGGGACCTGGGGGTGGTTGTGCAGGCAGATATGAAGTTCTCTGAGCAGTGAAGACGGGCTGCAAGAGTAGCTCATGGTGTATTGTCAATGATATATAGGAATTTTTCTAGCAGGGATAAAGAGGTGATTATTCCCTTGTATAAGGCAATGGTCAGGCCACACCTAGAGTACTGTATACAGGCCTGGAGGCCTCATTTCAAGAAGAATGTAGAGCTGCTGGAACGAGTACAGAGAAGGGCAACAAGATTAGTGAATGGAACAAAGGGGTGCTCTTACGAAGAAAGGCTTAAGTTTTGCGAATTACAGTGTCTGGAGACTAGGCACCAGCGAGGTGATCTGATAGAGGTGTACAAAGCCTTGAATGGTTTGAGCATGCTCAATGCTGATGGGATTCTTCCTCTTGCTCAGAATAATCACCTGAGAGGGCATAAATTCAAATTGAGGAAAGACAGATGTAGGATAGATGTGCGGAAATTTTCCTTTAGCCAGCGGGTGTTTGGTAGGTGGAACAGACTTCCATCCCTTGTCGTGGAAGTTGATAGTCTAAATAAGTTTAAGTCTCAGCTGGACAGGTATTTCAAACGAACAGAGGGGTGAAGTGGAAGTGGTTATTTTTTATTTATTTATTTTACTTTATTTTTTTTTTTTGGCTGATGCTGCATAAGCTTGCTTTCTTGCATCAAATGCCTCTGCTAATGCTAATGCTAATACGTTCATATATATCATTCATGAATATAGAAGACAGCAATGGGCCTAACACCGAATTCTGGGAGACTCCACTAATAACATTAGTCTACGAATAGCTGTGTCCATTGATTACCACTCTCTGTCTTCTCCCACTTACCCATCCCTTTATCCATAGCAGCAACTTGCCCTTGATGCCATACTGCTCCAATTTATTCAGCAATTGCCCACTGTACAACAGTATCAAAAGCTTTCCTGAAGTCCAAGTATATGATATCAAAATTATTTTGATATCACATACTTGGCATCCATTTCCTTTGTGACCATGTCATATTATCCAATCAATCTGGTCAAACTAGATATCCCCTTAACAAACCCATGATGTGTCTGAACTATAACTGCAGTCTTGTTTAGATCATCCTGCAATGCTTCTTTAAACAGTAACTCCATTATTTTCCTGGAACAGCAGTTAAACTACCAAGCGAGCAATTACTCTTGCCTCCCTTTGATCCCCCTTTGTGAATTGGGGATAAATTTGCATATTTATGCATGGGGACAACTGAATCCATGAATGCTTCCATAATTATGGCTAAGGGTTTGATTACAAGACTGCAGCAGTAATTCAGACACAGCATGGGTTTGTTAAGGGAAAGTCTTGTCTGATAAATTTGATTGTATATTATGATGTGGTTACAAAGGAACTGGATGCAAAAAATAATGTTGATATCATATACTTTGATTTCAGGAAAGCATTTGACAATGTTGCGCACGGAAGACTACTGTACAAATTGTGGCAGAATGGTATTAAGGGTAAGTTGCTACAATGGATAAAAGGATGGTTGAATGGAAGAAGACAGAGGGTGGTAATCAATGGGCACTGCTCTTCGTGGACTAATGTTTTTAGTGGAATCCCACAGGGTTTGGTGTTGGGTCAACTGTTGTTTTGTATATTTATCAATGATATTGAGGCTTAGCGTAGAGGCACCTCCATAGCCAGGTGGGAAGGAGCAGCAGTGCGTAGCACACGCTTCTTGATTAGACCGGGGTTCGAGCCCGTCACCACCAAATACGGAGGATGCGGAAAGGTCAGGGAATGACCACCGCACCGGAGCAATATGGCCTTAGTTGCTAATGCTCCTAAAAACCAAACAACAACAACAACAACAACAACAGCTTAGCGTAGAAGTTTGCAGATGATACAAAATTTGGGAAGATGGGCTGAGAAGTGGCAACTGAAGTTTAACGTTGACAAATGCAAAGTACTACGTATGGGTAGCAGTAACCTCAGAGGAATGTACCAACTGTGTGCTACTACACTTAGGGTGGTAGAAAATGAAAAAGACCTGGGTGTAATTGTGCAGTGAGATATGATGTATTTTGAACAATGCAGACAAGGCTGCAAGAGCAGGTCGTTTGGTTTTGTCAATGATATACAACAATTTTGCTAACAGGATTAACCTTGGAATCCTCGTTAATTTCAAGATGAATGTCCCTCTGCATAAGGCAATGGTCAGGCCACACGTTGAGTACTGCATACATGCCTGGAGGCCTCATTTTAGGAAGGATGTAAAGTTGCTTGAGCGTGTACAGAGAAGGGCAACAATATTGGTGGGCGAAATGAAGGGATCCTCTTACCAAGAGAGGCTTAAGTTCTGCAGGGTGATCTGATTGAGTTGTATAAGGCTTTGAAAGGGTTGAGCATGCTGAATTCTGATGGGATTCGTCCACTAGTTCAGATTTCGAACCTAAGGGGACATAAATTCAAATTGAGGAAAGATAGCTGTAGAATGAATGTGCGGAAATTTTCCTATAGCCAGCTGGTGGTTAATTGCTGGGACAAACTTCCATATGTCGTTGTGGAAGTTGATAGGTTAAATAAATTTGAGGAGGAACTGGACAAACATTTAGAGGGAATGGTTGTGTGAATTTTTTTTTTGGCTGATGCGTCATAAGCTCATACACTTGCTTTCTTGCATCACATGCCATGATTACTATTACTATTACTTCTATTACTATTACCTTTTGCTGCCTCCCTTTAATATAATTGGATAGATCCATCCACTCCAGGTGCCTTTCTTATGTCTAACTTCAACAATTTCTCCTCCACTTTGCTCTCAGTTATTACAAAATCATTTAGCTTCCTGTGAGATTTTAATAAGCTTCTGGCCTCCACTTCCCTAAAGAATTCCTCACATGTGAATGTAGGTGCATACTCATTCAGTTTGTCAGCTACCTGAGCAGGATCACAAAAGCCGAAACATTGATATCAAGTGGACTAATCTGATTTATCCCCTTCCTTCTAAAATTTACCTAAGTAAAGAAGTCTTTGCTATGTTTTTTGGATCTTTTGCCAAAAATTTCTCTTAATCTACCTTCGCTTGCCTAACCTCCTTTGTAACTTGATTACAGATTGGCTTATGTCTACTGTAGGCTTCTGATAATGTTTATGCATCCCCTGCATTTTTATTCTCTACTACGAGACTCAATAGTTCATCTGACATCCATTTAAGCCTAAACCTTGAACAGTGTTTCTTAGTTGGTATGAAAAGCCCATTAGCTTCCAAGGTTAATCCTCAAATGCTTCCTATTTAGAATTTGCTATTGGTAACATTGGTTTTTCCCACCATATAGAATTTAAAAACTGTTTGAGACTACTTTAGTCACCTTTATGAAAGCAAAAATCTTTCCCTTTCCCTTTACTCCTGATGGCAGTTACATATTTAAGTAAATCTCTCATCGGTACACTGTGATCACTGTCACCAAGTTGTTCCTTTATCTGCAGATTCTTATTGCATGAATAATCAGTGCTGATAATCAGATGTACAGTATTACTCCCTATGGTTTACTCACAAATATGCTGTTGTAGAAAACAGCCATCCAATAAATCTATAAAAGTCTTGCTAGTGTGCAAAACCCATAAGTTCCAATCAAAATCTTGGAAGTTAAAATCCCCCATTATAAGACATCATGTTTTACTGGCCCACTCTATTTCTCTGTACAGTTTTTTGTTGTGCTCATCAGATTCACTAAACATATAAAGCTCTCCTACTCTCTTTTTTTTTTCCCAATGCTTATGTCACAGTACACTACTCAACATTGCACTGTCCACCCATGTGAACTGGATGCACTATATGTTTCTTAACTAATAGCATAACCTCTCCTCCCTTCCTATCCTAACTGTCATTTCTGTACACATTGTACTCCCCAAATTCCAATTCTGCCTTTCTTATATCTGTGTGGCACTGTGTCTCTGATATCCCAGCAATATCTGCTTTTGATGTCTTGACCTTCACTTCAAATTCATCTGTTATACTCCTTCCCCAAACACAAAGGGTATATTAGAACCTTTAGTACTTAGTACCTTGCATGGGATTGTGCAGATACTCATTGACAATAGATTCGAATTTCTGTGGATTGTAATTTTTAATAATTTTGAAGGGATAAATCAGGAAAAAGAAGAGTTGGCTCTGTGTGTTTGAAATTGAACAGTAAAAGGATGTTGAGTGGTAATGGCATGTTTTCGGACTGCTCTGAAAGAGAAAGCAGGAATTATTGAAGCCAATTCAGAAGAATAGCCCATGGAAGTATCTATAGAAAAGGCATTTAGCACAAATAGAATGTCTATGAGATAGAAAGTGGAAAGAGAGACTGTTAGTGATGGCTCATTAATTAATCTAACTCCCCTCTTTTGAATAGAATCTAGAAGCCTGAGACAGGTTTTGGGGGGACATCCCCCGCCCCCAGATGTGAGAACAACATCCCTTTGTAGGACGGATTTGAAATTTGTACAGTGTAAGTAGCTCATTAGAAGAAAAGAAATGCCATTAATAGAAAATCCAGATTTTTAGATGCATAACAAGCACTATTTGTGATATGATTATGCCAAGAGAGAGATTAGAATTCAGTGTAATTCCCAATACTTAGAAATCTGAGTGTCTTCGAAAATAAGCATTGGAGCAGAAAATTCCCTCTTGTGAGATATAAGACAGGACTGACTTTTAGAAGGATCAAACTTAACTAAGTTATCTTTGCTACATTAGAGAATTATCTGGAGATCAGCTTTTTTAAGGAGTTGGTAATGGGTATTTGAGGAGGGAGGCATCCGTAGCTGAGTGGTCCAGAGTGGGAGTGCAGTAGCACACGCTCTTTGAGTAGACCGGGGTTCAAGCCCCTGACTGCTGAATACGGTCGATCTCCCAACCCGCACTGGACCAGCGTGCCAGATTATGGTCCATTTCCTCAGCATGAATTGTTGAGGAGGCTTCCATCCTGCAGTGGGTTGATAATGGCTGCACTTTACTTTTTTTTATTTGAGAAGGTGAATCTGTTTGTGGAGCATATGGTTTCTCAAACTGAAAGGTGTAATGCAGTGTGCTGTAATCAGCAAAACTATTGATAGGATTTCCAGTTAATGGATGAATGTTAAGAATATAAGAGGAAAAGAGTGGGAGAAAGAATGGAACCTATGAGAACACCAGCATTAGTTGACAAGTTAGAAGACAGAGAGCCATGTACCATCACTGGCATGAGTAGTCAGTGACAGAACTGAATATCCCTTTTTAAAAAAGTCAGAAATCTATAAGATGTAAGCTTACTTAGAAGACATTTTTGTAAGAAACAGGTGACAGAACAGGAGTAACTCAGGAGCACAGGTTTTGAGAAGAAGTGGAAAAATACTATCGAGACTTGATGTTTTCTTGACATTAAGCATTGTTTGTTTGTTTGTTATTTGGTTTTTAGGAGCATTAGCAGCTAAGGCCATATTGCTCCCGGGATATGCGGTGGTCATTCCCTGACCTTTCCGCATCCTCCGTATTTGGTGGTCACGGGCTTGAACCCTGGTCTAATCAAGAAGCATGTGCTACGCACTGCTGCTCCTGCCCATCTGGCTACGGAGGCACCCATCAAGCATGTGCAAGATTCTTCTGATGGGAGACCACAGGAAGTATTGTATGGAGTTTCCTAGGAATAGTAGGAGGTGTTGTACAAAGGTCATTGATACATGCATTAGAAGAAAAGTAGGATACTAGCAGATCTGCTTTATCTTTAGCTGTGGTGGGAATAGAACTATTAGATTTTAAGAGAGGTGTGAGTGGAGATGGGCAAAAGTTGCAGCTAATGACTTGTGCAAAAGAGACCAGAATCAATCATTTGGACAAGAAACAGGTTTTCTATTGTTAACTTGTTCAAAATCTATTTGGACTGATTAATGACTGATCTACAATTGTTGCAAACTTTGGTGTAAACAGAAAATGACCCTGGAGATTTGGATGCTAGCCATTTGCAATATGCAATATTGCAAATGGCTAGAGTAATGGCTGGAATAGATGCTAGCCATTTGCAATATGCAATATGCAACATTATCTTGAACAGCATTAGCACATTTACTGTAAAACCAAGGTTTAAATAAATTGAGGTTTTAAGGTGGATTGTGGAATAAAGGGTTTCATCCTACAAGAATAATTAATTCAGTCTGAGCAAATATTGACATCAGAAGATTTAAAACAGTAATCCAACCAAGGAAAAGAAGAATAGAAATTCTGCAGATCATCCTATTTTGTATTCTTGTAATTCCAAATGATAGTGGGCTGAGAATGGCCATGAGAGAAAAGCTCCATTGAAGAAGAAATCACCAACTTGTGTTAGATGCATATTTGGATGGTCTGTTTTTGAGAAAATGATCAAGAGTGTCGGCTATTTGGTTAGGTATTCTGGTAGGTAAATGTCCAATTTGTGCAAGGTCATTAGTAGTTGCAAAAGCCTCATCATTTTGACCATCTGGGACCATATGATTAGAAAACTGAAACTAGCTGGAGTTGTTAAATTAAATCACCATGGAAAATAACCTCACTGTTAGGAAAGTTGGATTCAAGTAAGTTCAGCTTCAAAGAGAGGAATCAAGGAGTTCCAAATGACTAGTGCATTTTGGAGATCTATAGAGGCAATAGATGATTTTGAAACAATGGAATAGAGAGATTTTAAGCCAGTGAACATTGAAAAGAGCAGGCATTTGCACAAGTACCACCTTTGAAGCAAATAATTAGAACAGGTGCGATGAGTAGTGGTTGAATCAGCTGAATAAATGTTTGGCTTGTGTATTGTTAATATGACTTGATGCAATATTGCTTGTGTGTATGTGTTTAGACAACTATAATTATTTTTACATGTATATTAAAAAAAAATTCATGCACACATGAAATTAATATACAGTTAAACTCCCATAAAGCCTCCAGTAGTACTGCTATCCACTTCTTTGAGTCCAGCCTTTTCGAAAGCACTTTGATGATAGTTTACAGCAATCTTGTAAATCTCATGGCCTTGTTCCCTGAATGTTTATATTAAAGAAACCAACATTTCATTAGTTGTTTTTATTTTTTTACAATGTTTCAGAAATTTGTACACCAGAAAATTGTTTCTGGTGCATTTTTTTTCTCTTCTTAACTGTGTAATGTTTGTATTTGAACTGCTTTTATCAAAATAAAGATTGCATATGCAAATTATACGCTAATGTATTCTCATTATTTATTCTTAAAAATGTGATAAATATATTTTTCATTCAGCTTACTATTGATTGCCGAACAGAAATCACTAAAAGAGCAATCAAGTTCTGTAAACAGAAGCTGGCTAAATGTAAAGATGATTTAGAAAGGTAAGGTTTTTTTATTGTGCATTGTTTTAAACATTGCTTCATTGTAATGAAACTATTTATAGCTCTGTAATATTTTCCTTATTATTAATGTGTTGCAACTAATGCATCATCAGAACTATTTTCAAAGTCGGTTTCATCTGGAATGTATTAGTTTTTAAGGAAAGTGAAGTTTATGTGAAAAGTAAAAATGAAACTCTGTACTATATTCTAAATATAGCTGTGGGAGGATCCACTTGAATAGGAAAATATAATTTCTGAGATGCATCTCAGAAATTATCTCATGTGGACATGAGAACATTAGTTCAACTCCGCCTCATATCTCTGTGAAGAAAAACACGTACTGTCTCAATGTGACTCTGACCCACCTGATGTTGCCAAAAGGTGGGCCAGATTCCTCTAGGGGCCCACTCCAGAGGGGGGAGAGAGAGATTCAAATTGAGGAAAGATGGTTGTAGGATAGATGTGCGGAAGTTTGCCTTTAGCCAGTAGGTGGTTGATTGGTGGAACAAACTTCCATCTGCTGTTGTAGAAGTTGATAGTTTAAATAGATTCAAGGCAGAACTTGTAAAACATTTGGAGCAAATGGATGGGTGAAATAAGGGTTTTTTTTTTTTTTTTTTGGCTGATGCTATATAAGCTTTGCTTTCTTGCATCATGTACCTTTGTGTGTAACGTAGGTTTGTGTATATTATGTTTGTGCTCTGTTGTTATGTTCTGGCCTCTTGGCTACCCAGAAGCATCAGTGACCTGGACAGATGATTCTGGGTCTCGTCCACACCACGGGAAGGTGGGCCAGTCCCAGCAAAACATGTACTGTCTCAATATGACTCTGACCCACCTGATGTTGCCAAAAGGTGGGCCAGATTCCTTTGGGTGCCCACTCCAGAGGAGAGAGAGAAAAAAATATAAATTAAAATTTTCCCGTGGTGCAAAAAAAAAAATAAAATAAAAAAAGTGATATCACTGTAAACCCGAAACAACAACAAAAAAATAATAAAAATAATAAATAAATAGAAGAAAAAAAAAAAAACAGCATGACAGCAACCCTGAAGAACACAATAAGAAGAGAGGGGGGAAAGGGAAAAAAAAAACATGTGGTAGCCACACTGAAGAACGTGAACAGATGGGGGAAAAAAAAGTGATATTACTGTAGAACGCGAAACAACAAAACAAAAATTAAAAAATAGAAAAAATAATAATAAAATGAAATAAATAGAAAAAAAATTTTAAATAAATAAATAAATAAAATAAAAAAAACAAAAAACAATGTGACAGCCGCACCGGCTGTAGAACACGAAGAGAAAAGAAGAGATGGGAAGAAATAAAATATAAATAAATAAATTTAAAAAGAGAGAGAGAGAGAAAGAGTTCCGTCCTGCACACAGGCCGCAGAAACAAGCTCCACGGCCCATGTAGCGGGGGGGAATACATGGTTGGTTTCAGCTCACTGCTGGGTCCTTGATGTTGGCCACTGGGGTTCTGTTATTTACTTCGTCTGCGCTTAAAGACTTCAGCTGAGTAGGTTTGCAGTGCAGGGAGGTTGCTAGGGTTCTGTAGGAAGAGCTCTAGATGCTCGCCAGAGATCTGTATACAGTTTACAAGGTTGTGTCTCAGATCCGCGTACTTAATGCACTCGGATAGTATGTGCCACCAGTTCTCTTTGGCTCCACAATGGCAGAGATCTGTTGGGTGGAGACCCAGATGGTGTAATTTTTCATTCATGGATCTGTGTCCGGTAATTAGGTATGATGTTTCTAGTGAAGGGGTAAACCAAGACCGTACACATTTAGTAGCAGCGTAGGTTACATCAGGGAGGAATCGTCTTGTGACAATGCCCAGTGTTGAGTTATCCCATTGAGTTTGCCAAATGTTGAAGAGCTCGTAGTAACGGGTCATCTCAGCCTTGTGGTCAGCATCCAGGTTAACCTCAATGTCAAGGATCCTCGTTGGGATATTTCTTGTAATTCCGAAGCACAACCCACGGAAGATGACATATAGATCGAGCGGAAGTGCTCCCCCGATGACCTGAATGACAGGAGTGGAGACCGTTTTACACACTTGGCAGATTGCCATTAACATTGACCTCTGGATGGTTCCAAGCTTGTCCGCATCTTTATAAGAGTTACCCGATGGAACCAGGCTCAGGCTGCATAAGTCACAATTGATAAAAATACTGCATTGTAATACAACCGCAGGGACTTTTTGAAGAGTCCCCAATCATTTTTAGTGATGCGTATGATGGTTCCTGAGAATCTCCTAACTTTGTTTTTTAGATGAACAAGATGTGTGGGAGAAAGCTGAGTTTGTGGTCAATAATCACCCTAAAATACCTTGGTTTCGGTGACGATTGACAGTTGAGCATTAAATATCTTTACTGCGGTGGGCGCCTGAGATCCAGTCTATTCTTGAAGAGCATCATTTTAGTTTTTGTTGGGTTTATATGCAACTTATTAAGTGCGGCCCAAGTTGAGAGATCATCAAGGACCTGGTTTGTGTTTTCTTCGATGGCCTTCCATAATTGCCCTGACACCACCACTGTGAGATCATCAGCGAAGGCCACAATTTTCGCATTCCTGAAGGTGCGGGAGAGCCAGTCTTGGAGGTCTATATTTCAAATGAGGGGTCCCGGGACTGACCCTTTGGGACAACCTCGATTTACTGATCTGGTGACTTGCTGGAATTTTGAATTGAGAATAACTGCTCGGTCGGAAAAATAATTCTGGAATAGGCTGTATAATTGCTGGGGCCAAGCAGCAGTTCAAAGGCGTGCCAAGGCACTATCCCAGCAGACGGTCTTGAAGGCTCCCTCAAAGTCTATGAAGATGGCCAATTTGAATTTTTCTTCAGAACTTTCAATATGTAAGACCAAATCGAAAAGAGCTTCTTCACACAACCTTCCATGGGTGAAGCTATACTAGCATGGTGAAACCAAATCATGCATCTGTAGCAGGGAGACAACCCTGAGAGCCATGAGTTGCTCAAGGACCTTACCAAAGTTAGCCAGCAGAGAAATAGGCCAGAAGCTGTGGGGGTCTGTTGGTGGTTTGTGAGGCTTCTTGATGAGGCGAAGGAGGGCCAACTTCCATTCTTTTTGGAAGCATCCTTCATCCAAGCATTTATTGAAGAGAAGGAGTAGATGGTGCGGCCCCAGTTTGTGAAAGCGGATGATGAAGATGTATTCTATTAGATCAAGGCCCGGACACTTTTTGACATTAATGTTTTTAAGGACTGCTCCCAGTTCTTCTAATGTGAATGGGTTGGCTGGCTCTTTTGCTATATAATTGCTGTTGGCAGCTCTAATTGCTGAATGTTCTGGATGATCCTCAGAGATGTCATCAGGTGGAAACAGTTTGTCTAGAATAAGGTTGGCAGAATCCTGCCAACACTTAGTTTCCTGAGCATCTACTGAAGCAGTGTTGAATATTTCCGGGGAGAAGGTTTTCTCTCTCAAGATCTTATATGCCAGGCCCCATGGATTTGTACGGTTGGTTTCTTTTACGAAATTTGCCCAAGTTTCTCTCTTTCTGGCTGCAATTGCCTTGGTATACTCATTCTTTTTGGCGATATAATCCCTATGAAGGCGTTCGACATCAGGAGCTGGCCAATCACGGTGTCGCTGGTAGTTCCTGCGTGCAGAGTGGACTGCCTTACGAAGGATGGTAAGTTCCCGGGTCCACCATGGGCAGATTGCTGGGCGGAACACCTTCTTCCTTGAGGACCTGTATGAGGCTCTGAGTATGGAGTGCTGGATAAAGGTGGTTAAGTCCTGTGCATTTAGCGAGTCCATCTGTGATGGGTCTGTATTTGGAAAGTCCAGTTCTATGGAGCTGTCATATGCTTCCCAATTGACGTTTCTCGAAGAGAATCTAATGAAGTCAGTTGGCCTTGCTCTGTTGTTGTTTCTCGGTGGAACCAAGTCAAGATGGAACAGTATGGCTCTATGGTTCCTAACAGTCAGATCCGGAGTTACTTCCCAACAGCTAACTGACTGACATAGGTCCTTTGTAGAGAGGGTTAAGTCAATATTAGATTCACCAGTGGAGCTAGAGTAAGTAGTGAACTCGGCTAGGTTGGTTATGGATAATAAGATTTTGGCTGAGGACAAAGTCCTCAAGAAACTGGCCATCGGCAACCGCACTGTGCCAACAGGGGGATTTTGTATTCAAGTCAGATGTAACCAGGAGTTGTTTGGAGCCAATAAAATTCAGGGTGAATTCCAAAAAGTTTAGTGTTTCATTGATGTTACCTGAGGGAGGGCTGTAGAGTGACATCAGATAGAATGATTGATCTGTACATGTAGTCTGGATACAGGTGGAGAACTGATTGCAGAGGCCCTGGACAACCAGGACATTGAGATCTCTATTTATGACTCCTATACATGTTTTAGGGTCCACTGGGATAGGTTGAATGACTTGAGTGTGTATGGAAGAGTCAGTAATTTTAGAGGTTGGATGGGGTTGTATTCTTGCAGCCTACGGCTCTTGAATCAGAACAACATCAATTGAATGCTCCTCGGTGGCCTGGCATATTTCATCTGCAACTGTGCAGGACCTTTGCCCATTTATTTGCATAATTCACAGTATTTAGTTTGAAATATGGGGGCTCTCCTAAGGCTTCCAGGAAGAGTGGGGACACAACCGGTATTTCTTGTTGGTTTAGGCATCAGCAGTCCTTAATCTTACGAGTTCCAGAGCCCTTTGGTATTCTGGGCATAAAATATCCTGGAGGGAATGGTTATGTGCTCGCGTGTTCCTTTTACAATTCACACAAGAGGGCTCTTCGTCAATGTAGGGACATTCTGCTTGGACATGCCCACTCCTGGCACAATGCCTGCAGGATGGGGATTTGTGGGAGCAGCGTTGGGAGGTATGCCCATAGCCCAGACATAGGAAACACCTTGTGACAATTATAAACGGATGAAACCTGTGTCCTCTGCAACCAAGGAATAATCTTTCTGTAGAAAGGACGGTTCTATAAATCCGTGGGGAGAAGCTAATTACTTTGTGTTCTGTAGAGCTGTATTTTGATTTTGTTGCAAATCTAAAAGTGGTCTCAGCCTTAACTTCCTCCCAGGAGAATCCACGGTCCAGTAGGTTTCTGTGGAACTGATCCTTAAGTAATTCATTGTTGGAACTTTGCTTTTGAACATTGTACACTACGATTGATGGATTTGACTTTTTAGGAGGAGCTATGACCACTCCTACATTTGTGAGAGTACCACATGTGGCAATACTTGTTAGGTCTTCTTTTGTTGCAGTCTCCAGTAGGACTCTTTTGTTCCTAATGGACCTCAGGGATTTCACTTTTAGATTCTTATAATCAGCCCTTATAGTGCTTTGCACAGATCTTTGAAGTCATTGCTAGTCTTGAGCCTCGAGGTATCACTTGCTGTCAACAGTAGTAGATGCTGTGGCTTCTTCTCTGGGTGGTGCACATGGAGAGTTTGTATCATGCTATGGGCAAGGGACTCCTGTCCCGACTTCACATCAGCAGCATAGGAAATGACACCCGCATCAGGGAGGAGGGGGCACGGAGTCTCAATATAGTCAGGGCCTGCCAGTAGCATCAATGACTACAGTTTTGGACCGAAGTTCTTCATTCACAGCTTTTGAGCCTCTCATTGTCAATAAGAAGCTCAGGTGTAATTGACTCAAGGGTGGACCACAACTCCTTCACATGGTTACCTGCACTTCTGGTGAAGCGAGAGTTGTGGTTTAGGAATGCGATCAACTACCTACAAAGTCGAGAGATTGTTTGGTGAAGGGTAGCTGGCTCTGAAGTGGGTCCACCTTCTGGGACACTAGGTGGAGAAGGTATCCCCAGTCTAGGAGAGGATTTTAACCCAGCTGCGATAACGTTGGTAAAGGCTATCGGTGTGATAGCTTGGGCAATGCTTTTAACTGTTTGGTGAAGGGTAGCTGGCTCTGAAGTGGGTCCACCTTCTGGGACACTAGGTGGAGAAGGTATCCCCAGTCTAGGAGGGGATTTTAACCCAGCTGCGATAGCGTTGGTAAGGGCTATCGGTGTGATAGCTTGGGCAATGCTTTTAACTTCTTTAGCATTAGCATTAGCATTAGTAGAGGCATTTGATGCAAGAAAGCAAGCTTATGCAGCATCAGCCAAAAAAAAAAATAAAGTAAAATAAATAAATAAAAAATAACCACTTCCACTTCACCCCTCTGTTCATTTGAAATACCTGTCCATCTGAGCCTTAAACTTATTTAGGCTATCAACTTCCACGACAAGGGATGGAAGTCTGTTCCACCTACCAACCACCCGCTGGCTAAAGGCAAATTTCCGCACATCTATCCTACATCTGTCTTTCCTCAATTTGAACTTATGCCCTCTCAGGTGATTATTCTGAGCAAGAGGAAGAATCCATCAGCATTGAGCATGCTCAAACCATTCAAGGCTTTGTACACCTCTATCAGATCACCTCGCTGGTGCCTAGTCTCCAGACACTGTAATTCGCAAAACTTAAGCCTTTCTTCGTAAGAGCACCGCTTTGTTCCATTCACTGATTTTGTTGCTCTTCTCTGTACTCGTTCCAGCAGCTCTATATCCTTCTTGAAATGAGGCCTCCAGGCCTGCATACAGTACTCTAGGTGTGGCCTGACCATTGCCTTATACAAGGGAATAATCACCTCCTTCCCTGCTAGAAACATTCCTATATATCATTGACAATACTTTATGAGCTACTCTTGCAGCCCATCTTCACTGCTCAGAGAACTTCATATCTGCCTGCACAACCACCCCCCAGGTCCCTTTCATTCTCTACCACTGTCAGTGTAGTACCATAGAGTTGATACGTTGCTCAGGGGTTGCTGTTTCCCATATGTAGTACTTTACATTTGTCAATGTTAAACTTCATTTGCCACCTCTCAGCCCATCTGCTCAACCTTTCCAGCTCAACCAATGTTAAACTTCATTTGCCACCTCTCAGCCCATCTGCTCAACCTTTCCAGCTCAACCAATGTTAAACTTCATTTGCCACCTCTCAGCCCATCTGCTCAACCTTTCCAGATCCTGTTGCAGCAGCATAGTGTCCGTATTGTCCTTGACAACCCTGCCAACCTTCGTATCATCTGCAAACTTGGACATTAAGCTTGATATACCATCATCAATATCATTTATAAATACAGAGAACAATAAAGGACCCAATACTGAACCCTGAGGGACTCCACTAATAACATTAGTCCACGATGAGCAGTGTCCATTGATTACCACTCTCTGTCTTCTTCCCCTCAACCACCCCTTTATCAATAGCAGCAATTTGCCTCCAATGCCACACTGCACCAATTTGTGCAGCAGTCTTCCATGTGCAACAGTATCAAAAGCCTTTCTAAGATCCAAGTATATAATATCAAAGTTATTCCCTGCATCCAGTTCTTTTGTGACTGCATCATAGTATCCAATCAAATTGGTCAGGCAAGACTTCCCCTTAACAAAACCATGCTGTGTCCGAGCTACAACTGAAGTCTTGTCTAGATGATCCGCAGTGCTTCTTTAACCAGTGCCTCCATTAATTTTCCGGGAACAGAAGTTAAACTCACAGGTCTATAATTACTTGTGTCAGCCTTTGATCCTCCCTTGTGAATTGGGGTCACATTTGCACATCTCCAGTCCATGGATACCTCCCCTGAGTCCAAGGAAGCTCTCATAATTATGGCTAAGGGTTTGCTTACTTCCTTTGCTGCCTCCTTTAATATAACTGGATAGATCCCATCCACCCCAGGTGCCTTTCTTGTGTTTATCTTCAACAATTTCTCCTCCACTTTACTCTCAGTTATTACAAGATTCTCTAGCTTACTGCGAGAGATGAATACACCTCTGGCATTCCACTCGCTGAATAACTCCTCATGTCTGAATGTCAATGCAAAATATTCATTTAGTTTGTTAGCTACCTGAGCAGGGTCATCAACAGTTGACCCATCGATATCAAGTGGACCAATTCATCCTCTTCCTTCTAGAGTTTACATCAGTAAAGAACTCTATGCTTTTTTTCTTCGCATCCCTTGCCAAGGATCTCTCGTAATCTGCCTTCGCCTGCCTAACCTCCTTTGTAACTTGGTTACAGATCAACTTGTATCTATCATAGGCTTCTGTGTCACGTGTTAATTTGTATGTATCCCATGCATTTTTCTTCTCTGCCATATGCCTCATTAGTTCATCTGACATCCATTTAGGCCTAAACCTTGAACAATATTTCTTAGTTGGTATGTAAAGCCTAGTAGCTTCCAAGATAAGTTCTTTGAATGCTTCCCATTTTGAATTTGCTGTTGGTAACATCATCAGTTGATCCCACTGTATAGAATTTAAATACTGTCTCAGTCCATCGTAGTCGCCTTTACGAAAGCAATACCCCTTCCCTTTACCCCTAATGGTAGTTACCTCTTTGAGTAAATCCCACTTCAGAACACTGTGATCACTGTCACCTAGTGGTTCATTTATCTGCAGATTCTTAATGCATGAAGAATCACTACTGATAATGAAATCAAGAGTATTACTCCCTCTAGTTGCCTCCCGAACATGGTGATGTAGAAAACAATCATCCAATAAATCCACAAAAGCCTTGCTAGTGTGTGAGTGACCAGCCCCCAAATTCCAGTCAATATCTGGGAAATTAAAATCCCCCATTATAAGACTCTCTGATTTACTAGCCCACTCTATTTCTCTGTACAGTTTCTTATTATACTCATCAGAGTCATTAGGCCTATAGCACACTCCTACTCTCAATTTTGATCTCCCAATGCTTATGTCACACCAAACTGACTCGACACTGCACTGTCCAGTGATGTCGACTGGCTTCACTTCCTTGGATTTTACGTGTTTCTTAACTAATAGCATAACCCCTCCTCCCTTCCTATCCTGTCTGTCCTTTCTGTAGACATTGTACTCCCCAAATTCCAGTTCTGCATTCCTTATATCTGTGTGACACCACGTCTCTGAAATCCCAACAATATCTGCCTTTGATGTTTTGAGCAATAACTCAAATTCATCAAATTTATTTACTAAACTCCTGGCATTGGTGTACATGCAAGTATACATGGACCTGCTCTTCCTCTTAGCCACCCTAACACAACCCATGTGTTTACTTGTACCCCCTGATTCCCAGCAGTCTCTGTAATATCCTGCATCTTATTTTCCAGGCTGCTGCTCATTCCAATAAAAGCAGTGCAATAATTACTTTATCCTCTGCCAGTGGCTACTGTTAATCTATTAGTCCTTGTATCCCCCCAATCTAGCAGTTTTCCAACCCACCTAAAACTGCCTCGATAGCATCAGCAAACATTCTTGCACCCTTTCTATTTAAGTGTATCCCATCCTTGTCTCCTGTTAACAAGTACAGACCAGACTGAAAAAAATTCTATCCCTTGAGCCCTGCACAATATTTCCAGGGCTGAATTGATCGACAGGACTCTCATCATATACTCCCTCCTATCGTGTCTGGGCAGAATTGCAGACCTTTCAAATTCAACCCTAATCCACGGCTTTTTTTCATCAGTGACCTGTACTTGTTAAGTAATTCCGCCGGTCTCCTACTCTTAATATCATTAGTGCCAACATGTACAACTATATCACCTTTTGTGCCCTTAAAAGATGATATCCGCTCTACAACGTCATCAACCTTTGCCCCTGGCAGACATACCCTGGTCCTGTTCCACCTATCCTTTTTACAAAGCATGTTTCCCGTTTCCCTGACAATAGAGTCACCAACAACTACTAGTTCCTTTGGGACCAGCGCATTCTGCCTTGGGGGTTGCCGCTGTGTTGCGCGATGACCAAGTGCAAGCTCTGGCATTGGTGTGGGCAGCTGAGAGCTTGATGGGCCCCTCACTTGTAATCCTTCGAGGGCATCCACCCTGTCCTTCAAGCTCTCATATAGGCCCATAACAACGCTGAGTTGTCACCTGATTTCCTTACAGTCCTTGCATCGCGCACATACAAAGACATCCCCCATGGCAGTATCATGTCCCATACCTGACTGCTCCGCAAACATCAAGCAAATAGTGCATCTTAAAAGGCTGTGATTCAGAGGGCAACTGCCCCCCTCAGTTCTCCCCTGAGCCACAGCATTCCCATTAGCTTGAGCCTTTTGCTTTGCTGCTCTGGTTTGAGTCATGATTTCGATTTACTTTCAATAAAATTTCAATTTCAGCATAAAATTAAATCCTAAACTTGTATCCCAACACAGTTATAACGCTATATTTATGTTTCAGTAACGAGTGTTAAATACGAAATCTACGAATGTTATCTATGAAATATTTATGTTTCAGTAACGAGTGTTATCTACGAAATATTTATGTTTCAGTAACAAGTGTTATCTACGAAATATTTAAGTTTCAGTAACGAGTGTTATCTACGTAATATTTATGTTTCAGTAACAAGTGTTATCTACGAAATATTTATGTTTCAGTAAAGAGTGTTATCTACGAAATATTTGTTTCAGTAACGAGTGTTATCTACGAAATATTTGTTTAACGAGTGTTATCTACGAAATCCATTTATATAACTTCCGTATCATTGTGTATTAATTATTTATTTTTACTAATTATTTATGTTACGTAACCTAAGTGGTTATATGTATAGTTAAAAGTACAATTTAATTGCCAATGAAGTTCGACAAGATTAATAGATTTTACTGATTAATTTTCCCGTAACAATGGCGGCTCTTTACGAAACGTAAACACGTGGATTTGATACCCTTTCCGATACTAAGTAATACCTACAAAATCTCTATCTAAGTTACTTTAAACTTAAGTACCGTAAATAGGAATATAAAGCTACTCTAGAAAATAAGTTAATATGTCAATTTAAACTAATAAAGCAGAAAATAAATCAGAAAAAACTTCTCTGTTCCAAGAGCGGCAGAAAGGCACGTCCGCACCGGCAACTCTCGTCCTCAGACCACTCTATATGGGTGGAGGCCATTGCCCCAGTAGTAGGGCAGCATCAGTGGGTTCAGCAACAGGGCCTTTGTCAGGGGCCAATGTCAGTGGTTTCCCCTCATCTTGGGTCACTAACCCCGTACAGAGGAGAGAAGCCCATGCCTCCATGGTCTCCTTAGTTTTCTTGTTGGCCTTGTTCTGTTTCTTTTCTTTTTTCATCGAGAGATATCTGCTCTTGAGCTGGGTCTTTAGGGGGGTACTAGTTGGAGGGGGGATTCTTTGGAACTGTTTCAGGCTCCTCCTCACTAGCAGAACTGGAACTTTCCCTCCTGCTCATGTCAGGTGGAGGGAGTGCAGGATAAAAAGCAAATCACAAGTGTAGCGATGAAATGCAGCAATGACGAAAACCAGCAGCTTGTTGGGCTCTCTGAGGAGATAATTTTTAATTTGCACTTGAGGAGCAAATTTGCAGCACAGTTTCTAGGGGCCGCTGCGAATAGCACGCTGTTACGATATGAAGGTTTTGATCAAGTTTCCAAGGCACTAATTAACTATACTGATTGTGGAGGCAATTAAATTAATTCCACTCATTATACTGTATAACACATTATGAAATAAGTGGATTATAAATTTAAGCAAATAAGCAACAGCATAATTAAAATATAGGTTCATGGCAGTTCTCAAATCCAGGAATTCCAGCAACTAATCACAGGAGAAAGCACTGTTCACATGATTTGTTTCTGGAAGAAGCAATGGCAAACTATTTGTTGCTTAATTTATCGCTGACATGTGGCAACAATACTAAGAAACCCATAGTCATCTTGGTAGTAAGTAGAAATTATATAGAAATAATAACAATTTCCCCAGTGTTCTAAAAGTACACTTAATCAAACTAACAAGCCGCAGGAACAGTATTAACTGACTATAAAAATCAATACAAGACATACCCTAGGCAGTACTACAGTGGGAGCGGCCATTACATACAACAAACAATGAGGTAGCATGTCTGTTCATAGCAAAATTAGAAAAATGTTAATAACTTCTCACTCCCTTAAAATTTGGCCACAAAAATACATGCACCAACTCACCAACTAATATGGAGTCGACGACACTACTTTAAAATTGCTGATTCCAAAAGTAATCCAGAATTTGAACGAACTTTTAAGGAGCTTATACAAACACAACATAACTATATAATTTGTCAATTATACATTCCTCTGAGATACAGCAGCAGAATTCAGCATTGTCTTCCCCTGCACTAGACAGTCAGCATACATTACCTTATCAAATGTGGATGAACGCGTGCTAGCCCACGCACGCACGCACGCGCACACACACACACACACACACACACACACACACACACACACACACACACACACACACACACACACACCATGATGCAGTTAATGAGGCAATGAATTTATGTGCTGTTGCTTAGCCTCCTCCCCCCTTCCCCAGGAAAATTTTAACAAAATACTAAAATCAAAGAAAATATATGAAAAACAGATAGGAGACCATAACAAAAAAAAATTATTTCAAGTCTTTCCATATATAAACATTCCTGCAAGTGGTTCGCTTGTTCACAAAAGAGATAGTAATCTAATTCTAAAGTTAATTTTCATATTAACTCTTCTATGAGTGGGTCTCTGGATCAGACCATTTTTGCAGGGATGGGATACACTTAAATAGGAGTGCAAGAATATTTGCTAATGCTATCAAGATAGTGTTACATGGGTTGGGAAACTTCTAGCTTGGTGGAGGATTACATAGACTATTGGATTAATAGCAGCCACAGATGTGTGTAAGGGATTCTTGTGCTGTTTGTCTTAGGAAGTGCAGCAGCCTGGAAAGCAGGATGCTGGGATTACACAGCTGCTTGGGAGTCCTCACAGAAAACAAAATTAATGTGCTGTGGTAGGGTTAATAAAGGTAGTACTGGGTAAGTCATTACATCAAAACAGAGGGATATTGGAGCCATTGTGTAACTCAGATATTAGGATTGCAGAATTTTAAATGAGGACAATAATGGATACAGAAAGTACAATTTAAGGCACTACACCCAGTTGATGTTGGCACGAAGTAGTAGCAATAGTAGTAATCGAGGCATGTGATGCAAGAAAGCAAGCTTATGTAGAATCAACCAAAAAAAAACACATTTTACACATCTATTCTCTCTAAACATGTGCCCAGTTCCTCCTTGAATATATTTAAGCTGTCAACTTCCATGACAGCAGGAAATTTGTTCCAGCAAATCAACTACCCAATGGCTAAACGCAAATTTCTGCATACCGATTCTACAATTGTCTTTCCTCAATTTTAATTTATGCCCCATCAGTTTCGTAATCTGAGCAAGAGGAAGAATCCCATCAAAATTGAGCCTGCTCAACCCATTCAAGGCCTCATCCACCTCAATCAGATCATCAGATCTCGAGGACGAGAGTTTCCTGTGCGGACATGCCTTCTGCCGCTCTTGGAACAGAGAAGTTTTTTCTGATTTATTTTCTGCTTTATTAGTTTATATTGACATATTAACTTATTTCTAGAGTAGGTTTATATTACTATTTACGGTACTTAAAGTTAAAGTTTACTATTTACGGTACTTAGATAGAGATTTGTAGGTATTACTTAGTATCGGAAAGGGTATCAAATCCACGTGTTTACCGTTCATAAACAGCCGCCATTGTTACGTGAAAATTAATCAGTAAAAGCTATTAATCTTGTCGAACTTCATTGGCAATTAAATTGTACTTTTAACTATACATATAACCACTTAGGTTACGGAACATAAATAATTAGTAAAAATAAATAATTAATACATAACTTGATACGGAAGTTATATAAAGGAATTTCGTAGATAACACTCGTTACTGAAACGCGATACAGCATATCCGGAATTCGATAGCATTAGCTTTGTATAGTATAGTGCATAATATAATATTGTCAATTAATCAGTAGATCTATTAATCTTGTTAAACTTCATTGTCAATTAAATTGTACTTTTAACTATATATATATATAACGACTTAAGAGTACAAATGTAACAAATAATTAATACATACTTGATACGGAAGTTATATAAAGGGAACTCGTAGATAACACTCAATACTGAAAAATAAATATAGCGTTATAACTGTGTTAAGGTACAAGTTTAAGGTTTTCATTTTGTTCTGAAATTGTAATTTTATTGACATTTAAATCGAAATCATGACTCTGACCAGAGCAGCAAAGCAAAAGGCTCAAGCTAATGGGAGTGCGGTGACTCAGGGGAGAACTGAGGGGGGCAGTTGCCCTCTGAATCACAGCCTTTTAAGATGCACTGTTTGCTTGATGTTTGCGGAGCAATCGGGTACGGGACATGATACTGCCATGGGGGATGTCTTTGTGTGTGCACGATGCAAGGAGTGCAAGGAAATTAGGCGACAACTCGGCATTGTTATGGGCCTATATGAGACCTTGAAGGACAGGGTGGATGCCCTCGAAGGAAATAAATTGAGGGGCCCATCAAGCTCTCAGCTGCCCACATCAACGCCAGAGCTTGCACTTGGTCATCTTGCAACACAGAGGCAGCCCCCAAGGCAGAATGCGCTGGTCCCACAGGAACTAGTAGTTGTTGGTGACTCTATTGTCAGGGAAACAGGGAACATGCGTTGTAAAAAGGATAGGTGGAACAGGACCAGGGTATGTCTGCCAGGGGCAAAGGTTGATGACGTTGTAGAACAGATATCATCTTTTAAGGGCACAAAAGGTGATATAGTTGTACACGTTGGCATTAATGATATTAAGAGTAAGAGACCAGCGGAATTACTTAACAAGTACAGGTCACTGTTGAAAAAAAGCCGTGAAGTAGGGTTGAATTTGAAAGTGTCTGCAATTCTGCCCAGACACGATAGGAGGGAGTATATGATGAGAGCCTTGTCGATCAATTCAGCCCTGGAAAGATTGTGCAAGGCTCAAGGGGTAGAATTTTTTTCAGCCTGGAATGTACTTGTTAACAGGAGAGATTGCTTCTACAGGGATGGGATACACTTAAAGAGAAAGGGTGCAAAAATATTTGATGATGCTATCGAGGCAGTGTTAGGTGGGTCGGAAAACTGCTAGCTTGGGGGGAGACAAAGACTAATGGATTAACAGTAGCCACTGGCAGAGGTGAAAGAGATTCTTGCACTGCTTCTATTGGAATGAGCAGAAGCCTGAAAAACAAGATGCAGGATATTTCAGAGACTGCTGGAAGTCATTGCAGTACAAGTAAACACATGGGTTGTGTTAGGGTAGCTAAGAATAGAAACAGGTGCATGTATACTTGCGTTTACACCAATGCTAGGAGTTTAGTAAATAAATTTGATGAATTTGAGGTATTGCTCAAAACATCAAAGGCAGATATTGTTGGGATATCAGAGACGTGGTGTCACACAGATATAAGGAATGCAGAACTGGAATTTGGGGAGTACAATGTGTATAGAAAGGATAGTCAGGACAGGAGGGGAGGAGGGGTTATGCTATTAGTTAAAAAACACATAAAATCCAAGGAAGTGAATCCAGTCGTCATTGATGGACAGGGCAGTGTCGAGTCAGTTTGGTGTGACATAAGCATAGGTAAATCAAAATTGAGAGTAGGAGTGTGCTATAGGCCTAATGACTCTGATGAGTATAATAAGATACTGTACAGGGAAATAGAATGGGCCAGTAAATCAGAGAGTCTTATAATGGGGGATTTTAATTTCCCAGATATTGACTGGAATTTATGGGTTGGTCACTCACACACTAGCAAGGCTTTTGTGGATTTATTGGATGATTGTTTTCTACACCAGCATGTTCGGGAGCCAACTAGAGGGAGTAATACTCTTGATCTGATTATCAGTAGTGATTCTTCATGCATTAGGAATCTGCAGATAAAGGAACCACTGGGTGGCAGTGATCACAGTGTGCTGAAGTGGGATTTACTCAGGGAGGTAACTACCATCAGAGGAAAAGGGAAGGGTTTTTGCTTTCGTAAAGGTGACTATGATGGTCTGAGACAGTATTTAAATTCTATACAGTGGGACCAACTGATGATGTTACCAACAGCAAATTCAAAATGGGAAGCATTCAAGGAACTAATCTTAGAAGCTACCAGGATTTACATACCAACCAAGAAATATTGTTCAAGGTTCAGGCCTAAATGGTTGTCAGATGAACTAATGAGACATATGGCAGAGAAGAAAAATGCATGGGATACATACAAATTAATGGGTGACATGGAAGCCTATGATAGATATAAGTTGGTCTGTAACCAAGTCACAAAGGAGATTAGGCAGGCAAAGGCAGATTATGAGAAATCCTTGGCAAAGGATGCAAAGAAAAACAGAAAAGAGTTCTTTACCTATTTAAACTCAAGAAGGAAAGGGATGAATCAGATTGGTCCACTGGATGTTGATGGTTCAACAGTTGAGGATCCAGCTCAGGTGGCTAACAATCTAAACGAGTGTTTTGCATCTACATTCACACATGAGGAGTTATTCAGGAAGGGGAATGTCGTAGGTGAAGTAAACATTGGCAGTGAGCTAGATGATTTTCTAATAACTGAGAGGAAAGTGGAGGAGAAATTGTTGAGGATAAACATAAAAAAGGCACCCGGGGTGGATGGGATCTATCCAGTTATATTAAAGGAGGCAGCAAAGGAAGTAAGCACACCCCTAGCCATAATTATGAGAGCTTCTTTGGACTCAGGGGAGGTACCCATGGACTGGAGATGTGCAAATGTAACCCCAATTCACAAAGCAGGATCAAAGGCTGACACAAGTAATTATAGACCTGTTAGTTTAACTTCGGTTCCAGGAAAATTAATGGAGGCACTGGTTAAAGAAACACTGCAGGATCATCTGGACAAGAATTCAGTTATAGCTCAGACACAGCATGGTTTTGTTAAGGGGAAGTCTTGCCTGACCAATTTGATTGGATACTATGATGCAGTCACAAAAGAACTGGATGCAGGGAATAACTTTGATATTATATACTTGGATCTTAGAAAGGCTTTTGATACTGTTGCACATGGAAGACTGCTGCACAAATTGGTGCAGTGTGGCATTGGAGGCAAATTGCTGCTATGGATAAAGGAATGGTTGAGTGGCAGAAGACAGAGAGTGGTAATCAATGGACACTGCTCAACGTGGACTAATGTTATTAGTGGAGTTCCTCAGGGTTCAGTGTTGGGTCCATTGTTGTTTTCTGTATTTATAAATGATATTGATGATGGTGTATCAGGCTTAATGTCCAAGTTTGCTGACGATACCAAGGTTGGCAGGGTTGTTAAGGACACTACTGATACTATGCTGCTGCAACAGGATCTGGAAAGGTTGAGCAGATGGGCTGAGAGGTGGCAAATGAAGTTTAACATTGACAAATGTAAAGTATTACATATGGGAAACAGTAACCCCAGATCAACGTATCAACTCTGTGGTACTACGCTGACAGTGGTAGAGAATGAAAAGGACCTGGGGGTAATTGTTCAGGCAGATATGAAGTTCTCTGAGCAGTGCAGACGAGCTGCAAGAGTAGCTCATGGTGTCTTGTCAATGATATACAGGAATTTTTCTAGCAGGGACAGGGATGTGATTATTCCCTTGTATAAGGCATTGGTCAGGCCACACCTTGAGTACTGTATACAGGTCTGGAGGCCTCATTTCAAGAAGGATGTAGAGCTGCTGGAACGAGTACAGAGAAGGGCAACAAGATTAGTGAATGGAACAAAGGGTTGCTCTTACGAAGAAAGGCTTAAGTTTTGCAAATTACAGAGCCTGGAGACTAGGCATCGGCAAGGTGATCTGATAGAGGTGTATAAGGCTTTGAATGGCTCGAGCATGCTCAATGCCGATGGGATTCTTCCTCTTGCTCAGAATAATCACCTGAGAGGGCATAAATTCAAATTGAGGAAGGACGGATGTCGGATAGATGTGCGGAAATTTGCCTTTAGCCAGCGGGCAGTTGGTTTGTGTAAACAAATTTAAGGCTCAGCTGGACAGGTATTTCGAACGAACGGAGGGGTGAAATGGGAGTAGTGGTTTTTTTTTTTTTTTTTGGCTGATGCTGAATAAGCTTGCTTTCTTGCATTATATGCCTCTACTAATGCTAATGCTAATCTTTTAGGCACCTAGTCTCCAGACACTGCAATTTGCAGAATTTAAGCCTTTCTTCATAAGACCACCCTTTCTTTTCCCTCAATCTTGTTGCCCTTCTCTGTACATGCTCAAGCAACTCTACATCCTTCCTAAAATGAGGCCTCCAGACCTGTACGCAGTACTCAAGGCAAGGCCTGACCATTGCCTTATACAAAGAGATAATCACCTCCTTGTCTCTACTAGCAAAATTCTTGTATATCATTGACATTACCCCATGGCCTGCTCTGGCAGCCTGTCTGCACAGAAAATTTCTTCCAAGGTCTTTTTCATTTTCTACCACACAGTTGGTACATTTCTTTGGTGGTTACTTCTACCCATAGTACTTTTCATTTGTCAATGTTAAAACTTCAGTTGCAATTTCTCAGCCGATCTGCCCAAATTTTCTAGATCCTGTTGCAGTAGTACACTAAATTCCTGTCATTAACAACCTTGCCAACCTTTGTATCATCTGTAAACTTCAACATTAAGCCTGATATACCTTCATCAGTATCATTAGAATTAGAGCAGAATGGTATTAAGGGTAAGTTGCTACAATGGATAAAAGGGTGGTTGAGTGGGAGAAGACAGAGGGTGGTAATCAATGGATGGATGCTGCTCTTTGTGGACTAATGTTATTAGTGGAGTTCCACAGGGTTCAATGTTGGGCCCACTGTTGTTTTGTATATTTATGAATGTTATTGATAAAGGTATATCAGGCTTAGTGTTGAAGTTTGCAGATAACACAAAAGCTGGCAGGGTTGTTAATGACAGTAATGGCAGTGTGCTACTGCAACAGGATCTAGATAATTTGGGCAGATGGGCTAAGAAGTGGCAATGAAATTTGACATTGACAAATGCAAAGTACTGTATATGGGTAGAAATAACTCCACAGGGACGTACCAACTGTGTCGTTATTGGTGATAGAAAATGAAAAAGACCTGGGAGTAATTGTGCGCTCAGATATGATGTTTTCTCAACAATGCAGGCAGGCATCAAGAGCAGATCATGGGGTTTTTTCAATGATAGACAGGAATTTTACTAGCTTGGAAAAAAAGGAGGTGATTGTCCCTTTGTATAAGGCAATGGTCAGGCCACACCTTGAGTACTGTGTACAGGTCTGGAGGCCTGTACACAGTACTCAGTACTCATTTTAGGAAGGATGTAGATTTGCTTGAGCATGTACAGAGAAGGGCAACAATATTTGTGAGGGGAACGAAGGGATCCTCTTACCAAGAGAGGCTTAAGTTCTGCAAATTGCAGCAGCTGGAGACTAGGCACCCGTGAGGTGATCTGATGTATAGGTGTTTAAGACCTTGATTGGGTTGGGCATGTTGAATTCTAATGGGATTCTTCCACTTGCTCAGATTATAAACCTAAGGGGGCATAAATTCAAGGAGGAACTGGACAAACATTTAGAGAGAATGGTTGTGTGAATTTTTTTTTTTTTTTTTTTTTTTGGCTGAACCTACATGCTTGCTTTCTTGCATCACATGCCATAATTACTATTAATAAATATACAAAACAACACCGGGCCCAACACCGAATCCTGGGGGGTCTCCACTAATAACATTAGTCCATGAAGAGCAGCATCCATTGATTTACCATGCTCTGTTCTTCTCCCACTCAACCATCCTTTTATTCATTGTAGCAACTTTCCTTTAATACCATACTACTCCAATTTGTACAGTAGTCTTCCATGCACAACAGTGTCAAAAGCTTTCCTGAAATCCAAGTATATGATATCAAAATTATTTTTTGTATCCATTTCCTTTGTAACCACATCATAGTATCGAATCAATTTTATCAAACAAGACTTTCCCTTAACAAACCCATGCTGTGTCTGAATTTGAGTAAGTCTCACATCAGTACACTGTGATCATTTGTGCACAAATGATCACTACTGATAACCAGATCAAGAGTATTACTCTCTCTGGTTGCCTCTCTAACATGTTGCTTTAGAAAACAGTCATCCAGTAAATCCACAAAAGTCTTGCTAATGTGTGAGTGATCAATCCACAAGTTCCACTCAATATCTCGGAAGTTAAAATCCCCCATTTTTAGAGTATAACTTACTGGCCCACTCTATTTCTATGTACGGTTGTTCGTTGTGCTTATCAGAGTCATTAGGCTTATAACACACTCCTACTCTCATTTTTGCTTTACCAGTGCTTACATCACATCAAACTGACTCAACATTTCAGTGACCATCTGTGCCAACTGGGTGCACTTCCTTAGATTTTATGTGTCCTAACTAACAGCATAGCACCTCCTCACTTCCTATCCTGTCTGTCCTTTCTGTATTCATTGTGCTCCCCAAATTCCAATTCTGCCTGCTTATATCTCTGTGATATCAAGTCTCTGATATCCCAACAATAACAAGCGCAATCTTGTGTCAGTTTGGCATGACATAGCACTGGGTAAACAAAAATGAAAATGTGTTATAGGATAAATTATTTTAATAAATATGATGAATAAAAATGCAGACAACTGAGTGAGCATGTAAATCAGAATGTATTTTAATGGGGATTTTAATTTTCCAGATATTGACTGGAACTTGTTGCGTGGTTACTCACACAGTAGCATGACTTTTCCAGATTTGCTGGATAACTGTTTTCTACACCAACTTCTTAGAGAGCAAATAAGAGAAAGCAACACTTTTGATGTGATTACCTGCAATAAATCATCCCCGGGGGCTCACATCTGGTGAGTATGGGCTTGGCACACCCAGGGTCCTGAGCTGGATATCATCATTCTTCTCTTTCTTGGTGATTCCCTTCTATTTTTGACTCTCTCTCTCTCTCTCTCTCTCTCTCTCTCTCTCTCTCTCTCTCTCTCTCTCTCTCTCTCTCACTCACAGGGTTACTCGGGAACTTTTTTTTTTTTTTCCTGGTGCAGCATAAGCCTCAGGCTTCCTTGCATCATGTGGATATTAATAATAATAATAATAATAACTCTATGCATTAAGAATCTGCAGATTGAAAGACCCACTAGTTGGCAGTGATCACAGTGTGTTGGTGTGGGATTTACTTAAAGATTTACCTACTTTTGGGACAAAAGGAAGTGCTTTTGTAAAGATGACTACAATGGTCAGACATTTTTTAAATTCTACTCAGTAGAACCAACTGGATGATATTACTAGCAACCAATTTTAGCATTCAGAGAAGTAATCATAGCCACCACCTGGATTTTATATTACTAAGAGATACTGTTCAAGACCCAAACCTAAATGGATATTAGATGAACTGATGAGAGTAGTAGTAGTAGTAGTAATAATAGCAGCAGACAAGAAAAATACATAAGTTGTATATAAATTATTGGGGATACAGAAACCTACAGCACACATCATTTACTTTGCCATCAAGTTATGGGGAGGAGGCAAGCTAAGGCAGATTATGAGAAGTCTGGCAAACAATGCAAAGTAGCAAACTTCTTTGCTTATATAAATAATGAAAGGAAGGGGATTCACACATTGGTCCTGCTAGATGTGAATTGTATAATTGTGAATGATCATGCTTAGGTTGCTGAAAAACTGAATAGATATTTTGTATCCACATTCACACATGAGGAATTTTTTGGGGACGAGATGCCAGAAGTATATCAAATTGATTTTGTAATAACTGGGAGAATGGTGGAAGAGAGATTTAAAAGTAAATATGGCACCTGACACTGACGAGAGCTCTTTATTTATATTAAGAGAGGCAGGAAAAGAGGTAAAGAAACCTTTAGCCATAGTTATGAGAGAATCCTTGGATTCATGGGAGCAAATTTACAAAGATTGCCCTTAACTAATCCAATCACAACATGGATTTATTAAGGAGCAGTTTTGTTTGACCAGTCTGATTGGATACTATGATGCAGTAAGAAAAGAACTGGATGTTGAAAATGATTTTGACATTTTCGGCATCCAATTCCTGATGTCATTATTATCCACTGTTATTGATGGAGTCCCTTAAGGTTCAGTACTGGGCACATTGCTGTTTTCAATATTTTTTAATGATGTTGATTAAAGCCTATCAGTCTTAATGTCCAAGTTTGCAGGTGATACAAAGGTTAGAAAGGTCGTTAATGACAATAGACAGTATATACTACTGTAATGAGATATAGAAAAATTGAGTGATGTGCTAAGTGGCAATTGAAAACATTGACAAAAGCACAGTACTTGTGGGTGGCAGTAATCCCAGAATAAAATGCCCACTGTACGTCACCTCATTTGAAGCGGAAAAAAAAAAAAAAAAAAACCTGAGGGTAATTATGTAGATGAGTTGTTAGAACAGTTCATGGAATTTTGTCAGTGATATGCAGAAATTTTGCTAGCAGGGATAAGGAGCTAATTATTCTGTTGTATAAAGCAGTGGTTAGGCTGCATCTTGTGTACTGCATACAGGTCTGACAGCCTTAGATTAAGTAACATGCTGATCTGTTGGAACAGGCACAGAGAAGAAGAATGATATTAGTGAGGAGAACAAATGTCTGTACTTATAAAGGTATACTTCAGTTCTGCAAATTGCAGCATATGGAAACTGAGCAATTTGAAAGAATGAAGTTTGTAAAAGTTCTAAAACTGTGTATGTAAATACTTTTAAATATTATTTTTTTCCTATTTTGATATTGCAACCAAATTTTAGACCAGGATCATTGTCAAAAAAAACAAACATATTATTCGAGTCAGTTTCATCAATTTCTAGATCTGAATTCCAGATAATTTCTTCAGTTTTGGATTTTGTAAGTTGACATCATCTCGAATCTTGTTGAAAGAGTGCACCCTCCCACATAAATTTTTGAAACACATATGGAAGCACAGTTGATAAATGAAAGCATGGGAGTTTAAAGTGATAAACTTAAGATTAGTGTGATTAAATGGTAAGATACTTCAAAAAGGAAGGCTATGCGGCATTCCTTTCTTAAGTATTGTTACTGAATATCTTGATCTGTAGATCACAGAGAAATAAGCAGATCCTGCCAAAAGAGCAACCTTTGCATTTCAGTTTCTTGCTTGACTTGCATCTCTGATTTTTGTTGAACATTTTGTGAGTTCATGAGGTATATTTCATCTAAATAGGACTTATTCTCACTACTGTTGAGTACATACATTTAAAACTCCTCTGGAAACCCAGGAAACAACTCTACATTCTCCCAGTATCACTAAATGGAGTGTGACTTTACCAGCAGTTTTGTTATCAGCATTGTTTTTTTTTTTTTTTTAAACTTCATTTCTGTGCAGTGCTGTGTTGCAAAATACTCGCAGCATTAATGCAAATTTATAAATCAATCCATATATACAAAGCTATCCATATTAAACCTAGCTATTCTAATATATATAAAAAAAAAAATAAAAAAAAAACTAATTGCATGATTTGGATAATAGTTCGTGCATATGCATGTTGTGAATGATATATGCAAAAGATTAGACTATAATGTTGCTGTAAGACAGTAAAACAGGATCGCCAGAATTAAGAAGGTTGAGAAGCACTGCTAGTATTGACTAAAGGATCATGCTTAAAGGATAGGTGTATTGAAAGATCATGCACATCTTTCAGTGGTATTTTACCAAATATAGACCATTTGATCTAAAACATTGTGTGGTAATAACAGCATATGAATTCACTGTACTTAAGCCAGTTACCACTAATGTGATGAGAAGTATTTTTGCAAAACTGGGAGTCAGGTTCGTTGGCTGTGCTTCGTGATTCAGGAAGTAAAAAGTGATTTGGGAAATAAAAAGATAGCATTGCTGCTAATGAAGCTTTGGAAGTGGGGAACAGGAATGTATGATGCACGTTGAAGTTGCATTACAAAGAAGTTAGGTGTGCTGAGACATCCAGTTCATCTAATGTTAAAAACATAATGATCAGTACTCTGCATATGAGATCTTCATCAAATATTTTTGCTAGATCCTGCTGAAAGAGTGACCTTCAAAGTGCAGTTTCTTACTCTTGGCCTGGTAATCTCATCTGTGTGTGTAGTATTGTGGTTTCTAGAGGCAGATATTTTCACTTAAATGGATGTAAATACTCAACTATTAAATACTTCATCTGAAAATCCTCTGGCTGACCAGGATCTCACCCAGATCAGTGTTGTGGAGCACTTTTGCAAGGAGAAGTATCTCTTAGTGTTATCTTTGGCTATCATAGATCTATTTATAATTTTATCAAATTATTTATTGAAATTGTAAAAGGAATTTATTCTAAAAGATGCCATTTTTTGTTTTGGATCTATTTTGCTTTTTATCATTATTCACTTTTATGATACTTAAATTACTGTTTTGTATAGTACATGGTGGCAAAAGACAATGAGTCAGATGCATCAGAATATTCGACATTTTCAGAGGCTTGATGATGATATTATTTCTCAGCTCCGGAACTCACCAAATCCTCATATTGTTAGTTATGCAAAAGAGTTTGATTTTTCACAGTCTGATCCTGAAAAGGTAATAATCTAAATCATGATTTGTCAAATTAATTAGCAGGACAATTATTAAATATAATTAATTATAATACTCTTATAAATTTTTATTGTATTTGCTTTTTTAAAAGAAAACAGTTTATGATACTATGATAAAGGTAAATTGCATCCACGAAAACTAGAAGATGCTAGAAAACTAGCAGGTTTATGTAGCATCAGCACAAAAAATAAAATAAAATAAAAAAAAAAAAAAAAAAACTGCTGCTACCCACTTAAAATGTTAAGGGGTCCATCGTTTTCATTCCTTCCAGGGAATTAACCCTATTCTTCAGGCCGCCAGTTGCAATACCAAATTTTCAGTTAATCTCCGTACACTCTGCATTGAAAACATGCACAGAGATACCCTCCAGCAATATCATTTCTTCCTACAGATGATAAGGCAGACAAGTTATTGTTATTTGTTATTTTTTTTTTTTTTAGGAGCATTAGCAATTAAGGCCATATTGCTCCGGGGATATGCGCTGGTCATTCCCCGACCTTTCCGCATCCTCCATATTTGGTGGTCACGGGCTCGAACCCCTGTCTAATCAGCGTGTGCTATGCACTGCTGCTCCTGCCCACCTGGCTGTGGAGGTGACACAAGTGACAAGTAGTGCACTGTATAAATCCCTGATTCATAAAGAATTGCCATCAGTAGCTCTCTCCCAAGCCAAATCATTTTTTACTATCTTGTGTTTTTTACTTTGCTGCTATAGTCTGAAGCATAATTTCAGTGTAAATGTAATTTTAAAATACCACATGAAACTAAGGGATATGAATATAATAGTATGAGATATGAGTAAAATAGTATTAAAATGTGTTGAACAATTCAGCTTAATTATATGGGCATCTTTGGACTTTAGTCTGACTTCAAAGGTAGGGAAAATCTTAGAGGCAATGAACAAGAGATCATTCTAAAGGATAAAGAACATGGTTTTGTTAAGGGAAAATCATGTTAAACTAACCTGGTATGCTATTTTTGACACACATACTTATGAGCTAGATGTAGAGAACAATTTTGACAGTTTATTTGGAGTTTAGCAAGGCATTTAACTCAGTCCCCTATGAAAGGTTAATCTATAAGCTGAAACATGTTGGGATTACTGGAAAGATTATAAGACGGACTGCATGGTGGCTGCATGGCAGAGGGTTGTGATTAATGGATATTTTTCAGATTGTTATACAGGTAGTTCTTGCTTTACAAGTTTTCACTTTACGAGGTTTTTTTGGGGTTTAAGGATTTTTTTTTTTTTTCAAGTATCAAGTATCAACAAAATCGAAAATATGAACATTAGTTGCAAAAAAATGAATGTTAAACATTCATAAATATTGCATTTCAAAGTACTCAAGTAGCTATACAATACAGTATACTCGCTTTACGATATTAAGCCGTTCCAGAGACATCGTCGTATCATGAAAATATTGTAATGTGAACCCAATAACACATTGTTTTTTGGTAATTAGTTCCATGATCTCGGAAGTTGAAATTTTCGCTATGTAACTCGCTAAAAGGTTGTTTTTATAGTGTTAATTGTATTAGTTACCAATTGAAATCATTAAAATGCACTACACTTTCATCAATATCATATGTTCTGTTATAAGAACTAATTTTGAATGGTTTTGTGCTATTTTTCTAAAGCACATTTCTGGAGGTTACTACCATCAAACAATAAAACAATTTGCACTTTCCAATTTATTGGGCTTTTCTGTTAGTGCATCATTTTTTTTTTTTTTTTTTTTTTTTTGTGAACCCCAAACACGAGAGGTATTAGAACCTTAGTACTTAGTACCGTGCTTGGGTTGGAGGTTGAGAAGACAAAAGAAGATATTTGTTGACATTGGACTTGAACTTCTGTAGATTGTAATTTTCAGGAAATACATATGAAGGAAGGTTGTTCCAGAAAACGGCAGTTGAATGAATAAATGAGGAAGATGAAAAGTTGGTTCTGTGGGTTTGAAGTTGGACAGTAAATGGATGTTGGCTGGTGGCGGCACGTGTTCGGACTGTTTTGAAAGAGAGAGCGGGAATTACAGAAGCCAATTCAGAAGAACAGTGCCCATGGAAGTATCTGTAGAAGAGGCATGCAGCAGAAACAGTACGTCTATGGGACAGCGAGTGGAGAGACTCTGTAAGAGATGAATCATTAATTAACCTAACTGCCATATTCTGAATGGAATCAAGAAGCTTGAGAGAGGTTTTGGGGGCACCGCCCCAGATGTGGGAACAATATTCCATGGTAGGGCGGATTTGCGATTTGTACAGCGTGAACAGCTGTTTTGAAGAAAAGTAACGCTGAGAGCGAAAGAGAAAACCAAGTTTTTTAGATGCAGAGGAAGGAATATTTCTAATGTGCTTGTGCCAAGAGAGAGAGAGATTAGAAGTCAGGTTAATTCCCAAATGAGATATATCATTTTGCCTAGAAATCAGAGTGTCACCAAATATAAGCATAGGAGCAGAAGAATCCTTTTTGCGAGATATAAGACAAGACTGAGTTTTAGAAGGGTTGAAATCAACTAAGTTGTCTTTGCCTCACTGGAGAATTACCTGAAGATCGGCATTTAAGGAATTGGTAGCAGATTTTCGAGAAGTTGAAGCTGATTGAGCAGGACAGGGTTTCTCAAAATGGAAAGTTGAATGCAATGTGCTATCATTGGCAAAATTATGGATAGGATTTCCAGTCAATGGAAGAAGGTCATTGATATACAAGAGGAAAAGAGTGGGGGAAAGAACTGAACCTTGGGGGACACCGGCATTAGTGGAGAAGTTAGAGGACAGAGAGCCATCTACCATCGCCCTCAGTGAGTGATCAGAGAGAAAACTGGATAACCAATTACTAAAAACAGTTGGCAAACCATGAGATGGAAGCTTGTTTAGAAGACCTTTATGTCAAACACAATCAAAAGCCTTTGAGATGTCAAGAGCAACTACTTGTGTTTCACCGAACCTTTCCAATTATTCCATAAATGGGTAACATAAGCCAGAATATCACCAGTGGATCGACACTGACGGAATCCATACTGGCGATTGTTGGTAAGACGAAAGATTTATAGGTAGTTTAAGAGTTGGCGGTTAATTGATTTCTCCATTACTTTAGAAAGAGTAGAAGTAATTGCAATGGGACGATAATTGGATGGGAGGGATTTGTCACCCTTTTTAGGAACTGGCTGGATATGAGCAAATTTCCAAGCAGAAGGAAAAACACCTTTGGAATAAGAAAGTGAAAAAAGGCGGCAAATAATAGGAGTGAGTTCAGGAGCACAGGTTTTGAGAACAAGTGGAGAAATACCATCAGGACCTGGAGCTTTCTTAGCATCAAGATTCGTCAAAATCCTTCTGACATCCTTTAGACGAAAGACCACAGGAGGCATTGAATGGAGCGTGTTGGGAATGGCAGGAGGTATTTTACCAAGGTCATTAATATACGAGTTGGAAGAAAAATGGGATGCTAGCAGGTCAGCTTTATCCTTAGTTGAAGTGACAACAGAACCATCTGGTTTGGACAGAGGTGGGAGCAGAGATGGGTAAAAGTTGCGGCCAATAGCTTTGGCAAGAGACCAAAATGCTCGGCTACCATTAGGGCAAGAAGCAAGTTTTCTACTCTTAGCCCGTTCAAACTCTACTTTGGACTGATTAATAACTGCTTTACAATTGTTGCGAGCTTTGGTGTAGGCAGAAAATGAAACTGAAGAATTAGAAAGAAGCCAATTACGATATGTAACATTCTTCTGTTGAACAGCCTTAGCACATTTATTGGAAAACCAAGGTTTAGATAAAGGACGAGATTTTAAAGCGGAGTGTGGAATAAAGGATTCCATTCCTGCAAGAATAATTTCACTGACACGTTCTGAGCAAACGTTGACATCAGAAGTTTTGAAACAGTAATCCGACCAAGAAAAAGAAGAAAAGAAGTCTCGCAGGTCATCCCATTTTGCATTCTTGTAATGCCAAACAACACGAGATTGGGAATAGCCATGAGATAAAGGTTCCATTGGAGAAGAGACAATCACCAAGTTGTGATCTGAAGTGCCTAAAGGACCTCTCACTTCGACCGTGTACTTAAACGGGTTGTTTGTGAGAAAACGATCAAGCGTATTGGCTGTATGATTAGGATTGTCCGGTATTCTTGTAGGTAAATAAACAATCTGTGCTAGGTCATTAGTAATTGCAAAAGCCTCAGCATCTCGACCTGCTAGGTCGGTGTGACTAGAAAACGGAAGCTAGCTGGAGTTGTGAACATTAAAATCACCAAGCAAAATTACCTCACTGCTAGGAAAGTTGGACTGAAGAAAGTCAAGTTGCAAAGAGAGGAAGTCAAAGAGCTCCAAGTGATTAGTGGAGTTGGGAGAACGGTAGAGACAACAGATGAATTTTACACAATGAGATAGAGAGATTTTAAGCCAGAGAAGATCAAAGAGAGGAGATTCCAAATTGCCAAGTCTCTGACAGGGAATATCAGAATGGACATATGCACAAGTACCACCTTTGAGGCGAAAGGAATCATACACTGAATAATTTGGGCATCTGGGATGAGCAGTAGTTGAATCAACTGATTCCACCCTAGGGTGCCTCCATACCCAGGTGGGAAGGAGCAGCAGTGCGTAGCACATGCTTCTTGATTAGACCGGGGTTCGAGCCCGTCGCCACCAAATACGGAGGATGCGGAAAGGTTGGGGGATGACCACCGCATATTCCCGGAGCAATATGTCCTTAGTTGCTAATGCTCCTAAAAACCAAATAACAGCAACAACATTCCACCATAAAAAGCAATTGTAATACTGCATTTGGAATATTTTGTCCAAATATGGAGATCTCATCTGAGGAAAAAAAAAAAGACAGTGAGCTTCTTGAAAGGGTCCAAAGATGAGCAAATCGCATGGTGAGATTGACAAAAGGGTGACCGTACAAGCAATGACTTCAATTATGTGGCTTACAGATGTTGACAACCAGGCACTTTGGAGGGGACCTGGTTGAGGTTTATAAGGTGCTGAGAAAGATTAGTAAAATGAATGAAGGCAGAATTTGGTCCTTGTGGCTGTCACAGACTCTCTCTCAGGTATGCCGAGCTGTGCTTGCTACCCGAGAGTTTAAATGATATTTGGGTAACACTCAAATCAATTGGACCTAATTTTGGTGATGTTCAGTCAGTCTGCGACAGCCAAATCCTCTGCATGCACTTTCATGATGGTGAGACTGTTAGTAACCCTGGGTATAAACTATATGTGGAAGTCTTGAAATATGGCACCCAGCTTACTCATGGTGACTACCTAGGTGGAAACCAATGTAAGCAGGGGTCAAGGTGTGGCACCCACACCACATGGAGGGATGCCGCTCCTCTCTGATACAGGCAATACTAGGTGGTAGATGACTTTCATCAACTTGTGCCACTTTGCTTATTGGAGGCTTGAAGAGTTCCGGCAACCCCCCTTCCCCTCCATGATGTAGTATGATTGATGCCTTTTGAGGTTATGATTAACATCACAGCTAGATCCAATCTACTTTACATTTTGGGGGTAGAGCCCTAAAACAGTGTTGGCAAGCCGTCTGTTAGATAGTCCACTGGACCAAACCTATTTGTAACTCTCTGGCAGGTTTCCGGATCAGCCAGTATATAAAGTCACTGCCTCTACTCTGTGAGATAGTGACTGGAGGGAATGCGAGTAGTATATATGTGGGGCGGCATTGTCGAGCTCACAATATGTGAAGGAGCTAGATATATCCTCACCATGTGTATGTCATATCCAAAAATTTCAGTATTCATATAGCATGTCCTTGCCACCTTTATTACTTCTGAATACACCATGAATTATCAAAATAATAGAACGAACATCTGCAAAAAGATCTGCACCTCCTTAAAAACTTTCCTCATTCATTTCACAAATATACATGTTTTCAGTTGTAATATCAATGATGTCCATTTCCATTTACAGTCAGCCAAACCCTGTGTACCTTTTCTGACAGAATTCTAGTTATTGGTTGATTCAACTACTGCTCATCTGATTTGTCTGAATTATTTACTGTATGATTCCTTTTGTTTCAAAGGAAGTACATGTGCATATGTCCATTCTGATATTCTCTGTTAGAGACTTAGCAATTTTGAATCTCCCCTTTTTGATCTTCTGTGGTTTAAAATCTCTCTATAACATTCTGTCAAATTCATCTGTTGTCTCTGTCATTCTCCCATCCACCAATCACTTGAAACACTTCCTCTGTTGAAACTTGACTTTCTCCAGTCCAACTTTCTAACAGTGAGGCAATTTTGCTTGGTGATTTTAATGTTCATGACTCCAGCTGGCTTCCATTTTCTAGTCACTTGGGCCTGGCTGGTTGAGATGCTGAGGTTTTTGATTACTAATGAACAAACTGTGTCTGGTATTCTGGTTGTTCATTTAATTACCAGAATACCAGACAGTCCTAACCATGCAGCCAACACACTATTTTTTTCTCATAAATGACCCTTATAAGTACATGGAGAATGATCCTCTAGGCACCTAAGATGACAACATGGTGATGTTCTCTTCTCCAATTGAAACTTTCTATTGTGGCCATTCTAAACCTTGTGTTATTTAGCATTACAAGAATGCAAAACGGGATGCCCCGCTAGATTCTTTTTTCTTTTCCTTGGTCGGATTACTATTTCAAAACGTCTGATGTCAGTGTTTGCTCAGATCATATCAGTGAAATTATTCTTGTAAGGATGAAATCCTTTATTTCACATGCCACCTTAAAATCTCATTCTTTATCTAAACCTTGGTTTTATAAAAATGTTCTAAGGCTGTTCAAGATAAAAAAGTTGCAAATCGTAATTGGCTTGTTTCCAAATCTTCAGTTTCATTTTCTGCTTACCCCAAAGTGCGCAAAGCTTGGAACAGGCTAAGAGTAGAAAGCTCGCTTCTTGTCCAAATGGTAGTTGTGCATTCTGGTCCTTGCAAAGCTATTGGCCACAGCTTTTGCTCACCTCTGTTTCCACTTTTCTCAAAACCAGATGGTTCTATTGCCACCTCAGCCATAAAGCTGACCTGCTAGCAACCTTCTTTTCTTCCAACTCATGTATCGATTATTGTGGTAAACCACCTCCTACCATTTCCAGTACATTTCATTTCCTCCTGTGGCCTTCCGTCAAAAGGATGTCAGAAAGATTTTTGAACAAACTTGATGCTAAGAAAGCTGCAGATTTTGATGGTATTGCTCCACTTGTTTTCAACACATATACTCCACAACTGATTCTTGTTCTGCATCTCCTTTTTTATATTTCTTGTTTCAAGGGTGTTTTCCCTTTTGCTTGGAAATTAGCTCATATCCAGCCAGTTCTTAAAAAGGGAGACAAATCCCTCCCATCCATTTACCATCCTATTGCACGTGCTTCTACTCTTTTTAAAGTAATGGAGAAATCAATTAACCGTCAACTCTTAAACAATCCCGAAACCTTCCATCTGATCAATGATTGCCAGTATGAATTCTGTCAGTGTTTGAAACCAATGTGATTTTCTAGCTTATGTTACGCATCTATGGAACAATTTCAATGGAAAAGTTTGGTGAAACTCAAGCAGTTGTTTGCTCTTTTCATTTCAAAGGCTTTTATTAGCATTATTAGAGGCACATGATACAAGGAAACAAGCTTATACAGCAGCAGCGAAAAAAAAATCTTCCCATTTCACTGATCCATTTGTTCCAAATGTTTGTCTAGCTCTGCCCTAAATTTATTTAAGCTATCGACTTCCACAACAACAGATGGAAGTTTGTTACAACAATCCTACTGTAAAGGCAAACTTCTGCACAATCTATTCTACAACTGTCTTTCCTCAGTTTGAATCTATGTCCCCTTAGGTTTGTAATCTGAGCAAGAGGAAAGAATCCCATCATCATTGAGCCTGCTAAATCCATTCAAGTCCTTATACACCTCGATTAGATGCCTTGCAGGTGCCTAATCTCCACAGCTGCAATTTGCAGAACTAAAGCCTTTCTTTGTAAGAGAACCCTGTGTTCCCTTCATCAGTCTTGTTGCTCTTCTCTGTACTTTCTAGCAACTCTACATCTTTTCTAAAATGGGGTTCCAGACATGTACGCAGTATTCAAGGTGTGGCCTGACCAAAGGCCTTATACAAGTGGATAATCATCTCCTTATCCCTGCTTGCAAAATTCCTGTATATCATTGACAAGACCCCATGACCTACTCTGGCAGCCTGTCTGCAGTGCTCAGAAAACTTCATATCTGACTGCACAGTTACCTCCAAGATGCATTCATTCTCCACCACCCTGAGTGTAACACCACCCAGTTGGTACATTTCTCTTGGGTTACTGCTACCCATATGCAGTACTTTGCATTTCTCAATGTCAAACTTCAGTTGCCACCTTTCAGCCCATCTGCTCAACTTTTCCAGATCCTGTTGCTGTCATTACTGTTATTAACAACCTTGCCAACCTTTGTATCATCTGCAGACTTTGAAATTAAGCTTGATATACCTTCATCAATATCATTGATAAATATACAAAACAACAATGGGCCCAACACCAAACCTGAGTGATATCATATCTAGGAAATAAGTGATCTCATACACCAACCATTTGATGAATTTTACTGTAACAAAAATTTTACAAATAACAAAGAATATATAAAACATTATATAATTTACTATAATTTAAAATAAACTGATGGCTGTATGTTACGGAATGCTAAAACTACAATAAAATCATTTAGTATAAAATATGCTAAAATATAAAGATTAAAAGCGATAAAAAAAACCTGAAGCTTTCGAGAGCATCAGCTCTCTTCCTCAAAAGTGATAAGACTTCCTGCAACCTCTCCTATATGACAGGCTCACGGTACCGCCACGCATGGTATTCCTTCACGTGGTTCCCTCGGCGCATGGGCAGAGCTGGAAGCGGAAATGGCTCGGGTATGTGGCAAACAAAATCATTCATCCGTACTGCGGACAACTGCTTCAAAAATAGGATGTATGCGTATACCTCTGTCTCTATTCATGGTATTCTTACTGGATGAGCCAATCCGTAAACCCTCTAGCCGCTTACGCTCCCAGTACCCATGTGCATGGTCCACGATGATTGGGTCCTCTGGGGAGATCTGATGCTGCTTCTCCAAAAAAATGTTCGGCCACAGCAGACTTATAATCGGCGTTTCTTACAGCATTTAAATGCTCCCCCAGACGATCCCTGAGCCGTTGTTTTGTTTCCCCCACATAACACTCCCCACAATCCGGGCATTCTATTCTGTATACCACTCCACTACTGAGATCTTTTGCTATACGGCTTTTCACTTGCTTTTCACCTGGGATACAGCTGTGCACAGCCTCCGTCCGCAAGCTGTACACAGCATGACTTATATCCCCGTAAAATTCTCGCTAAATGCTCAGTAAGGCCCGGATAGTAGGGGATGTATGCAGTGGCTACCGGAACGAATGGCTCCCTACATTCAAACACTCCTGTACTATATCTGTCCAGGTTTATCTGGTGGTATCCGCATTTTCTAAGGTCTGCCGTGACACGATCAATTTCCTTTTCTTTATCCTCAGAGGTGGTGCAGTGTGATCCTGATCTATCAAATAGAGCTTTCACTACACTGTTCTTATATTGTCCAGCTTGTGCTCAGTTGTAGTGGGTGTATTGGCCTCTACACATGGGTTTCCTAAACACTGACATCTTAAGTCTGGAACCCATCCTAGAGACCAATACATCCAAAAATGGCATCATCCTCCCTTCCCTTCCCTTCTGGACCAGGGCAAAAGTATCATTAACATATCTCTTCCAATATCTAATAGGAAATGAACACCCACTAAAATCCCTACTTTCCAACTCCTCCATGGTCAAATTGGCCACGGTGAAACTAATGGGCTAACCCATGGCCGTAGTGTGAACCTGTTTGTACATAGTTCCTTGAAATAACATGGTAGTACTAGCCAGACATAATTCCACCCCAGAACAAATATCTTCTATACCAAGCATTGATCTGTTACCAAGTTTGTGGGGAATTTGTCTATAAATGATAATGAGAGTATGATCTCTTTTGATGTCATATCTTTATTCACATGTATTCCTATTAAACATGGAATACATTGTGTAAAAATGGCATTGACCAAAGATGTCTCACTTGGTAACAGATCAATGTTTGGTATAGATGATATTTGTTCCGGGGTGCAATTATGTCTGGCTAGTACTACCATGTTATTTCAAGGAACTATGTAAAAACAGGTTCATGGTACAGCTATGGATTCACCCATTAGTGCCATTGTGGACAATTTGGCCATGGAGGAATTGGAAAGTAGGGTTTTTAGTGGGTGTTCGTTTCCTATTAGAAATTGGAAGAGTGTTGATGATACTTTTGCCATGGTCCAGAAGGGGAGGGAGGATGATGCAGTTTGCTGGCTTAATAGCTTCTCCCAATTTATACAATTTACCCTAGAGGTGGAGATAGGTGGTACCCTGCCATTTTGGATGTATTGCTCTCTAGGATGGGTTCCAGACTTAAGATGTCAGTGTTTAGGAAACCCATGTGTAGAGGCTAATACACCCATTACAACTGAAACAAGCTGGATGATATAAGAACAGTGTAGTGAGAGCTCTATTTGATAGAGCAGGGTCACACTCACACTGCACTGCCTCAGACTGCACCACCTCTCAAAGAAAAAGAAATTGATCGTGTCACAGCAGACCTTAGAAAATGCGGATACCACCAGAGGATCCTGGACAGATATGGTAGAGGAGTGTTTGAACGTAGGGAGCTGTTCGTTCCGGTAGCCACTGCATACACCCCCCCCCATTATCCAGGCCTTACTGAGCATTTAGCGAGAATTTTCCGTAGATATAAGACATGCTGTGTACAGCTTCCCAGGTGGAGGCTGTGCACAGCTGTATCCCAAGTGAAAGACCATATATCAAAAGATCTCAGTAGTGGAGTGGTATACAGAATAGAATGCATGGTTTGTGGGGGAAACAAAATGACGGCTCAGGGATTGTCTGGGGGAGCATTTAAATGCTATAAGAACTGCCGATTATAAGTCGGCTGTGGCCGAACATTTTTGGGAGAAGCAGCATCAGATCTCCCCAGAGGACGCGATCATCGTGGACCACGCGCATGGGTACTGGGAGCGTAAGTGGCTAGAGGGTTTACGGATTGGCTCATCCAGTAAGAATACCATGAATAGAGACAGAGGTATACGCATACATCCTATTTTTGAAGCAGTTGTCCGCAGTACAGATGAATGATTTTGTTTGCCACGTACCCGAGCCGTTTCCACTTCTGGCTCTGCCCATGCGCCGACGGAACCACGTGAAAGAATACCACGTGTGGAGGTACTGTGAGCCTGTTATATAGGAGAGGTTGCAGGAAGTCTTATCACTTTTGAGGAAGAGAGCTGACACTCTCGAAAGCTTCAGGTTTTTTAGCCCTTTTAATCTTTATATTTTAGCATATTTTATAGTAAATGATTTTATTGTAGTTTTAGCAATCCGTAATATACCGCCATCAGTTTATTTTAAATTACAGTAAATTATATAATGTTTTATATATTCTTTGTTATTTGTAAAATTTTAATTACAGTAAAATTCATCTAATGGTTGGTGTATGAGTTCACTTATTTCCTAGATATGAATTTTCCCAATCTCAGAGGCCTTTTTCAGTATACTGAGGGATACCACTAATAACATTAGTCCACACAGCGTAGTATCCATTGATTACCAGTCTTCTCCCACTCAACCATTCTTTTGTCCATTGTAGCAACTTGCGCTTAATGCCATACTGTTTCAATTTGTACTGTCTTCCAGTGCAACAGTATCAAAAGATTTCCTGAAATCCAAGTATATGATGTCAAAATTATTTTTTTCATACAGTTTCTTTGTGGCCACATCATAGTATACGATCAAATTCATCAGACAAGTTTTCCCCTTGACAAATCCATGCTGTGTCTGAATTATTACTGCTGTCTTGTCTAGATGATCCTGCAATGTTTCTTTAATCAATGACTCCGTTATTTTGACTTCTGTTCCAGGGAAAATAATGGAGTCATTGATTAAAGAAACATTTCAGGATCATCTAGACAAGACAGTCTAGATGATCCTGTCCATGAGCACTTCCCCCAAGTCCAAAAATGCTTTCATAATCATGGCTAAAGGCCTGCTTACTTCCTTTGCCACCTTCTTTAATATAACTGCATAGATCCCAGTTAACCTTTCTTATGTTTAACTTCAACAATTTCTCTTCCACTTTGCTCTCAGTTATTACAAAATCATTTAACTCCCTGTTCGAGTGTTGATAAATATCTGGCCCTCTCTTCCTTGAATAACTCTTCACGTGTGAATGTAGTTGAAAAATACTCATTTAGTTCGGTAGCTATTTGAAAATGATCATCTACAGTTAAAACCGTTGATATCAAGTGGACCAATCTGATTCATCCCCTTCCTTTTAGAGTGTATTAAGTACAGAAGTCTTTGCTGTTTTTCTTTGCATCCTTTGCCAAAATATTCATAATCTTGCTTTGTGACTTGATTACAGACTGGCTTCTATCTACCATACGCTTCTGTGTTGCCTGACAATTTATGTGCATCCCATGCATTTTTCTTCTCTGCCACAAGTCTCATTAGTTCATCTGACATCCACTTGAGCCTAAACCTAGAGCCATATTTCTTAGTTGGAACAAAAAGCCTAGTAGCTTTCAAAATTACTTCCTTGAATGCTTCTCATTTAGAATTTGCTGTTGGTAACATCATCAGTTGATCCCACTGTAAAGAACAAAAAATCTCTGAGACCACTGTAGTCGCCTTTACAAATGCAAAAAATTCTTAATGCATGAATAATCACTGCTGATAATTAGATTGAGAGTGTTACTCCCTCTTGTTGTCTCTCTAACATGCTGCTGTAGAAAACAATCATTCAATAAATCCACAAAAGCTTTGCTAGTGAGCGAGTGACCAAACCACAATTTCCAGTCTATATCTGGAAAGTTAAAATCCCCCATTATAAGACACTGATTGTGTTTGGCTTAAGATGTTCTAAATAAGCTTCCATCTAATGGTTTGTGATCTATTTCTATAATTTAGTATCCAGTTTTTTCTCCAACTGCTCACTGCAGGTGATGGTAAATAGTCTTCTGAATTTTAAGGGAATTGTATGCTCTTATGATTATTTTTGATGACACTCAGGTTTTGAGACAAGATTACATATGTCTATTAGGGATTACCCTGATTTATAATCTCTCTTGGCATAATCATATCACAAATAGTGCTTGCTATGCATCTAAAAATCAGGATTTTCTCTTATTGACATTTCTTTTCTTCTGAACAGCTACTCGCTCTACAAATTTCAAATCCACCCCCCCCACCAATGTTGTTCCCACATCTGGCATGATGCCTCCAGAACCTTGCTCATTCTTCTAGATTCTGTTCAAAAGAGGGCAATTAGGTTAATTAATGATTCTTTACTAACAGTCTCTCTCTCCACTTTCTGTTTCAGACATTCTATTTCTGCTGCACTTGTTTTCTTTAGATACTTCCATATAGATATTGATCTCTCTCTCTCTCTCTCTCTCTCTCTCTCTCTCTCTCTCTCTCTCTCTCTCTCTCAAAGCAGTCTGAACACATGCCATTACCACTCAACATCTTTTTACTGCCCAACTTCACACTCGCAGAACCAACTCTTCTTCTTCCTCATTTATTCATTCAAGTTCCGTTTTCTGGAACAACCTTCTCTTGTACGTATTTCCTGATAATTACAATCTACAGAAGTTCAAGTCTAATGTCAACAAGTATCTTGTTTCATCTTCTCAACCCTGAACCCATGCATGGTATTAAGTACTATAGGTTCTAATACTTCTCGTGTTTGTGGTTTTCGTTTTAAAAAAAAAAAAATTACTGTTATAAAGACTTTTGGAAATAGAGGCCATAAATTCAAATTACAGGGGAAGAGATTAGACTACAATGTTGGAAGTTTTCTTTTATCTAGCAGGTTGTTGACTGCTGGAACAAGTTGCCTTTGCAGAAAGTTGGGGCTGACATGTGAAGCAATTCAAAGGTTGACTAGTTACCTTTGTAATGAGGGAAGTGCATAATTTGTAATTTCTTATCCACTTTTTTTTTGGCTGGTTCAGCAAAAGCTTCCTTGTAGTGACAGTATGTACTACATTATTTTTATGTAATTTACTATGTGGTATAGTTATATTATAAAAACACATGTATTATTAACAATTTATAGTTTAATGACTTAATAAAAACACTTATAATGTTATTTATGTTCCTACAGAATTGTAGGAACATTAAATATTAAATAGTAACCCTAATGTTATTCTTGTGTTGATTCTCGGAACAGTGATTGCAAAATTCCCTCTTATTCCAATACACATATTTTGAGTAATTTCCAGAGTAGTTTCACCTACTTTACCAGATAAACTAATAATAACTGCACTACTAATTTGAACTAATAAAAAAACAAAAGCAATGATTTTTTAATAAAAAATGTCTACTTAGCACTGTTCAAAAAGCCGACCGGGCTAGCCGAGTGGGTAAAGTACCTGCCCGGCAACCCAAAGGTCGCGGGTTCGATTCCCGCCTCGGGCTTGGATCAAAGTACTGCAAAAACCTTGGGAGGTGCAATATGGCCACAGAAGCCGATGCGCCAACAACTACCAAATCAAAATCAACTGTTCAAAAATAGCCAGCTCACTTGCCTTCACAGCACTCTGTCAACATTGCCAATAGAGTCTAGAAATCTAAACTAGAACTCTGTGTTCCCTTGTCAGTAAATTAGTAAAAAGTCTGCCTTCCTTGTCAGTGACAATTATAAAAGACCAGTAACAGGTGAGTGAGGGTGACAGTGTGTTATGAAATTCAAAATTAGTTGTGGGATGATGACAAACTGCTCAGTAGTGCTTGCAACATTTTATATGGTATAATTTTTTTTTTTTAATCGGATATGGAAAAAAATAACCTTAGTGCATTTCTACCAATCTTAGTTTATCAAAGTGAATATTCTGGTGTGATCTGATGAACTGTTAAAATTTCAAGTATGATATTGTTTATGCTGTTACATCTTTATTACATAGTTGAATTTTAATGCAAACCAAAGTTTGTAAATTAGGCATCATTATTTTGACATCTTGACTTGTGAAATCTTTTACAAGTTGCCTTCCTCTTTGTATATAATAGCTGATGACCCAGTTATAATTTATTTACACAATATGAAAGATGCATAAAGGGGAACTTAGTATTACTAGTGAAAAATGATGCAAAAAAGCAAGCTTATACAGCATCAGAAAAAAAAAAAAAAAAAAGAAACAAAAGAAAAAAAAATCCCTTTTCACTAATCCACTTCTACAACAAAAGATGGTAGCTTATTTCAGCAATCACTCACTTGGTGGTGAAGGCAAACTTCTACACATCTATTCTGCAACCATCCTTCCTCATTTTGAATTTAACCCCCCCCCCTCACGTGTATAGCCTCAGCAAGAAGAATCCCAGAACTGAAGCCTTTCTTGGAAAGACCACTCTATTGTTCCCTTCGCCAATCTCAATGCCCTTCTCTGCACCCATTCAACAAGGGCTACACCATTCCTAAAATGAGGCTTCCAGACCTGTATGCATTACTCAAGGTGCAGCCTAACACTTGCTTTGTTCAATGAGATAATCAGCTCCCAAAGTTCTTATATGTTATTGAGAAAACCCCATGAGCTGTCCTGGCAGCTACTCTGCAACTTAGAGAACCTCATAAATGATTGCACAATTCCCAGGTCTTTTTCATTTACCACTAGCCTGAGTGTAGTATCACACAGTTTTTTTTTAAAGAAAGCGTGAGAGGTATTAGAACCTCCAGTACTTAGTACCATGCATGGTTTGGAGATTGAGAAGATGAAAGAAGATATTTGTTGACATTAGACTTGAACTTTTGTAGATTGTAATTATCAGGAAATACGTACAAGTGCAGGTTGTTCCAGAAAACGGAACTTGAATGAATAAATGAGGAAGAAAAAAGTTGGTTCTGTGAGTTTGAACTTGGACAGAAAAAGGATGTTGAGTGGTAATGGCACATATTCGGACTGCTTTGAAAGAGAGAGCAAGAATTATAGAAGCCAATTCAGAAGAACAGTGCCCATGGAAGTATCTATAAAAAAGGCATGCAGCAGAAACAAAACGTCTGTGAGAAAGAGAATGGAGTGACTCTGTTAGATGAATCATTACTTAACCTAACTGCCCTCTTCTGAATGTAATCTAGAAGCCTGAGAGAGGTTGTAGGGGCACCTCCCCAGATGTAGGAACAATATTCCATGGTAGGGTGGATTTGGATTTGTACAGAGTGATTCAGCTGCTTGGAAGAAAAGTAATGCCAAGAGCAAAAGAGAAAACCCAGTTTTTTTGATGCAGAGGAAGCATTTGTAATGTGCTTATTGCCAAGACAGATTAGAAGTCAGAATAACTCCCAATAGAGAAATATCATCTTGCCTAGAAATCAGAAGAATCCTTTTTGTGAGATATAAGACAAGACTTAGTTTTAGAAGGATTGAAATCAACTAAGTTGTCTTTGCCCCACCGGAGAATTACCTAGAGATCGGCATTTAAGGAATTGGTGGCAGATATTTGAGAAGTTGAAGCTGATCGAGCAGGGCAAGGTTTTTCAAAATGGAAAGTGGAATGCAATGTGCTATCATCGGCAAAACTATAGATAAGATTTCCAGTCAGTGGAAGAAGGTCATTAATGTACAAGAGGAAAAGAGTGGGAGAAACAACTGAACCTTGGAGAACACCAGCATTAGTGGATCAGTTAGAAGGCAGAGAGCCATCTGCGTCACCAACAATGAGTGGTCAGAGAGAAAACTGAATAACCATAACCAACTATAAAAAAACAGTTGGCAAACCATATGATGAAGCTTATTTAGAAGTCCTTTATGCCAAAACGATTGAAAGCTTTTGAAATGTCAAGAGCAGCTGATTGAGTTTCACGAAACTTTTCCATTGAATTTGTCCATAGATGGGTAGCATAAGCTAGAATATCACCAGTGGATTGACACTGATGAAATCCATACTGGGAATTGCTGATCAGATGGAAATTTTTCTAGAAAGTTTAAGAGTTTGCAGTTAATTGATTTCTACATTACTTTAGAAAAGTAAAAGTAATTGCAATGGGACGATAATTGGATGGAAGGGATTTATCACCCTTTTTAGGAACTGGTTGAATATGAGCAAATTTCGAAGCTGAAGGAAAAACACCTTTATAATAAGAAAATTAAAAAAGGCGACACAGAACAGGAGTAAGTTAAGGAACACAGGTTTTGACAAGTGGAGAAATACCATCAGGACTTGCAGTTTCTTGGCATCAAGGTTGTTCAAAATCCTTCTGACATCGTTTTGACAGAAGACCACAGGAGACATTGAATGGAGCATACAGGAAATGGTTGGAGGTGGTTTACCAAGATCATTATGAACATATGGCTAATGGTTTGTCTACTTAATTTATTGCCTCCCTTAATGTAATTGGATAGATCCATCCACCCCAGATTCTTTTTTTATATTTAACCTCAACGATTTTTCTTCCACTTTCCTCACAGTTATCACAAACCAATGAGAACAGAGATGGGCAAAAGTTTTGGCCAATAGCTTGGACTCCTTAGTTTGTTCAAAACTTAGTTTTAACTGATTAATAACTGCTTTACGATTGAAGCAAGCTTTGGGGGTTAGCGGAAATTGAAACTGAAGTTCTGGAAACAAGTCAGTTATGATATGAAAGATTTTTCTCTTGAACAGTCTTAGCACATTTTTGGAAAACCAAGGTTCAGATAAAGTATGAGATTTTAAGGTGGATTGTGAATTAAGGATTTCATCCCTATAAGAATAATTTCACTGACACAATTTGTGCAAACATTGACATCAAAAGTTTTGAAACAGTAATCCGACCGAGAAAAAGAAGAAAAGAAATCTGGCAGATGATACCATTGTGCATTATCGTAATGCCAAACAATGAGATTAGGAATGACCATGAGAGAAAGGCTCCATTGGAGAAGAGAGCATCACCAAGTTTTTATATGAGGTGCCTAGAGGACCAGTCACCTCAACTGTGTACTTAGAAGGGTTGAGTGTGAGAAAAAGATCAAACATGTTGGTTGTGTGGTTAGGATTGTCTGGTATTCTGGTAGGTAAATGAATAATCTGTTCAAGGTCATTAGTAATTGCAAAAGCTCCAACATCATGACTAGCTGGGTCCATGTGACTAGAAAACAGAAACCAGCTGGAGTTGTGAACATGAAATCATCAAGGAAAATTACCTCGCTGTTAGGAAAGTTGGACTGGAGGAAGTCAAGTTTCAAAGAGAGGAAGTCGAAGATTTCTAAAGTACTTGTTGGTGACTCTATTGTCAGGGAAATGGGGAACATGGTATGTAAAAAGGATAGGTGGAACAGGACCGGGGTACGTCTGCCAGGGGCGAAGGTTGATGACGTACAGCGGATATCATCTTCTAAGGGCATAAAAGATGATATTGTTGTACATGTTGGCACTAATGATATTAAGAGTAGGAGACCAGTGGAATTAACAAGTAGAGGTCACTGTTGAAAAAAAGCCGTGAATTAGGGTTGAATTTGAAAGTGTCTCCAATTCTGCCCAGACAAGACAGGAGGGAGTATATGATGAGAGCTTTGTCAATCAATTCAGCCCTGGAAAGATTGTGTAAGGCTCAAGGGGTAGAATTTTTTTCAGCCTGGTCTGTACTTGTTAACAGGAGACACTGCTTCTACAGGAATGGGATACACTTAAATAGAAAGAGTGCAAGAATATTTGCTGATGCTATCAAGACAGTGTTAGGCAGGTCAGAAAACTGCTAGCTTGGGGGGGGGGAACTAATAGATTAACAGTAGTACACTGACAGAGTTGAAAGTGATTCTTGTGCTACTTCTATTGGAATGAGCAGCAGCCTGGAAAACAAGATGCAGGGTATTTCAGAGACTGCTGGGAGTCATTGTGGTACAAGTAAACACACGGGTTGTTTAAGGGTAGCTAAGAATAGGAATAGGTGCATGTATACTTGTGTGTAGACCAATGCTAGGAGTTTGGCAAATAAATTTGATGAATTTGAGGTATTGCTCAAAACATCAAAGGCAGATATTGTTGGAGATGTGGTGTCACAGATATAAGGAATGCAGAACTGGAATTTGCAGACTGCATTGTGTAAAGAAAGGATAGAGAGGATAGGAAGGGAGGAGGGGTTATGCTATTAGTTAAGAAACACACAAAATCCAAAGAAGTGAAGCCAGTCGACATTGCTGGACAGTGCAGTGCAGTATTGAGAGGAGGAGTGTGCTATAGGCCTAATGACTCTGATGAGTATAATAAGAAACTGTACAGGGAAATAGAGTGGGCCAGTAAATCAGAGAGTCTTATAATGGGGAATTTTACTTTCCCAGATATTGACTGGAATTTGTAGGTTGGTCACACACATTAGCAAGGCTTTTGTGGATTTATTGGATGATTGTTTTCTACATCAGCATGTTTGTGAGGCAACTAGAGGGAGTAATACTCTTGATCTGATTATCAGTAGTGACTCTTCATTCATTAAAAATCTGCAGATGAAGGAACCACTAGGTGGCAATGATCATAATGTGCTGAAGTGGGATTTACTCAATGAGGTAATTACCATCAGGGGTAAAGGGGAGGGTTTTTGCTTTCATAAATGCGACTATGATGGTCTGGGACAGTATTTAAATTTTATACAGGGGAACCAACTCATGATGTTACCAACAGCAAATTCAAAATGGGAAGAATTCAAAGAATTTATCGTGGAAGCTACTAGGCTTTACATACCAACTAAGAAGTGAAAAAGACCAAACCCTCCAGCATATGACAGCACAACAAAACAAATGGACCTCAGTTCCCAGCAGCTTTCACTCTCCCTCTTACAGCAGCGAGTGGATCAGAGTGGAAGCAGAAGGTGCTAAGAATCTCTGGGTACGACCAGGCTGCCATGCACGGAAACTGAACTTGGCCTGTTATAACGTAAGATCACTCATCAGTGAAGACAGGAGCTGGAAAAGGAATTAGAAAATATGAATTGGAATATCATTGGTTTGACTGAAACAAGGAAAATAAATTAATCACTTATAAGTATATCAAGTGGAAATCTGCTGTACATCAATGGAAACAGTGAAAGGAGTGAAGGTGGAGTTGGGTTTCTGCTCCATAAAGATTTTAGCAACAACATTTTGGAATTCAAAAGTACATCACCAAGGGTGTCAAGACTAATACTCAAGATTTCTAAGCGGTACAAGGTAAAGATTATAATGATTTATGCACCAACGTCGAGCCATGATGATGAAGAGGTTGAAGAAATGTACCCTGAAATTGAGAGTCTTTTAGATGAGCAGACGACCTCTACACTATTATTATAGGGGACTTCAATGCTAAGGTTGGAAAAAGGCAAAACAGTGCCGAAAGAGGAACTATAGGAAATTTTGGAATTGGTGAAAGAAATGAAAGAGGAAAAAGACTTGTGGAATTTGCAGAATCTCAAGGGTTTTCAGTAATGAACACATTTTTTCAAGAAAAGGGTGAAAAGAAAGTGGACATGGAAGAGTTCAAATGGATTAACAACTAATGAAATCGACTTCATCCTCACTAACAGAAGATATATTGTGAATGATGTTACCGTCCTGAATAAGGTAAATATTGGAAGTGATCACAGAATGGTAAGATGTACACTTGATATAAATGTAGGAAAGGAAAAAACTGACTCGAGTAAATAATACAAAGGCCTTTGAGATAACAGAAGAGGAGAAAAAGCAGTATGTACTGGAACTTAAGAACAAGTTTGACCTTCTGCAGACTGCTGAGGACCAAGATATCAACGAGGAATATTACAACTTTCTGAAAGTGATAAAGCCCAAGAAACCTATAGGGAAAAAGAAATCCAAAGAAGAAAAAATTAGTCGAAAAACACTGACAGGGAGAAAATTGAGTATACTGAGTTATGCAAAGCCATTAGAAAGAGACTCAGAGAGGACATAAGAAGATTTAACACAAGGAAAGTAGAACAAGCATTAAAGGAAAACAAAGGATTTAAATCAGCAGCCATGAGCAGTAATACAGAAAGACAAATGATACTGAAACTGAAGAATAGTGATGGTGTACTTATAAACAGCAGAGAAGGCATAATTCAAATAACAGAAGACTACTATAAAGAATTATACAAAGAGCGAGGGAATGATGCCAGCAGTGGGGAAGATTGATTTCAAAGTAGCAACACATACGACATACCCGATATTCTTCCTGATGAGGTAGAACATGCATTGAAGAAAATGAAGAATGAGAAAGCCCCAGGGGAAGATGAAGTTACTGTAGAGTTGTTAAAATTGGGAGGAGGAGACATAACACAGAAACTGGCAAGGCTCTTCACAAAGTGCATTCGAAAAGGTGTGACGCCTAAGCAGTGGAATAATGCAATCATAGTTTTGCTGCATAAGAAAGGAGATAAATCGGAAATTGGAAATTATAGACCAATTAGCTTGTTATCCCACATCTACAAGTTGTTCACAAGGGTCATTACTAACAGATTAGAAAGAATACTTGATGAGAATCAACCAAAAGAGCAAGCTGGCTTTAGGACAGGATTCTCAACTATGGATCACCTTCTCGTAATATCACAGCTAATGGAGAAAGCAAATGAATATAAAACACCATTATGCCTGGCATTTGTGGATTATGAAAAGGCATTTGACTCCATACAGCATAAGGCAATGTTTAGGGCACTGGAAAGACAAGGCATAGATACCCCATATATTATGATTTTGAAGAAAATATATGAGAGTGCTACCTCCTTTATTAGACTAGACAAAGACAGTAGGAAATTTAAAATTGAGAAAGGAGTTCGATAAGGAGACACAATATCTCCGAAGCTGTTTACTGCTGCCCTTGAGGAAGCTTTCAGAAGATTAGACTGGTCGCAGAAAGGAGTCAGTGTGAATGGAGAGTACCTAAACCATTTACGATTTGCAGATGACATTGTGGTCATAAGCCACCATCCCAAAGAATTAGAGGAAAATCTTAATCAGCTATGTAGAGTTAGTAAGGATTTTGGACTAAAGATGAATATGGCTAAAACAAAAGTAATGATGAAAAAGTATGCCACAGAAAGGGAAATAATGATTGAAGGAGCAGTAATTGAAAAGATGGAGTCATATACTTATCTGGGACAAGTTAGTAGCTGTAATAATGATAAATGGCTAGAAGTCAAGAGAAGAATAAATTCTGGATGGATATCATTCAGGAAATATAGTCACATACTGAAGAGCAATATCCCAGTTTGTCTGAAACGTAAAATAATGAACCAATGTATACTCCCCACCATGACTTATGGAAGTGAAACTTGGGCACTCACCAAAAGAATGGAAGAGAAGCTGACAACTACACAGTGAAGAATGGAACAAATTATATTGGGAATCAGACTGTTAGTTGAGAAGAGAAACACATGGATTAGGCAGCAAACTCAAGTAAAGGACATTCTTATCCAAACTAAAGAACTAAAATGGTCCTTGGCAGGACACATAGCTCGAAGACATGATGACAGATGGACTAAGAAAATAACAGAATGGTATCCAAGAGGAGCTAGAAGAAAACCTGGAAGACAAAGGCGGAGATGGATAGATGAAATTTATGAGTTTGTGGGTAGTAAATGGATGGCCAGTGCTCAAAACAGAAGGAACTGGAAAGTTGCTGGAGAGGCCTTCATCCTGCAGTGGATTGAAAATGGCTGATGATGGTGATGACCACCAACTAAGAAATATTGTTCAACAATAGGCCTAAATGGATGTCAGATGAACTAATGAGACATGTGGCAGAGAAGAAAAATGCATGGGATACATATAAATTAATGGGTGACATGGAAGGCTATGATAGATATAAGCTGGTCTGTAACCAAGTCACAAAGGAGATTAGGCAGGCTAAGGTAGATTATGAGAAATCCTTGGCAAAGGATGCAAAGAAAAACAGAAAAAGAATTCTTTACATATGTAAGAATCGGATTGATCCGCTGGATATTGATGGTTCAACTGTTGATGATCCTGCTCAGGTGGCTAACAAACTAAATGGGTATTTTGCATCTACATTCACACATAAGAAGTTATTCAGGAAGGGGAATGCCTGAGGTGAAGTAAACGCTGGCAGTGAGCTAGTTGATTTTGTTATAACTGAGAGGAAAGTGGAGGAGAAATTGTTGAGGGTAAACATAAAAAGGCACCCGGGGTGGATGGGATCTATCCAGTTTTATTAAAGGAGGCAGCGAAGGAAGTAAGCAAACCCTTAGCCATAATTATGAGAGCTTCTTTGGACTCAGGGAAGGTATCCATAGACTGGAGATGTGCAAATGTGACCGCAATTCACAAACGAATATCAAAGGCTGACACAAGTAATTATAGACCTGTGAGTTTAACTTCTGTTCCAGGAAAATTAATGGAATCACTGGTTAAAGAAGCACTGCAGGATCATATAGACAAGACTTCCAATTATAGCTTGGACACAGCATGGTTTTGTTAAGGGAAAGTCTTGCCTGACCAATTTGATTGGATACTATGATGCAGTCACAAAAGAACTGGATGCAGGAATTAACTTTGATATTATATATTTGGTTCTTAGAAAGGCTTTTAGTACTGTTGCACATAGAAGACTGCTGCAGAAATTGGAGACAAATTGCTGCTATGGATAAAGGGATGGTTGAGGGGAAGAAGACAGAGAGTGGTAATCAATGGATACTGCTCATCGTGGACTAATGTTATTAGTGCATTCCTTCAGGGTTCAGTGTTGTGTCCTTTGTTGTTTTCTGTATTTATAAAAGATATTGATGATGGTATATCAAGCTGAATGTGCAAGTTTGCAGACGATACAAAGGTTAGCAGGGTTGTTAAGGACACTACTGATGCTATGCTGCTGCAACAGGATCTGAAAAGGTTGAGCAGGTGGGCTGAGAGGTGGCAAATGAAGTTTAACATTGACAAATGTAAAATACTACATATGGGAAACAGCAGCCCCAGAGCAACGTATCAACTCTGTGGTACTACACTGACAGTGGTAGAGAATGAAAAGGACCTGGGGGTTATTGTGCAGGCAGATACGAAGTTCTCTCAGTGCAGACGGGCTGCAAGAGTAGCTCATGGTGTCTTGTCAATTATATACAGGAATTTTTCTAGCAGGGATAAGGAGGTGATTATTCCCTTGTATAAGGCAATGGTCAGGCCACACCTTGAGTACTGTATACAGGTCTGGAGGCCTCATTTCAAGAAGGATGTAGAGCTGCTGGAACGAGTACAGAGAATGGCAACAAGATTAATGAATGAAACAAAGGGTTGCTCTTATGAAGAAAGGCTTAAGTTTTGCAAATTACAGTGTCTGGAGACTAGGCACTGGCAAGGTGATCTGATTGAGTTGTATAAAGCCTTGAGCAGGTATTTCGAACGAACGGAGGGGTGAAATGGGAGTGCTTTTTTTTTTTTTTTTTTTTTTGTTGGCTGATGCTGCATAAGCTTGCTTTCTTGCATCATATGCCTCTGCTAATGCTAACGCTAATTAATAGTGTTGGGAGATTAATAGTGTTGAGATTAATCAACACTAATGATTATTAGTTTTGGGAGACTGATAGAGGCAAGAGATGAATTTGACAGTATGTGGTAGAGAATTTTAAGAAAGAGATGATCCAAAAGAGGAGATTCCAAATTACTACGTCTGTGGCAGGGAATATCAGAATGGTCCTATGCACAAGTACTACCTTTGAAGTGAAAGGAATCATGCCGCAAATAATTCGGACAACTAAGATGAGCAGTGGTTGAATCAACCAATAACTGAGATTCTATGATATGAAAGTTTTCTATAATGTAAAGTTTTCTATAAAGTGAAAGCCTCAGCATCACCCAGCTGGGTCCATGTGACTAGAAAATGGAAGCCACCTGGAGTTGTGAACATTAAAATCATCAAGGAAAATTATATCGCCATTAGAAAAGCTGGACTGGAGGAAGTAGAGTTTAAAAAGGAGAAAGTCAAAGATTTTTAATTGATCAGTTGTTTTGGGAGAACTGAGATTCTGTCCGAAAATGTACATGGGGTTCGGCAGACTCAGTGGGAGTGGACATCATTGAGATTAGAACTGAGACCCTGTATATTTGTGAAATGAACAAGGAGGTGTTTGGGAGGTTTAGATCTTTTTGCAAATTTGCTCTATTAGTTTGACAATTCATGGCATAAGTAAGAAAAAGTGGTGGGGGGTGGGGACATGCTCTATGTAGTAATGAAATTTTTGGATGTGGCATACTCATGGTAAGAATATACCCAGATCCTTGACATAACATGGCCTCGACAATGCCCCTCCCCCCAGCATACCCACTACTCCAACTCCCTCCATTCACTATCTGTCAGGGTAGAGGCAGCAAGATTATATAGTAGCTGATCTGGAAGCCTCCTACAGAGTTACCAACAGTGCCGACCCGAACAAAAGCGGGGCCCGGTGCAAAGTTGACTTGCAGCGCCTTGATACAAATTTCGAACAACAAAATAATTTATTGAATTTTGATATTTATTACATTGCACAAATTGGTTTAGTAAGGATTACATGAAAATGATAAATAATTAAATTATTTTAATAAAATTAACATTTCAATTACAAAAAAATCTTTAATAAATCAAATAAGAAAAATAATTGCTTCATATACTTATAAAATACAATTTGGTATGCAACTTAATGGAATAAGGTCACAATATGTGATTTTTATTTCATTTTCTTACATGTTTTACAGCAAATTCATTGATAATATCATCATAATTTAGTTTTTTGGCTATTTTGGATTCGATAGATAAAATGGCTAAGGAGGTAAATCGTTCTTGACTAATGCTAGATCTCAAGTAATTTTTTATTATTTTCAGTCTTGAGAAAGATCTTTCTGCAGATGCGACGGTAATTGGTAAGGTTAATATAATTTTCAGAACAGTAACAAAATTTGGATACAATTCAAATAAATTATTTTTCAGTAAATATTGTAATATTTGTAACATTGTGATCCTGGAAGGCAAAACTCGACGGCAAATGTTAATTTCATTAAATAAATCAATGCAATCAATATCGTCTTGCAAGGTAGCATTTAAGTCTTTGCAACATTTAAGAAGATCGTTTTCAGTCAGTTTTTGAATATTATCCGAATTATATAAAAAAACCATATGATGTCTCATGTTCGTGATAAATTTCGAATCTTTTCTTAAAAGAAATAATCGCACCATTGATTATGACTAGAAAATATTGAATTCTGAAATATTCTTCGCCTAATGAAATAGGCTGATCGACTCCTTTGTAACAAAATTGCTTTGTTTTTCGTCCAGTTCTTTGGTTCTTAAATTCAGATGTCGCCTGTAATCCTTCAGCTATTTCCTTTGCAGTTATTAAAGAAGATTTGAATCCCGATTCACGATACTGTTCAAAAAAATTTAAAAGGCCTTTTAAATGTGCATTTGCAGTACCGATATCTATATTTGAATTTTGAGATATCTTGCTCAATATTTACTTCATTCAGTATGTCATTCCAAATGACCAAACTTAATAAAAATTCAAATGAAATAAGTTTATTTTCGATTGGTTGGATTTTGGATTTCGTTTTCATGTCGCTGATATGTTCATAAAGGTATTTCAAAGCTAGAGAAAATTGTGGTACTTGGTATCTCACAGATTTCATACTTTTGAGGCGACATTCCTACCTCGTTTCTGACAGTGGTTTTGGAGTAAGATGTTTGACATGCTCTTTTAATATATCCCAGCGTATCACAGAACTTGCAAAAATATTATATATGCTTTGTAAAGTCTCAAAAAATGAATTTGCAAAAGAAGATGATTTTGAAATGTCTCCAAGAACTAAATTCAAATTATGACTTCCGCAGGGCATATACTGTGCTTTGGAATTCTTTTGCAGGATAAGTGCTTGCATGCCTTTATATAAACCTCTCATATTATCTTCCCATTCTACAGTTTTCTTATCATCGCTTTCCTCTTCATTAGGACGAGAGCTGGCTTTATGATGATCGGGATCGTTTTCGTGGATGTCGCACGGCATAATTTCATTTCCACGAGTTTGAACTTTCAGTAACTGTGAATTATGCTTTTCTTCAGTTTGTTGCACATTTTCAGTTTTAAAAAATTTTGCAAGGGAGTTCCTCTGTTTTTCCGTAATTTCTTCTCTCTTTCTTTTTTTCTTCAATTTATCAGAACCACACATATACTTTCTTCCTGCATCTCTGTCTCTACTAGTCATTTTGCGAAATAGATACGAATACAGTCAGTCCTCGTATAGCACGATAGTTGTGTTCCTAGAAACCCTTGTGCAATATAAACAACAGGCCCTATGGGGAAAATAGGGTTAGGCACCGACCACCGAAGATTGAACACACATTTGTAACCAAAGCATTACCAAACACAATAAATAATCATAATAAAATATGTAAGTATTTTATTACGACTATTACGTAATAAAATATTGCTAATGCTTTTGCTCCTATTGTAAGCAAACTTGTTTTTTGTTTGATTTTCTATCCAAACAGATGACACCCATTCCATCTCTTCCAATTCTTTGTGTCTTAATCTAATGGATTTTAATTACACTTTGAGTTGTTCTGCTATGAAAGTTGTTTTTATTTTCTCGGCATTGCCTCATTTAGGTCTGTAGCACGTGCAATATCACATGGTCTTTCATTTCGCTCAAAGCGTTTCACAATTTCATATTTTTCTCTATCGACAGAGGTAGACTGGCCAGTAGCCTCTGACCGGGGAAACCCCGGTGGGCCGTAGGCCGGTGTGATTTTGGCCATAAACTATAGTATGAGGCCACTGTAAATTTTCCCCGGTAAGAATTTTTGATCCAGTCCGCCTCTGTTTATCGATATTGCTTTTCTTTTTCTCTCTGAATCTGCAGTGTCTTCACCAGGATGCTTCCTTTTCACACCGTTTAAGTATTTTACTCATTTTTAGGGAATAAAGCACAATTACAAAACAAGGAGGCACGCTTGACACACACACATAAACAAAGCTGCAAGCCTGTAGCAACTGAATAAACAACAGCATAAAGGCAAAGATACACTATTAACACCTCACATTTTACTAAATTACATTTCTAGGGGTTACTACCATAAAATAATAAAACCACTTTCCAGTTTCGTTCCTGCTAGTGGAATCTGTTATAAACTGGTAGTAAACTCGATCTAATTGCATTTGCGATTATGCTGATAGCTGGAATTGTGTTGGATTTTATGTTATTATGGTGAAATGTGTTCCCCCCCTCACTGATATAAAAAACAAATACATTTTCAGAATCTTCTCTTCATTCCTATCGTGTTGTGTTCGGTTGGGGTGATTCTGCGTTCGACTGCCATTTCTTGTAAACACGAAGGCGAATCGTGCATAAGCGAATTCGATTCGTGTTATATAAGATATCGTTCCCGTATTTATAAATCGTGTATGATCGAATTCCTGTAATGTAAACACGTGTTATACGAGGACTGACTGTATGGTATTTATTTTCACACCTCGCGAATGCGATAAAAATGTACGATGTATGATCAGCTGTCATATATATATATTCGTATTTGTGGGGAATATTTATTCAATAATTAAAAATGAAACTTCAATTATTATTTTTGTTTGTAGGCTTCGATCAGCCTAATTGTTTATAAGGTCTCTAAGAGACTCAGTAATATTGCGGTAGCCTAGATTAGGATCAAATGAGTAAATGGCCTACTAAAAAAAGCGTAGTTAATGAGTAGTCTACTAAAGAGGCTTAAAATGAATAGCCTACTAAAAGGCTTCTATTTGAATAGCCTACTAAAGAGGCTTAAAATGAGTAACTAACAGACTCAAAAGAATTGTAGAGGCCTAAAGGTAGGCTAATGATTCGGTGACCTACTAAGAGGATCAAAAGAATTATAAAGGCCTGAAAATAGGCTCAATATTTTTTTATAAAATTTTGTTTAGATTGACCAAAATAAATACAATGGTCTCGATCACTTTTCACAACCTTTAGACATATATAATAAAATAAGACAAGAAATTCTTTACTCATTTACTATAGAAATCCAAATTGAGAAAAGGTATCGAAAATTGTATTTATTTAACTATTTTTTAGTCAAACCAGTATTATAAACTTAAAATTTTCTCAGAAGAAAGTTTAAGTCGACTTTTTGAATAATTTCGAATTCACTTGATCTCTCGAAGACAGAAAGCGAAAAAGGGCCGAGAAAACCTAGTCGGTGGTATATATAGGCTTTAGAGTACGATAACTATGCAAACGCTGGCAACATATAATTGTACGTCTGAGCGACTTGTAAGGAGAGATATTTTAAATATATTTGAAAGAAAATATATTTTTCCGGGTTCTTTGGAGAATTCTTGGTGGGCTTTCAGATAATGTTAATAACATGATTATTGACATTTTATTTCTTATGTATATTTTAAAAATATGGCCATTTTATGGCGATGTCGCTAGATTTTGCGACATTATTAAAACAAAAAAAAAAATGAAACCATTTTTATTTTGCAAAATCAGTCAGCGGCACGGGGCCTTCAGAATCGCGGGGCCTTGTGCGCTCTCACCGTTCGCACTCCCCTCGGGCCGGCTCTGGTTACCAATAGGTTTGGTCTGATGTACTAACTAGCAACCAGCCTGCAAACATTGTTTTAGAGCTGTACTCTTGATATGTAAGGAAGATTGGATTTTGCCATGATGTTTGTCATAACCTAAAAAGACATGAATCATACTACATGATGGAAGAGTTGGAGAGGGTTTGCTGGTGTTTTTCTCTGTAGACGAAACATGAGTTATACCGTTTCAAGTCTCCAATGAGCAAAGTGGTGGTATTGCACTGGTTGATGAGAGTCATCTACCACCTAGCAGTGCCTGTTAAAACAGGCGGTACTAGGTGGTATTTTATATTTTTTATTTATTTACATAAATACAAAAATATATAAACAGAAGCACTCTCCCACACAATTGCAGCTATTGTATTATCGCAAATGCAATTAGATCGAGTTTACTACCTGTGTATAACAGATTCCACTAGCAGAAGCACAACAGGAAATTGTTTTATGGTAGTGAACTCCAGAAATGTGCTTTAGTAAAATGTGAACTAGTGAGGTGTTAATAGTGTGTCTCTGCCTTTACAGTGTTGTTTATTCAGTTGCTACGCGTATGCAGCTTTGTTTATGTGTATCAAGTTTGCCTCCTCATTTTGTAATTGTTCTTTATTCCCTGAAAATGAATAAAATACTTAAAAGGTGTGAAAAGGAAGCATCCTAGTGAAGACACTACATATTCAGAGAGAAAAAGAAACGCAATATTGATAGACAGAGGCGGACTGGGTCAGAAATTTTTACCCGTGAAAATTTGTAGCGGCCTCATACTAGCGTTTATGGCCAAAATCACATTGGCCTCCAGCTCACCTAGGTTTCCCCAATAAGGCTTATGGCCAGTCTGCCTCTGTCAATAGAGAAATAAATATGAAATTGTGAAATGCTTTGAGCGAAATGAAAGAACGTGTGATATCGTATGTGCTACAGGCTTAAATGAGGCAACACTGAGAATTAGAAATAATGCAGAGAAAATAAAAACAACTTTCATAGCAGGAACAGCTCAAAGTGGGTTTTTTTTTTTTTTTTTTCTGATGCTATATAAGCTTGCTTTCTTGCATCATATGCCTCAACTAATGCTAATACTAAAAATCCATTAAATCAAGACACAGAATTGGAAGAGATGGAACGGTTGTTGTCTGTTTGGTAGATCAAATAAAGAACAAGTTTGCTTACGATAGAAGAAAAAGATTATTCATTGTGTTTTGTAATGTTTTGGTTACAAATGTGTGTTCAATCTTGGGTGGTCTGCACTTAACCCTATTTTTCCTATAGAACCTGTTATTTATATTGCATGATTTTGCATTGCATTGCATGTGGGTTTCTAGGAACACAACTATTACAACTATCATGCTATACGAGGACTGACTGTACTTCTCGATGTCATTGAATGTAAAGGAAGAGGTATTTTATAGTATTTGTTCTGTTTGTTTAAGTGGGAAAACCTACCAGATGCTATTATGAAAAAAGAAAGATAGAAAGAATTGATGTATAGTGGTCCTTGGCTGGGGAACTGTCCGTTGAGAAATTTGAAATATGCAGATTATTCCAAGTCATGCTTGACATTTTAGAAATTATTTATAGCAGAGCTGAGTGTTAGTGAATTTTTTTACCCTGGTAAAAAAATAATAATAAATAATAACTGAATCCGGATCTCTTTCTGGTGAAACTTTGGAAATGCTCTTGACAGCAGAGCCATTGTTATGAACAAAACTTTGACTTGGTTCTTCTTAAGAGGTACAGAGTCTGCGACAGTATCTTTGTTAATGCAGTCATAATAATTTGGTTTCTATCATACAATCCAAACAAATGCATAGACAGAAAATCCTAGGTAAGCTAATGTCTGAAAGCATGCTGTACTTACCGTACTATGACTGTATTTTAATATAAAATGTGTTGTTGTCACTGCAGTTTAATTTTATTGCAGTGTGGACTTCTTAATTTTTCTGAAAAATCTGGGGTTTTTTTTGTTTTTTTTTTTCTCTTATTTAGGTCAAAAATCTGTTTTCCTTCTGTCTACAATTACCTAATCTTTTTGGCTATGTCAAATCATCCTTTCATTGTGGATTTGATTTTGGGAAACAAGTATTAATTGAAGGGCTCAATCAGTGAACTAATGAGTGATGAACCATCAGCACTCATAGCTGGTACAGCACTCGTTGTTGGAAGCACAAGGAGCCATCATCTTCAAAATGCTTCAAGAGTTTCCAAATGGTTCCAAGACAGTCTTCTCTTTACTTTATAAATTTCACAATAGCATGCATATGCATTTTTTAAATCTGTAGCAACTTTTCTAGTGCACTTGAAATTTCAGTCTTGTGATTCTAAAATCTCAATTGCGTTTTCTGTGTTGATAAGCTTTGCCAAGCCCTTTGAGAGTGAAGGAATGAATAGGAGATTCAGCTTCTTCACATTTTGCCATTTCAAAGAGGCCTTCATTTGTAAGCTCTCCATTGTGTGCTGGAAGCAGATCAGTGCCATTGGTTGTTTCATCAGTGACATCAATTGGTTAGCAATATTAACAACCACAATGAGTAGAATGTCCATTGTGAATGTTCAAAATAAAGAGAATGTTCATTTTGTACGTTCTCTGCTGGTTCTTGAAATCTTTCAAAATTATTAATAAACTGAGGAAGAGTTTATTCCAAACACTCTTCAAATTTATCCCCCTTAATAAGCCAGAAAAATTTGAAATAAGACAAGACAGCAAACATGAAGAGCAATACAACCACTCTTTGTAATGTCAGCATGGTAACTGCTTTATGTTATGTGAGTCAGTGAGACTCTCTCCCCTGCTTGAAGAAATGCATGCATAGTAGTACTGTATTGTATATATGCATGTGGTTTGAAATGCTGTATTTATGAATATTTTGCATTTATTTATTTATTGCAGTTAATGATCATATTTTTGATTTTGTTGATAATTGATACTTGAAAAAAAAAAAAAAAAACCTCGTAAACCTGGGAACTTTGTAACATGAAAGCTTGTAAAGTGGGAACTGCCTGTATTGTTATTTTTGTAACACTATTTAGTACTTATTACTAGCCATATAATGCATGGAAGCCTGAGGCCTATGCTACACCAGCTAAGATAAATTTCTGAGTTACCCTGAGAGAGAGAGAGAGAGAGAGAGAGAGAGAGAGAGAGAGAGAGAGAGAGAGAGAGAGAGAGAGAGAGAAGTAGAAGGGAATCACCAAGAAAGGGAAGAATGATGATATCTAGCTCAGGACCCTGGGCTGGACCAAGCCCATACTCACCAGATGTGAGCCCCTTGTCTGTTATTCTTCCACCAGTGTATGTTTATGTAAATTTAATTCAAATTTACCTAACCTGTTTATATTTATGTAAATAAAAACATTTGTAACCTACACTGGCAGGAGGATAAAAGACAAATACCCAGTATTTTGCTTGATTCTGTGATGTATTTTATTTTATGATTTATTAGTTATGTTATATGTTCATGTATTGTAATTGGATCTCTTTATGAATTGAATGTAACTAAACTAAAAAAAAAAAAAATAATAAAACAAAAATTGTACTTACTGTTAATCTTGCTGGTTATATAGCTTCAGTCCTTACTATTAAGAGCTGTGATGGAAGGCCAGCAGTTATCCTTTCTTCAGTCACTACTTGCTGTATGTCCAGCTGAAGTGTCATGGGAGCTTACAGATATTTATACAGAAGCTATTAAACTAGTCATTAATCAGCTCAGGTGAGATTATGTGGACTTTAGCATAATTTATATGATTAAATTTTTTTTCAGTATCTTTTATTATTATAGGGTATGTCTTCTTATGAGGTAAATACCTCATAAGAAGAATGAAAATGAAAATAAAGAAGAAAGTCATGCATTTAAGTCATAAACATTAAGATTTAGGAAGAAATTTTTTGGTCACAAAAGAAAGAAAATATCATCAGATCTCCAATATAGAAAGGAAATTTTTACTTATGCTTGGTTTTTCCTTTGAGGATGATGTTATTTTTTCTCTCTCTCTCTCTCTCTCTCTCTCTCTCTCTTTTTTTTTTAATAATAATTTCTTTATAGTTAGTACCAAATAACAAAATTTTGAATATATTTTCTTAAAGGAAATAGCAGCCTATTTACTAAAACATTAAAAATATCAATGTATCACATCAATTTTTCTGTCTCTGCCCTTTTACATGTTGTAAAATCGCAAAGGTAGATTGTAAGTCCCATGGTTCTAAAGAATATATGGATAAATAATGAATCCAATGCAAAATCCCAAGTGGATATTGTTGGGATATCAGAGATGTGGTGCACACACAGATATAAGCAGTGCAGAACTGGAATTTGGGGAGTATACAGGAAGGATAGACAAGGTAGAAGGGGAGGAGGGGTGATGCTGTTAGTTAAGAATCATAAACTCTAAGGGAGTACATCCAGTTGACATAGGTGGACAGTGCAATGTTGAGTCTGTTTGGTGTGAAATAAACACTGGGAAAGGGAAAATGAGAATTTTTAGGCCTAATGACTCCAATGAGTACAATGAACAATTGTATAGAGAAAGAGAATGGGCCAGTAAATCAGATTGTCTTATAATGGGGGATTTTAACTTCCCAGATATAGACTGGAACTTGTGGGTTGGTCGTTCACACACCAGCAAGACTTTTGTGGATTTATTGGATGATTGTTTTTGACAGCAGAATGTTCGAGAGACAAGAAGAGGAAGTAATACTCTTGATCTGATTATCAGCAGTGATTCTTCATGCATTAAGAATTTGCAGATAAAGGAACCACTATGTGACAGTCATCACTGTGCACTGTTGTTGTTGTTTGTTATTTGGATTTTAGAAGCATTAGCAGCTAAGGCCATATTGCTCCGGGGATATGCGGTGGTCATTCCCTGACCTTTCCGCATCCTCCATATTTGGTGGGCACGGGCTCGAACTCCGGTCTAATCAAGAAGCGTGTGCTACATACTGCTGCTCCTGCTCCTGCCCACCTGGCTACAGCGGCGCCCCAAACGGTGCACTGATGTGGCATGTACATTAAAGATGTAACTATCATCACGGGTAAGGGCTTTTGTAAAGGTGACTACAGTGGTCTTGGGGAGTTTTTAAATTCGATACAGTGGGACCAACTGATGATGTTACCAACAGCAAATTCTAAATGGAAAGCATTGAATGAATTAATCTTGGAAACTACTAGGCTTTTCATACCAACTAAGAAATACTGTTGAAGGTTTAAGCCTAAATGGATGTCAGATGACCTAATGAGACTTGTGGCAGGGAAGAAAAATGCATGGGATACATATAAATTATCAGCCTATGGTAGATATAAGATAGTATGTAATCAAGTCACAAAGGACATTATGCAAGCAAAGGCAGATTATGAGAAATCTTTGACAAACAATGCAAAGAAAAACAAAGACTTCTTTACTTATGTATGTAGAAGGAGGGGGATGAATCAGATTGGTCCACTTGACATCTACAGTCCGTTTGTTGATGAACCTGCCAGGGTTCAGTGCTGAGTACATTGCTATTTTCAATATGTATTAATCACACTGATGAAGGAATATCAAGCTTAATGTCAAAGTTTGTGGTTGATACAAAGATTTGCAGTGTGATTAATGAAGGTAATCAGGTTGAGCTTCTGCAAAGGTAGATTATGAGAAATCCTTGGCAAATGATGCACAGAAAAACAGCAATCAGATTGGTACACTATTCACGGTTCTATTGTTGATGATTCTACTGAGATAGCTGACAAACTGAATGAGTATTTTGCATCTAGATTCACACGAGGAGGTCTGTAGGGAAGTGGAGGCCAAAAGCTTATCAAACTCTGGCAGGAAGTTAAATGATTTACCAATAACTGAGAGCAAAGTGGAGGAGAAATTGTTGAAATTTAACATAAGAAAGGCAGAGTTTTAGAGGGGTTGAAATCAACTAGGTTGTCTTTGCCCTACTGGAAAATTACCTGAAGATCAGCATTTAAGAATTGGTAGCAGATTTTCGAGAAGTTGAAGCTGATTGAGCAGGACTGGGTTTCTCAAAATGGAAAGTGGAATGCAATGTGCTATCATCGGCAAAACTATGGATAGGATTTCAAGTCAATGGAAGAAGGTCATTAATATACAAGAGGAAAAAAGTGGGGGAAAGAAACATTGGGGGACACCAGCATTGGTGGAGAAGTTAGAAAACAAAGAGCCATCTACCATCACCCTCAGTGAGCGATCAGAGAGAAAACTGAATAACCAATTACTAAAAACAGATTGCAAACCATAAGATGGAAGCTTGTTTAGAAGACCTTTATGCCAAACACGATCGAAAGCATTTGAGATGTCAAGAGCAATTATTTGTGTTTCACCGAACCTTTCCATTGAATTACTCCATAAATGGGCAACACAAGCCAGAACATCACCAGTGGATCGACACTGACGGAATCCATACTGGTGATCGTTGATCAGACGGAAGGTTTCTAGGTAGTTTGAGTTGGCGGTTAATTGATTTCTCCATTACTTTAGAAAGAGTAGACGTAATTGCAATGGGACGATAATTGGATGGGAGGGATTTGTCACCCTTTTTAGGAACTGGCTGGATATGAGCAAATTTCCAAGCAGAAGGAAAAACACCTTTGGAATAAGAAAGTGAAAAAAGGTGGCAAAGAATAGGAGTAAGTTCAGGAGTACAGGTTTTGAGAACAAGTGGAGAAATACCATCAGGACCTGGAGCTTTCTTAACATCAAGATTCGTCAAAATCCTTGTGACTTCCTTTTGATGGAAGACCACAGTTAGCATTGGATGGAGCATGTTGGAAATGGTGGGAGATGTTTTACCAAGATCATTAATACATGAGTTGGAAGAAAAATGGGATGCTAGCAGGTCAGCTTTATCCTTGGCTGAAGTGACAACAGAACCATCTGGTTTGGACAGAGGTGGGAGCAGAGATGGACAAAAGTTGCAGCCAATATAGCTTTGGCAAGAGACCAGAATGCTCGGCTACCATTAGGGCAAGAAGCAAGTTTTCTACTGAGCCTGTTCAAACTCTAGTTTAGACTGTTTAATAACTGCTTTACAATTGTTGCGAGCTTTGGTGTAAACAGAAAATGAAACTGAAGAATTAGAAACAAGCCAATTACGGTATGCAACATTCTTCTCTTGAACAGCCTTAGTACATTTATTGGAAAACCTAGGTTTAGATAAAAGAAGAGATTTTAAAGTGGAATGTGGGATAAAGGATTCCATTCCTGCAAGAATAATTTCACTAACACGATCTGAGCAAACGTTGACATCAGAAGTTTTAAAACAGTAATATGACCAGGGAAAAGAAGAAAAGAAATCTCGAAGGTCATCCCATTTTGCATTCTTGTAATGCCAAAAAACACGAGGTTGGGAATAGCCATGAGGTAAAGGCTCCATTGGAGAAGAGACGATCACCAAGTTGTGATCTGAAGTGCCAAAAGGACTTTTCACTTCGACCGTGTTCGTAGAAGGGTTGTTTGTGAGAAAAAGATCAAGCGTGTTGGCTGTATGATTAGGATTGTCCGGTATTCTTGTAGGAAAATGAACAATCTGTGCAAGGTCATTAATAATTGCAAAAGCCTCAGCATCTCGACCAGCTGGGTCGGTGTGACTAGAAAACGGAAGCCAGCTGGATTTGTGAACATTAAAATCACTAAAGAAAATTACCTCACTATTAGGAAAGTTGGACTGGAGAAAGTCAAGTTGCAACGAGAGGAAGTCAAAGAGCTCCAAATGATTAGTGGAGTTGGGAGAACGATAGAGACAACAGATGAATTTTACACAATGAGGTAGAGAGATTTTAAGCCAGAGAAGATGAAAGAGAGGAGATTCCAAATTACTAAGTCTCTGAGAGGAAATATCAGAATGGACATATGCACAAGTACCACCTTTGAGACGAAAGGAATCATACATTGAATAATTTGGGCATCTGAGATAAGCAGTAGTTGAATCAACCGATAACTGAGATTCTGTCAGAAAAAGTACACGGGGTTTGGCAGACTTCAAGTGGAAATGGACATCGTTGAGATTAGAATTGAGACCACGTACATTTGTGAAAAGAATTAGGAAGTGCTTGGAAGGTTTAGATCTTTTCGCAGATAAGCTTGCTCTATTAGTTTGACAATTCATGGTGTATTCAATAGTAAGAAAAAATGGGTGGGACATGCTGTACGAAGTAATGAAATTTTTGGATATGGCGTACACGTGGTAAGAATATGCCCAGATCCTTGACATAACGTGGCCTCGACAATGCTCGCCACATACACACTACTCGGACTCCCTCCAGTCACCATCTGGCAGAGTAGATGTAGCAAGATTATACACTAGCTAATCCGGAAGCCTCCTATAGAGTTACCAATAGGTTTGGTCTGGTGTATTAACTAGCGACCGGCCTGAGAACACCGTTTTAGAGCTGAACCCTCGAAATATGAGGAACATTGGACCTCGCCACGATGTTCATCATAACCTCAAAAGTCATCAATCAGACTGCATGATGGAAGAGATAGGGAAGGGTTGAGCAGAACTTAGCTCTAGAGACTAAACATGAGTTCCACCACTTCAAGCCTTCAATAAGCAAAGTGGTGGTATTGCACCGGTTGATGAGAGTTATCTACCACCTAGTAGTGCCTGGTAACATAGAGGGGTGGCATTCCTCCATGTGGCGTGGGTGCCACACCTCGACCTCTGCTTACGTTGGTTCAGACATGTACTTGTGCATGGAGGTTATACCCAGGATTACTAACAGTCCCACCATCGCGAAGGTGCAAGCAGATGTTTTGGCTGTCGCAGACCATCCGGACTTCGCTGAAATTGGCTCAACTTGACTTGAGTGTCACCCAAATATCAGTTCCATCAGCGTTTTTGACTCCCAGGTAGCAAGTACAGCTTGTCTGGCATATCTGAGAGAATGTCTGTGACAACCTCAAGGAACAATCATCAGCATCTTGACCAGCTGGGTTCATGCGACTAGAAAACGGAAGCCATCAGGTTTATGAACATTAAGATCACCAAGGAAAATTACCTCACTGTTAGGAAATTAGTCTTAAAGTCAGTTATCAGAGAGAGGAAGTCAGAATTCCAAGTGATTATTGTAGTTGGCAGAATTAGTATTTGGAGTAGTAGTGGCATGTGATGCAGGAGAGCAAGTGTATGAGCTTATGTAGCATCAGCCAAAAAAAAAAAAAAAAAAACACACCATTCCCTCCAAATGCCTGTCCAGTTCCTCCTTAAATTTATTCAACATATCAACTTCCACAACGACAGATGGAATAGTTTGTTGCAGCAATTAACCACCCGCTGGCTAAAGGCAAATTTCTGCACATCTATTTTACATCTGTCCTTTCTTAATTTGAATTTATGCCCCCTTAGGTTCATAATCTGAACAAATAGAAGGATCCCATCAGAATTCAGTGTGCTCAACCCATTCAAGGCCTTATACACCTCAATCAGATCACCATGCAGGTGCCTATTCTCCAGCCACTGCAATTTGTAGAACTCAAGCCTCTCTTGGTAAGAGGATCCCTTCATTCCCCCTCACCAATCTTGTTGCCCTTTTCTGTACACGCTCAAGTAAATCTACATCCTTCCTAAAACGAAGCCTCCAGACCTGTATGCAGTACTCAAGGCATGGCCTGACCATTGCCTTATACAGAGGGACAATCACCTCCTTTTCCCTGCTAGCAAAATTCCTATATATCATTGACAAAACCCCGTGACCTGCCCTGGCAGCCTGTCTGCATTGCTCAGAAAACTTCATATCTGACTGCACAATTACTTCCAGGCCTTTTTCATTTTCTACCACCTTAAGTGTAGTACCACACAGTTGATATGTTTCTCTGGGGTTACTTCTACCCATATGCAGTACTTTGCATTTGTCAAGGTTAAACTTCAGTTGCCACTTCTTAACCCATTTGCCCAAATTATCTAGATCCTGTTGCAGTAGCACACTGCCATTACTGTCATTAACAATCCGGCAAACTTCGACATTAAGCCTGATATACCTTCATCAATATCATTGATAAATATACAAAACAACAGTGGACCCAACACCAAACCTTGTGGGACTCCACTAATAACATTAGTCCACGAAGAGCAGCACCCATTGATTACCACCCTCTGTCTTCTCACACTTAACCATCCTTTTATCCATTGTAGCAACTTACTCTTAATACCATTCTGCTCCAATTTGTGCAACGTGTCAAAAGCTTTCCTGAAATCCAAATATATGATATCAAAATTATTTTTTGCATCCAGTTCCTTTGTAACCACATCATGATATCCTATCAAATTTGTCAGACAAGTCTTTCCCTTAACAAACCCATGCTGTGTCTGAATTATTGCTTCAGTCTTGTCTAGATGATCCTGCAGTGCATCTTTAACCAGTGACTCCATTATTTTACCCAGAACAGAAGTTAAACTAACTGGTCTGTAATTACTCATGTCACCCTTCAATCCCCCTTTGTGAATTGGGGATGCATTAGCATTAGTATTAGTAGAGGCATTTGATGCAAGAAAGCAAGTTTATGCACCATCAGCCAAAAAAAAAAAAAAAAATAAATAAATAAAAAATAACCACTTCTACTTCACCCCTCTGTTCGTTCGAAATACTTGTCCAGCTGAGCCTTAAACTTATTTAGGCTGTCAACTTCCATGACAAGGGATGGAAGTCTAGTCCAGCAACCAACCACCCGCTGGCTAAAGGCAAATTTTCTCACGTCTATCCTACATTTGTATTTCCTCAATTTGAATTTATGCCCTCTCAGGTGATTATTCTGAGCAAGAGGAAGAATCCCATCAGCATTGAGCATGCTCAAACCATTCAAGGCTTTATACACCTCTATCAGATCACCTTGCCGGTGCCTAGTCGCCAGACACTGTAATTTGCAAAACGTAAGCCTTTCTTCGTAAGAGCACCCCTTTGTTCCATTCACTAATCTTGTTACCCTTCTCTGTACTCGTTCCAGCATCTCTACATCCTTCTTGAAATGAGGCCTCCAGACCTGTATACAATACTCTAGGTGCGGTCTGACCATTGCCTTATGCACATCTCCAGTCGTGGGAATCTCCACTGAGTCCAAGGATGCTCTCATAATTATGGCTAAGGGTTTGCTTAGTTGCTTTGCCACCTCCTTTAATATAACTGGATAGATCCCATCCACCCCAGGTGCTTTTCTTATGTTTAACTTCAACAATTTCTCCTCCACTTTGCTCTCAGTTATTACAAAATCATTAAGTATCCTGCTACAATTTGATAACCTTCTGCCATTTTCAAGCCTTAATGATTCCTCATGTGTGAATGTAGATGCAAAATACTCATTCAGTTTGTTTGCTATCTGAGCAGGATCATCAACAGTCGAACCATCGATGTCAAGTGGACCAATCAGATTCATCCCCTGTCTTTTAGAGTTTATATAAGTAAAGAAATTCTTGCTGTTTTTCTTGTTATCTTTTGCCAAGGATTTCTCGTAATCTGCCTTCGCCTGCCTAACCTCCTTTGTGACCTGATTACAGACTAGCTTATATCTGCCATAGGCTTCTGAGTCGCTTGATAATTTATATGCATCCCATGCATTTTTCTTCTCTTGATAGAGGTAACAGATGAATTTGACTTGATGTGGTAGAGAGATTTTAAGACAAAGAAGATCGAAAAGAGGAGATTCCAAATGTCTCTGACAGGGATTATCAAAAGAACATATGCACAAGTACCACCTTTGAAGTGAAAGGAATCATACAGTGAATAATTATGACAACTGAGATGGGCAGTTATTGGATTAAATGATAATTGGGATCGAATCAATAAAAGTAAGTGATGCTTGGCGGACTGTATGTGGAAATGGACATAGCTGAGATTGGAACTGAGACCACATATATTTGTGAAACGAATGAGGAAGGGTTTGGGAGGTTTAGATCTTTTAATAGATAAGTTTGTTCTATTTGTTTGACCATTCATTGTACATTCAGTTTTACAAAAAGGTGGGGAGGACATGTATGAAGTAATGAAATTTTTCGATATGGTGTACGCACAGAAAGAATATACCCAACTCCTTGATATGACATGGCCCTGGTAATGCCCACCTGCTCATACGCACTACTCAGTTTTTCTCTCTCTCTCTCTCTCTCTCTCTCTTTCTCTTCCCCCCCCCCCCCCAGTCACTAGCTGTGAGAGTAGAGGCAGTGTGATTATACACTGGCTGATCGAGAAACCTGCTATGGCATTACCAATAGGTTCAATCCATTGGAATATTTAGCAGCCAGCCTGCAAACACCATATAGAGCTGTATCCGTGAAATGTAAGGAAGAATGGATCTTGCTGTTATGTCCATCATAACCTCAAAAGACATCAGTCATGTTACATGATGAAAGAGATGGTGGGTTGCCGGAGCTTTGCTCTGGAGTCTAAACCTGGGTTCCACTACTTTAAGCCTCCAATAAGGAAAGTGGTGGTATTGTACCAGTTGATAGTCATCTACCACCTAGCATTTCCTTGTAACACATTTCTCTGTGTGGTGTGAGTACCACAGCTTGACCCATGCTCGCATTGGTTTGCACCTGGGTGGTCACTTCCAGAATTCAGGACTTGCACATGGGGGAGAGATTATATCTAGGGTTACTAACAGTCCCACCATCGCAAAGGTGTATGCAGGGGATTTCTCACGGAATGATCAGGCTTTGCCAAAATCAGTACACTTGACTTGAGTTCCTCCTGAATATCAGTTCCATCAGTATTTTGGACTCCTAGTTAGCAAGCCCAGCTTGACATACCTGAGAGAATGTCTGTAATGGCCTCAAGGACGAATTACGGGGTTACATTCTCTCTTCTTTATTCCTTATCCCCACTCTTTGCTCTCTCCCAGCCTCAGTAAAGATACTATAGTGAAAATTATACTTTGCTTAATAAAATGTCTTTCTCCTTCAGAAAATGATGAACATAATTCAACCATGGAAGACCAACATGGAACAGAACATCACTGTTCCACAGATTCTTTCCAAAATAAGAACTTGCCCGATTCCAATGAGATTTTAAAAGATGAACTTGAGTCGGAAATTAATGAAATACTTTTAACTATTTTTGCTAAAAAAGTGGCGCCTCCGTAGCCAGGTGGGAAGGAGCAGCAGTGCGTAGCACATGCTTCTTGATTAGACCAGGGTTTCAGCCCGTCACCACCAAATACAGAGGATGCGGAAAGGTCAAGGGAATGATCACTGCATATTCCCGGAGCAATATGGCCTTAGTTGCTAATGCTCCTAAAAACCAAATAACAAACAATAACAGGGTTACACTTAATTTTTTTCTATATCCCATTAAATATAACAGCTATTGATCCACAATTGGCACTTGTGTGTGTGCTTACATTCATCTATGATCAAAACTTGTAAAGTGCTAACATTATTACTTTATTTTAGTCACATCTTCCACCATTCAAAATGTATAATAATTGAAAATTGTCTAAATTTTTGACTTTCGCTGTATACAGCAACTTGGAATAATAATATATGAGAATTATAAAAACACACATGTGTTTTGAGGTTTTTTATTATTATTATTTTTTTTTATTTCAGACAACCCAAGTCTATATTGCATCCCTATTTAAGAGGTATGAATCATTTGGAAATAATGCAGAGGATACTCAGTGCATTGTCTGAAAACAGGTATGGTTTTTCCTCCCTCCTTTAAATTTCTTCATCTTCATAACCACAATTTATTCATTGGCATATCAATTTTTTAATACTACTATTTCTTGTTCTTTAATTTTATTTTAACCATACATTAGCAAATGTACAGTGGTGGACAAAAAAATTGCATCACCTTAAAAAAGTGGCTGATGCATGGGTGTTGCATCAGCTGTTTCTATAAATACAGCATTGGAAGGGTATACATGCTCATTAGTATCCTGTTTTGTGGAGGTGTAAGCATGGCTCCGTATGTTCAGTTGACACCAAGAAAAAAAAGTGTATCTGTTGCTCTGTGTCAGGAAGGGCTTTCTACGCATGCTGTTGCTGATAAAATAGGCTGCCACCAGTCAACAGTACCCCAGGTGCTGAAATTAAAGTGTGAAACCGGTGATGTGAAGAGAAGATCTGAATCAGGCTGTAAGAGAGTGACTACTCCTTCCCAAGATCGATATTTGAAGTGGCTATGCCTTCATAATCACCATTGTAGTGCTCCTGATCTAAAACTGGATTTGGAGATGGTCTCTGGTGTTGAAACAAGTGCACGAACTATCCAAAGACAGCTTTTGGAATGTGGTCTGCATGCCTATCGGCCTAAGAAGAAGAAGCCTTTGTCCAACAAATGAGAAAGAAGTGACTTGCTTGGGCTAAAACTCACGTTTCATGGACAAAAGAGCAATGAGACACCGTCATCTTTTCTGACGAATCAAAATTCAACCTGCATGGCTCGGATGGGAAGTGATATGTCAGAAGACGAAAAGCAGAGGCATACCATCCTGACTGTGTAACACCGACTGTAAAGTTTCCTGCCGGTCAAATGGGGATGCAAAACAAGCAAAGGAGTGGGGTGAATTAAGTTTATTAATGGAACGGTGAATGCAGAGACCTACACTGCTATCCTGGGGGAGTGCCTGAAACCCGTTATTAGGGATCACCACACAGCTGTCCAAAACTGTATTTTTCAACAGGACTCAGCACCTTGCCACCCAACAAAATTGATAAGTTTTATGCTATTTAGATTTAATGATGAGTTTGTCTTGTCTCACAAGGCTTAAAACATACTTACACCAATGTTTTTCCTTGTTTTTCTCCCTTAAGGTCTGCAGTTATACCTCAGAAATGCTGGCATTACAGTGTTGGACTAGCCTGGCAACAGGCGAGATTTGAACCCTATTGAAAATTGCTGGTTCATAATGTCATCTAACATTGCTCAGAAGAAGCCAACAAGTAAGATTCAGCTGCAGGAGAGCATTGTAAGGGTGTGGTATCACAAAATTTTGCAACCATATATCCAGAAGTTGATTAACTCTATGCCAGATCATTGCAAAACTGTAATTGCAGCTCATGGAGAAACAACAAAATATTGAGGACTTATTTTGTTGATTTACCCTACATAATAGTATTACGTTAATTTGTCATTTCAGTTTGTTCACATAAATGCAATAAAATGAATGTTTGGTCATCATGATTGCCATTTGCATGCTTTCTCATATTTCCATTAATTATGCATTTTACCCTTTGGGAAGATATTTATGGCAATGAGGTATATCAGGTGGAGTCTTTATATTGGATTTCATTCATAGAGATATATATCCCATCTAAAAAATGCATTTCGAACATTTCTGCAACCCCCCAATACAGTGCAAAACATATTATTTGAAAAATTCACAAGTGATGCAGTTTTTTTTGTCCACCACTGTATTTATTAGATTAGAATCATCCTACCTCAAGTTATAGCAAAGTATATTTGATCATATTTAAAGAAACTTAAAACTGATTTTTCATGTCTGAAAATGAAGCTACCTTCAAGAGCTTCAAGCAGATCATGCGTGATGTCAAAATTTCTCTTTTCTATTATTTATATAAAAAAGATAGTAAGAATTTCAGTTGAAGAAGGTAATTAGAAATGTAAATGTGTGAGAATGGGACTGTTGGAAATCTTTTGCGTAGTGTAATAGTATTAGTATATCTTATATGTTTCCGAATTGAACTCATTCTTTTCTTGGACTAAAATAACAATAACAGAAACAATATAATGGAGTCATAACATGGTTTTGTTAAGAGGAGACTTTGCTTCTCCAATCCGATAACATTATGACCTAGTCACAAAAAAGTCTGTCAGCTTACCCAGATGATATTCATCATCTGCGTAAGATGTCACAGTGTAGTGTGACATTGTTGTGGGTTGCTACATTTAAGTTCTCCATGACAGTAGAGCAGTTTTGTCACTTGTTACTCATTTGAGGAGGTATGTCTTCAAACTCATTGGAAACTGAAGAAATTATTAAAGGCTTCTTCAGTTGTGGCTATTGTTAGCTGATTATTATTATTATTATTAGCCATATGGTGCAAGGAAGCCTGAGGCTTATGCTGCACCAGCCAAAATAAAATGTCTGTACTACCCCGAGAGAGAGAGACAGAGAGAGATAAAAGGTAATCACCAAGGAAGAGAAGAATGATGATATCCAGCTCAGGACCCTGGGTGTGCCAAACCCATACTCACCAGATGTGAGCTCCTGGGGTTAAATCTTTGTAGGATTTCTCCATAAGTTATTCCAGCCCACACTGTTGATTAGCATGGTGTGGGCTAAAAACCCTGCACATTGCTCCGGCCTACAAAAGCCATGAGACACTTGCAGTTATAAGCAAAACATGTATTTATTCAAATAAGTTAATATTTAAAATAAATAAATGCACAAGGCATAATACTTTAAGAGTTTGGTATCTATATATGATATCGGTGTTTAGATACACCATAGATAACTCTTAAGAAACTACAAAGTAGTTGTTGGCGGCATCATTTGCTCTTTCTCATATTGTGCTCTGCCTTCACGACGAGTTGCCATGATATTGCACTACCTCGAATAAGTAACGCTTCACTGATAGAGAAGACTATTGTTACTTATTCTCAGTTGAATACCACCACCCAGACAGCACTGTTTCATGGCTATTGGCCAATCATCAGTGGGTGGGCAGGTACCCTGGTATTGCAGACATGACGACCCAGTTGTGAAGTTAATCACACAATATGAGAGATGCCAATAGGTGTAGATGTCAATATTTAAAATAAATAAATGCACAAGGCATAATACTTTAAGAGTTTGGTGTCTATAGTATTATGCCTTGTGCATTTATTTATTTTAAATATTGACATCTACACCTATTGGCATCTCTCATATTGTGTGATTAACTTCACAACTGGGTCGTCATGTCTGCAATACCAGGGTACCTGCCCACCCACCCACTGATGATTGGCCAATAGCCATGAAACAGTGCTGTCTGGGTGGTGGTACTCAACTGAGAATAAGTAACAATAATCTTCTCTATCAGTGAAACGTTACTTACTCGAGGTAGTGCAATATCATGGCAACTCGTCGTGAAGGCAGAGCACAATATAAGAAAGAGCAAATGATGCCGCCAACAACTACTTTGTAGTTTCTTAAGAGTTATCTATGGTGTATCTAAACATCAAATAAGTTAATAGCACATTGACCCACCACTACAATGTGTTGTTGGAAAAATTTTTGTACTAATTTCTGGGTGTTTTTATCCTCTTTTAACACATTCACTGCCACCTTTATTTGAGAGATCCCTTTCAGTGTGGCATAACTTGCACAATTTTGAGAAATAACAACGTTCTGAAATCCTCAACTTTCTGAAAATTCATAAATAGCGGTTGAAAAGTAAACGGTTGTAATTTGTAGCTAAAAGTAAATGTTTACTTTTGGACTGGTCTGTAAATCAGGAAGAAAACACAAAATTTTATTGAAAGTTGATTTTATATACATAAATTTACCTCAACACATGCAAAAAAAAAAAAAAAATATATATATATATATATATATATATATATCTATATAAATGTGTACCAAGCTATAAACAGAAACAAATCATTGATGCTAATAGCCCAGATTTAAATCACTGTGTTGACAGAATTGAGCAGTTAATTTTATGTGCATGTATTTTACATTATTCTTATATGATTGCTTAAAGTGACCACCTATCTGCATTTAGGCACATCACTTGGATACTGTTGAATGCTGGTATGTGATGGCACAGCAAATGTGTTAAAGCATTTATAAACTCCATTAATGAAGAGGGCATTCGTGACCTTGCTTTAATTTTGCATTCCGGTTAATTTCAAAGATTTTCAATTTGGTTTTCAGGTACAATATCTTGCTACTGCTACTTGTTACTGCAGTGTTTCACTATTATTCTCCTCAAACCATGCTTTCACAGTTTTTACTTTGTGACATGGATCATTACAAATTGGAAGACAGTGGGAGGGCTCTTTCCATAAAACGTCTACAATGTAGGGCACACAGAATCACCTAGTACATTAGTATATGATGCTACAATCATGGCTATATGCACTGAAATCAATGGGTTTGTGAAGTTTAAAGAAGGTATCATAATATGGGTGGGTTTCAAATGAAACACTCCTGTATCATGAAACCTTCAGGCTTCACAGTTGGGGCAACATTCTCAGGTAGTAAATGTTTTTCAGGCATCCTCCATATCCCAACACTTCTGTTGATTGGAAGAGTATGTAATATGACTTGCTGCTTCACACTGCTTCTTTCCATTGATCCACAATCCAAGTTTTGATGTGTCTTATACCATAAAAGCTAACATTAGCTTTCATTATCAAAAGTGTCACATGGGGGGGGGGTGTCCTCAGCTCTCTACACTGAATTGCTTAAAGATTTATAGGTTGGACACTTGCAACTACAAATTCCTATTCTCTCTGGTTTGGTTGTAAGATCAGGTAACCTGCCATGTCCAAATGCATCAGTTCCTGTTAGTAATATCCTGCACCTATCTGGTTGTCTTGGCCTTAGTGTTATTTCTGAACTTTCATTTCTTCCATCTCATTTTCTCCACAAAAGCAACTGCTATTACCAGAATCTGTGTTAATTCTTTCTACCTAGTCACCATTTGCCATGCATGTTGAAGTGATTTCCATGCTAACTGCTGACCACCTTTATTGGGCAAAATATTTTGCATATTTTGTAGCCACATATTCTTACAGTCAGAGAGGTGTACCATGGCTTTTAGTAGAATAATATATGCTGATTCAGGATAGTTTAAGATACTGATGTGCCTTAAAACCTCTAACAGCGACAACAGATACAGTAGATAAAGAGTTGGTTAACTGATAAAAAGCAGAGTAGAATAGAAACTCTGTTTCTAAATCAACAAGGGGACCCTTAGCCTGGCGGATTATCACTGGCCCATTTGAAGCAGTACTTGTTTATAAAATAGATACTGCTCCAAATGGACCAATATCATGACCTAGCAGAATCTCCTCAGGGTTCTGTTCATGCCCTAGTTGTTTCTGATTTTCACTAATATAGATTATGGTATCACAAGTTAATATGAAAGTTTTCTGGTGATATTAAAGTGGATGGCATTTTTAAAATGAGAACTAGGGGATGTTGCTACAACAAGGCTAGTACAAATTATACAACTGCTCTAAAAATGGCAATTAAGCTTTTGTGTGAATAAATGCAAGATTAGAATATGGATACCACCACCTGGGTGGTGGTAATATTGGATACTACCATGCAGGGGTGGTAGTATCCACCAAAAATAAGTAAAATTACTCTTCTACACTGGCGAAGTGTTGCTTATTCGTGGTAGTGCAATAGCAGGGCAACTCATTGTGAAGACATTCACAAATATGAGTTATAACAGAAATGATGCTATTTCAGCTGCTTCGGTCGGTGATTTACTACAAACTGAAATGATGCTTGGCCCTAGCTTGATTAATGAATTTTCTGTAGCCTGAGGGTTTCAGCGCAATATTTGTGTAATATTAAAACATTTTTATTATAAACATTTTGATATAATGGAAGTGACATATTGTAATTGTTTTCATCGATATCCATAATTGGATAGTGTCGACCATATGAAGCATTTGCTATTAAGTTCTGATGGTTGTGGACAGTTCTGAATTACTTAGTGGTTTGTTTCTCTGTCTTATTGTAATTGTGACCTTTTAAGATATGTTGAAACTCCAAAGGAGCTCATTCTCTCAACTTGCTAATGAGTTTAATGAACAGAATGTTAAGCAATTCGAAATCCTCAGTTTAAAAATGTTTTCCATAGGCAGAGTAAAATATTTATAAATTTTGAAATATTACTTAAAAATTATCTTTAACTTATGTATGCGTATCTTTTCTTTTCTTTTTTTTTCTTTTTTTATTTCTTTTTTTTTTTTTTTTGTGTGTGTGTGTGTGTAGTTAATATTTTATATCCTTAGGTCATTTTCCCTTCTAAGTTTTCCCTCGTAAGAAGTTCTAAACCTCCAGTCCCTTGGAAAACTTCTTATCCGAGGTCTGCTGTAATTTAACAAATACAGTGAAACTTCCCTTTAACGGACAGCCATGGGGAACGAGAATGTGTCCGTTAGAGAGAAGTGTCTGCTAATAAGAAGTCTGAGGGAGAAAAAAAAACAGAAAGAAAGAAAAATCGTTAAACGTTTAATGTAAAATTAAATTAAAATATATACAGATTTTGCACAATATTTTTGTAAATAATATACATACAATTGTGCTATGCATATTATGACTTTATCTTATGAAAAATACATACAGTAATCACTTATTTTCTTCTGCACCTTCTTCCAGCTGATAATTTTGTTTTCAACATTTGTTTGGAGTGAAGAAAACCATCGAAAGTCCTTCAGTATCTTCTTCAGCGGCGAAAAACATTTTTAAATGATTGATTTGTATGAGCGCTTCTTCTGTTTTCATCGGTGGTTCGTCATTAATATGTTCTTCGACAGAATGACCTCCTTCCATTTCTTCATCCTCATGAGGAACTTCTTGAAAACTATCGATGATAATGTCATTGATATCTAGAGCACCATCTTCTGTAGTGAGGTTCGAGTCTATATCTTTGCAGCGGAAGTATCGTACATTATCAATAGATGTTGAAGTTCTTGTTCTTCTTGGTGCTCCACATTGCTGTTCACAACTTCAATTTTTGCGTTTGAGAAGCCAGACTTTACAAAACAGTTCACGACAGTTTGTTTTCTAATTGCGTTTACTGAAGAGGAAATCCATTGAATCGCATCTAGGATGCTGAGTTTCTTTGCAAGGTCACTCGCACATATTACATCATTCATGTTTGCAATGAGATGTCTTAAAACACGTTTTCTGTAGTGAAGTTTAAAATTTTTTATTATCCCTTGATCCAAGGGCTGACACTCTGCAGATGTGTTTGGTGGCAGAAAAACGATTTGAATGATACAATTCAATGTGCGGGTGAGATGTAGCATTATCCATGAAAAGAATAATTTTTCTGTTTTGACGAATCATGTTTTGGTTAAAGTGACTTATCCATTCACTCATGATATCTCGTGTCATCCACGCTTTTTTATTAGACTTCCAGTCAACATTCAAAAGATTCAACTTTATGCCCTTGAAACAACGAGGATTTTGTGGTTTTCCTATAACAAGAGGTTGTTCAAAGTCTCCCAGCATATTTGTACACAATAGTACAGTCAAGCGTTCCTTAGAAATTTTTCCGCCCTGGCACTTTTCGTTTTTTAGACTCATTGTTTTTTCAGGAAGAGCTTTAAAAAACAACCCCGTTTCATCACAGTTGTAAATATCTTTAGCTTCAAAATCACGACATAAATCTTCCAATTTGACTGTCCAGTCTGTTACAACCCCAGTATCAACAGATCCACCTTCACCACCTACGGTTTTCCAAGAAATTTTATGCCGAGTTTTGAACTTGTCTAGCCATCCCACAGAAGCTTTGAACTCGTTTACTCCCATAGATTTCGCAACCTCCAAAGCCTTTTCCCTAATAATAGGCCCATTAATGGGAATTTTTTTAGCACATGCGCGACAAAACCACTCATACGTAACATTGTCAATTTGAAGTCCAACAGTTTTCGGGAATGATTTTTGAACCTGATCATTTCCGTGTTGCCAAAATTGTTTGAGCAGTTAATTTTTTTTCTTTAGGATGTCGCTTACCTGCGTCTTCCCGATTTTGAATTTTGCAGCGAGATTGCGAACACTATTTTTTTCCGATCATACGCATTAATGAGTTCAACTTTATCTTTTAAAGTTAAATGTTTACGAGAAGACATTGTGCACTTCACACGACACTGAACAAAACTGAAAACTGAAACTCAAAAGACGAAAGGCCGACCAAATTCCTGTCAAATCCTGGTTATGTTATGTTATGTTATTTGGTTTTTAGGAGCATTAGCAACTAAGGCCATATTGCTCCGGGATATGCGGTGGTCATTCCCTGACCTTTCCGCATCCTCCGTATTTGGTGGTGATGGGCTCGAACCACGGTCTAATCAAGAAGCGTGTGCTATGCACTGCTGCTCCTTCCCACCTGGCTACGGAGGCGCCTTCGAATCCTGGTAAGACGAGTTGCAATCACCGCAAGAAATGTTGCATACTAGGTCATTAATTTGTGTTACGAACGAGGAAAGGACTGAGCGATTGTTCAGTATAGTGTATAATTTTAGTATTGGCCTGGCCACAATTTTAAATTTGGTATCTCTAAAGAATCTTTAGAGATACCGAACATATGGGACAGAAATAAAGTATTTTTTGATATTACTGTTGTTGGTGTAGTATTTTGTATCCTATCCTTAGCTTGTATCCTAATTCGGTTTATTGTAGCAAGGGGATAACCCCTGTTTAAGAATCTGCTGGTTAATATTTGTATTTCTGAACCCAAAGCAGATTCCGTTGTTGAATATTTGTAGGCATTTAGAAATTGATTAAAGATAATTGATCTTTTGTAGGTGAACGGGTGATAGTTGTTATAATGTAGAAGCATACTGGTGTTTGTATGTTTTCGATAGATGTTAAATTAGATTTTATTCGAGTCCCGAGTAAGCGTGAAATTTAGAAAATTTAATGACTTTGTATCCATATCCTCCTTTTCCAATGTAAATTTGAGCCTAGAATTAATATTATTAAACGAATGTAAAATGTCTTGGATAGTACTATCAGTAATAACTAGAAGATCGTCTAAATACCTTCCAAAGTATGTGATATAGGGTCAAAAAGGCATCAAATGTATATGCTCAATTGTTGAGAGATAGATCTCCGATATTAAGCCGCTCAGGCTCAATCCCATTGGTAAACCAAAAAATTTATTTGTACACTTTGTCTCGAAAGGTGATATAGTTGGCCTCAACTAACGGCTTAATTAAGTGAAAAATTTCTTTAATACGTGAACTACTTCAGCTTTATGTGAACTTCGGGAAAATAAAGACATTATTATACATAGGGCAGGGGACGCCTCCATAGCGAGGTGGGCAGGAGCAGCAGTGCATAGCACACGCTTCTTGATTAGACTGGGGTTCGAGCCCGTGACCACCAAATACGGGGGATGCGGAAAGGTCAGGGAATGACCACCACATATCCCCAGAGCAATATGGCCTTAGTTGTTAATGCTCCTAAAAATCAAACAACAAACAAACAACAGAGGGCAGATAAAGGAGATACAGTGGTAATACTCAAAAAACCTGATTATATTAATAAGTTAGAATCAGTTGTTTCAGATACCTCCACTTATCTTGTAGTAGACCCGGCACTATTTATCAATTTAGTCAATCAATACAATAAAACGTTATCCATGTATCAAAAAAACGACTACATTATTATGGCTCAGTTAAAGGAATTGAAGGCCAGAACATACAATATTTCTGCACTTTTTGTTCAGGTAAATTTACACAAGACTGGATTTCCTATTCGGCCTATTGTTTCCTACAGAAACTTGGCATTTTCATCCTTAGCCACACAGGTATATAGCATTATAAAACCCTTTAGACAGGCGATACAATTTGGGATTAAGAACTACAATACATTATTTAATAACCTTAAGGATTGTGGACTTGGTAACAATGACAATTTATTTCTCTCCCATATGTTGAACAGTGGCACAAACAGCTTAAAAGATTCTTTAAAGATACCGAATTTAAAATTGTGGCCGGGCCAATATGGAAATTACACACTATACTAGAGGTTACTTCATTATATATGAATATAAACTTTGAATACACATATTCCCAGATATGTGTATTGTGATATGTTAATTAATAACTCGATATCGATTTATTATACAAAGCTTCCTATTAAGGAAATTTTTCACTTAATTAAACTGTTAGTTGAGGCCAACTATATCACCTTTCGAGACAAAGTGTACAAACAAATTTTTGGTTTGACCCTGTTCGACCCTGTATCACATACTTTGGAAGGTATTTAGACAATCTTCTAGTTATTACTGATAGTAGTACTATCCAAGACATTTTACATTCGTTTAATAGTATTAATTCTAGGCTCAAATTTACATTGGAAAGGGAGGATATGGATACAAAGTCATTAAATTTTTTAAATTTCACGCTTACTGGGGACTCGAATAAAATCCAATTTAACATCTATCGAAAACCTACAAACACCAGTATGCTTCTACATTATAACAATTATCACCCATTCACCTACAAAAGATCGATTATCTTTAATCAATTTCTAAATGCCTACAAATATTCAACGACAGAATCTGCTTTGGGTTCAGAAATACAAATATTAACCAGCAGATTCTTAAACAGGGGTTATCCCCTTGCTACAATAAACCGAATTAGGATACAAGCCTAAGGATAGGATAAAAATACTACACCAACCAACAATAGTAATATCAAAAAATACTTTATTTCTGTCCCATATGTTGAACAGTGGCACAAACAGTTTAAAAGATTCTTTAAAGATACCAAATTTAAAATTGTGGCCAGGCCAATATGGAAATTACACACTATACTGAACAATGACTCAGTCCTTTCCTCATTCGAAACACAAATTAATGACCTGGTATACAACATTTGTTGCAGTGATTGCGACTCGTCTTACCAGGGTTCGAAGCATTTTCCTTTGAATATTTGTGTTAATCAACATGCGGCCCCAGTTCGTGCTTCTCGTTCAGCAGCGTCAGAATTAGCCTTTCACGCCATTAATGAAAAACATACTTTTTTATTTAATGAGGCCAAAATACTTAGTGTCCAACGTAATTATACGCGACTATTAATTGCAGAAACCTTAGAAATTAAATTACACGAAAATTCTGTTAATGTTCGTCAGCCATATCTCATCTCCAATTCGTGGGCTTTTACATACATGCACGAAGACAAATATTCCCTACTTAAGTTTCATACTCACCCCTATTCGCTAATTTTCATTCCTGTGATCACAACATACGGTTCAAAAGCGTTGTCAGCTTCAGGAAGGAAAATCGTTTTGAAATTTTGTCGTTAAATTCTTTTAATTGCATTAAATTGATTTTTAATTATTTTTTAAATTATTTGTTACTCTAATGTAAGTTTTTCGTTTTAATTTCTGGAGAGTATCATACTGAAGTGTATGATACTCTCCAGAAACTGCATTGAGGTAAACTTCTCTTACTATTTTACAAAATGATCACGTTATAGAAAATTCCAAAAAATATTTTGGATCATAATATTGCAAATATTATTTGTGCTGTATTATCTCATTTTATGATATGGCAGCCCTTGCATTCTTATATGCAGCTTTGGCTTCATTCTTAAGAAGCACTACATTTTATGGGATTTTAGGAGTATATTATTTATTTATTTTTTTTTTTCTGAAAAGGCTTTTTATGCAAAAATACCTTCACTTTCAGTTGTGTAATATTTAAATAGTATTATTTTTATAATTTAATATAGTTTTTGTTTCAGTGAAGAGTTAATGGCTGAAGATATGGCAGTTGAATTGATACGTTCTTTTTGCTGTGATAACTCAGTATCTGTAAAAACTAGACTACAAGTTTTACAGCTTCTCGAGAAGGTATGAATTGTATCTTCTAATTATTTTTTTCTTGTTTCTTTTATACACATTGATTTGTTAGTGAAATTAACAGTATAATTACTGGTTGAAAAAAAATCATTGATTAGAATGCTGCACTTAATTTCTTCTTAGTTTTAAATGGGAAGGAAGAAGGCAAAATATATTTATTAGTTGGTTCATCTTTATTCAATAAAAAGAGTTCAAAGAATGAAACTACCTATTTGTCTTTCTTAGCAGCTTTAAATATATAGTGGACCCCTGCTTTACAGTATTAATCCATTCCAAAGAGACAAACATATCATGAAAATATCATAATTACCCTGAGAGAGAGAGAGAGAGAAGTAGAAAGGAATCACCAAGAAAGAGAAGAATGATGACATTCAGGGTCCTGAGCTAGATGTCATCATTCTTCTCTTTCTTGGTGATTCCTTTTTACTTCTCTCTCTCTCTCTCTCTCTCTCTCTCTCTCTCTCTCTCTCTCTCTCTCTCAGGGTAATTCAGGGTTTTTTTTTTTTTTTTTTTTTTTTTTTGGCTGGTTCAGCATAAGCCTCAGGCTTCCTTGTACCATATGGCTAATAATAATAATAATAATAATAATAATAATAATAATAATAATAATGTGAACCCAATAACACATTGGTTTTTGGTAATTCGTTCCAAGACCTTGGAAATTTAAATTTTTGCTATATAACTAAACTATCTCTCTAAATGGGGGTTATGGGAATGGTATATATCGGTTAAAAAAATTGATGAAAAACTAATACAGTAGAACCCGGATAAAAAATTCCCACATAAGAAGTTTTCCGTCATACTAGTTTTGGTTTCTTAAGTCTCAATTTCAAATCTATATGTCGTGATATATTGTCTTCCAGCAGAAGAAGTTCCTGGTTAAAAGGTTTCCCGCATAAAAGGTTTGTGATAAAGAATACACAGTGTATTATTATAATGACTTTTTTCGACTTAATACGCTTTTTAAATATTTTAATATTAAAAAATATTAACATTAGGTAATTGAATGAATTAGTGCCAAGCATCATTTTAGTTCATAGCAAACCACTGAAGTTGGTGAAATGGCACCCTTTTTGATATAGAGGTAACCCTCATATAACACGGTAGTTTGGTTCCTATAAACTCTTGTGTAATGCGAACTGTGTTATATGGGACTAAGAACCAGTACAAGAAGAGGGGGATTACGTTCCAAAAGCTAACAGAAATAGACCATTTTTTTATAACTATCGGAAACTTAATTTTTATAGTAGTAATAACTTAATATTTTAACTTTATTTTTATAATAGTAATAACTGAACAAACATCTTACCTTACAAACTGTGATACTTATATGTCAGATTATGTATATTCATTTAATTTTCTTCTCTTCATAGTTGCTAAGCACAATCTTTTCTGCAGCATCTATATTTTGTGTACCTTCTGCTCTCTTTAAAAGTCATGAACTGCACTCTTCAAAGTAACAATTTTTTTGTTCCCAAACAAGCACAAGTTCAATAGCACAGAATCTAACCCAGGGATCTCCCAATGAAATACAGTGGACCCCGCTTTAAATGATACATGAAAATCAGAAGAATATTTGCCAGTTAGCAAAATAAAAATAAATTTATATACATAACCTTAATTATTGCGTACTAATTGATATTTCTGTTCACTGTCCTTTTTTTTTTTTTTTTTCCGTAAAAATTTAAACAGTGAAAAAAGATAAGCAATTAATAACAAAGAACACGGCACTCACAAGTTGCAACAAACACAATACATGCAAGTGAGATATGGAGTAATGAGTTTCTGAAAATTTATTTATGTTTTTTATATGATGGAATATTTTATGGAAGGGGAAACACATTTCACCATATAATGTGATAAGCCACAGAATTCCAGCTGTTGGCACTATAGCAAATGCAACAACATTGAGGATCGAGTTTACTACCCATTTATAATTGATTATACTAACAGAAAAGACCAATAAACCGGAAACTGCAAATTGCTTTTATTGTTTTATGGTAGTGACCTCCAGAAATGTGCCTTAGAGAAATACCATGAAGGCGATAATGAACTAGTGATTCACAAAAAAGGAATCGAAACATTGAAAATTACATCTAACATAATAGCAGGGTTTTCCAGTGCAAAAGCTCAAAAATACCATGTTATGTGAGATTTACCACAATTCTCAAACTGTTTTTTTTTTTTTTTTTTTTTTTTTTGGTAGTTGTTGGCGCATAGGCTTCTGTGGCCATAATGCACCTCCCAAGGTTTTTGCAGTACTTTGATCCAAGCCCGAGGCGGGAATCGAACCCGCGACCTTTGGGTTGCCAGGCAGGCACTTTACCCACCTGGCTAGCCCGGTCGGCTCTCAAACTGTGTTAGAGCGAAACCATGTTATATAAGTACCATGTTGTGTGAGGAGTGCCACAATTTATCACTTGTGTTAGAGCAAAACCGTGTTGTAGAAGTACTGTGTTAGACAGGGGTTGCTTATATTTCATATTGTGAATGCATTCACAACGAGTTGCCCATCTATTGCACTACCTCCAATAAGCAACACTTTGCCAATAAAGAGAAGACTAATGTTACTTATTCTCCACTTATTCTCACTACCCCAACACTCCACCCAGGAGTGTTGGGGTAGTGGTATCTGCCGAGAATCCATTGGTGAATTGTTGCCTATTCGAGAATCTACTGTCGAAGCATCACTTATTCGAGGTAGTTCGATATCAGGGCAACTCGTGATGTCATCCACGATATGAGATATAACAGAAATTATACCATTTCATCTACTTCGGTGGTTTACTATGAACTAAAATGATGCTTGGCACTAAAATGTTCGATTAGTGAATTTTCCATAGTCTAAAGCTTTCAGCACTGAAACCTTTTTAGTATAAACATTTTGATATAATGGAAGTGACATATTGCAATTGTTTTCATCGATATCCATGATTGCATATATTGACCACGTTAAGCATTAAGTTCTGATGGTTGTGAACAGTTCTGAATTACTTAGTGGATTGTTGCTCTGTCTTATTGTAATTGTGACTTTTTAAGGTATGTTGAAACTCCAAAGGAGCTCATTCTTCCCACTTGCTAATGAGTTTAATGAACAGAATGTTAAGCAATTAGAAATCCTCAGTTTAAAAATGTTTCCCATAGGCGGCAGAGTAAAATATTTATAAATTCTTAATAATACTTAAAAAGTATTGTTTCATTTTTATTTGTTTAGTTAATATTTCATACCCTTAGGTCATTTTCCCTTCTAAGAAGTTTTCACTCATAAGAAGTTCTAAGCCTCCAGTCTCTTGGAAAACCTATTATCCGGTTTCTACTGTGTATTGATTGAAGCACGACACAAAAATCACTTCAACTAAAGGATACAAAAACAGAACACGTGGCTAACACATTTACAAAGGCTACTATTGGCTGAGAGGAAGGATCACGTAGCCCATTTGGAAACAATCGTAAGCCAAGCCCATCGTGAAAATGAAATAAGTTAGGCGCCTCTTAACACGGTCATTGGTTAGTACAATCAGCCCCTTTACTAAAATCAATTTTCAGAAAACCGATATTCAAATCATTAAAATGCACTACACTTTCATCGTTATAATATATTCGGTTATAAGAATCAATTTTGAATGCCTTTGTGATATTTTTCTGAAGTACATTTCTGGAGGTCACTACCATAAAACAATTTGCAGTTTCTGGTTTATTGGTATTTTTTGTTAGTGCAATCTATAAACAGGTAGGCAAACTTAATTGTATTGCATTTTCAATAATAGCTTTAGCTGGAATTCTGTGGATTTTCACGTTATTATGGTGAAATGTGCTTTCCCTTCCTCTTCAATCATATAAAAAAGCATAAATAAATTTTCAGAATTTTCTCTTCAATCCTGCTTTTTAAGCTTCATAAACTTGTTACTATGTATCTCACTTGCACATATCGTGTTAGTTGCAATTTATGCTGTCATGTTCTTTGTTATTGATTGCTTATATTTTTTACTGTTATTAATTTTACAACAAAAAAAATCCAAGTGAACAGAAATATCAATTAGTTAGCATGTACATATTACAATAGTAATTAAGCTATATATGTAAGCATGAATTTATTTTTATTTTTGTTAACCTGTGGAAATTATTATTCTGATTTTCACGTATCATTTAATTTTGTTAATTGGCAAGGTAATAAAGTGTAAATTTGTGCTTTATATCTTTACTTTTTATAGCCTGTGAATAATATTCCTCCTATTTTCTCTTATCAGAATCGCCATTTAATAGAATTAAAATTCAACTTGCAAATGTGATCACAATGACTGGCACCCACATATTGTAGAGTGAATGGAGATTCCATCTTGATTTGATCGTATAGTGAACCAGTCATAAAGTGGGGGGTTCACTGTACTTGCTTTAACTTACACTCAGACATAATGGTTTGTTTTCCTCTTCTTTTGTAATAAAACAGTGATGAACAAAGTCTAAAGGAATATATTCATGGCAAACAGTTCAACTCTAATAGTATTTTTTTCTGATTATGCCCTTATACCACTAAGTTAGTTATATAAGTATTTATATAATTTTTATATACAATTTAAAATTACAACAAAATAAAATTGTTAGATACTGCAAACCACTTTTGGCAATTAGGAAGCTATGAATGATATAAACATTTTTTTTTTTTTTTTTTTTTTTTTGGCAGATTCTAAATAAACCTGCTTTCATGCATCATTTAACCTTTATAATACTAATAATAATTCATTAAGTATGAAAACTAGCATTTAGTTGGCAAATAGGTTTTCTTCATAAGTCAAAATTTCAACTGAGAATAAATAATATTCTAAATAATATAGCATGCATTATTTTAAATTAATCTAACAGTTGCCTTCAACTGCATTCTATCCTTATAATTGAAACAGAACATTTTGTGGGTTTTTTTGTGTGTGTACTGCAAGAACAATGGAATATGCTTAGCAATTGCCACTGGCAAATTCCATAAGTTTGTTGCATTCCAAAATTACAAGAAGTACAAATTGCTTTAATCTTTATTTTTCTTTCTTCTAGTAGTTTTCTTTATAGGCCATCAATGATTCTTTCATTAAGTATGAATTCCACAAGGTGCATATGTAATGATATTTCTAGTTAGAAAACTTCCCTGTTCTCTTCTGTTTTGACTTCAGCATCCTGTATAAAAGGCATCTTAGCATTTTATTTATATTCAATCCATTTTTTTAAATCAGTGAGCTGTAACTTGCTAGAAGCATATTAAATGTTTGTATTCAGACCCATTAGAATTTAGATCCATTAGTTCAGACCCATTAGAAGTATTAGTCGTATGATGTAAAGAAGCCCTAAGCTTTTGCTTCAGCAGCCAAAAAAATAACATAATAAAAATAATTAATTAATTTAAAAAAAATAAATAATAATAATAAATAAATAATAAAATAAAATAAACAACCTATTTGGCTCCCTCCTCACATAGGGAGTCAAATAGATAGTTTATTTCCCTAACTTGTTAGCCTAAACTCCCATAGAGGCAACAACATATTCCAGTAATTAATAACTCTTTTCAGTTTACTATTCAGTATGCACTATTAAATACTCTTCTCATTAATACTCATAACTAAGGAAATACTAGTAAATAAAATGAAAATATCATCAAACAAGACTCTAAAATGATAATTTTCTATCATTGCAAATAAAAAGAAAACACTTTGCATAGGAAAAAATAATAATAATAGAAGCAGGAAACTAGTTGATCTGTGAACATAAAAAAAAATTGATGTTCACTTCTAATTTGTATACATTCAGTTATTTCTGTTATTTTTCACTTCACTGTTGACTAATTGCATATATAATAAATTATTCAGATTATTGAAATAATTGCTTATTGATCATTCAATTAATCCCATTCACTAAATTTTTCATTATAAAATGCAATCTTCAGATTGCCACTGAAGAGTGATGGAAGCCCAAGCATTTGGCCACTTTATTTTTGCTTGTGTTATTTGCTAGTGTATTAACAAATAAAATTATGCATAGTTACTTAAAATAACCATCCCCAGCCTTTGCACATTCCTTGAAATCTACTATGCCCCTAGTCTGTCACAGTATGTACCCAAAGAAATGGTGCTTGCTATGTGACCAGAATTTTTCACTTTTGATTGTCGGTATTGGGATGTTTCTTAGAGACATTTGTTTTCTTGCACTCTGAACTTGCTTTGCACAGTAGAAAGGATTTTATTGAAAATGCTGGATTTAAAAAAAATAATAATAATAAATAATTAGTTGTTTATTTTTACATTTAATAATCAGAAACATCTGTTTATATTGGTTTATTTTAATTAAGATAAAAATTGTTTGTCCATATATTGCAGCATATAGTCATACAAGTTATTTTAACATATAAACAAGAATAATAATAGGTTATTTCATAAGTAATTCAGTGTATGTACGTATGTACCACTACGATTCAGTCTTCTAGAGCGGTGTTTCCCAAACTGTGGTCTGCGGACCCCTGGGGATCCATGAAACGGTGGTTGACCACACACACTGCATATGTTATATATAGGGGTCTGCAAACATTTTTTGATATTTGAAGGGATCATGAACTTTTTTTGATTTTTGAAAGGGTCCATATAGATCTCACTAGTTTGGGAACCACTGCTCTAGAGTGTTTCGTAAAATTATAGTCAGACTTCGAATTTGTATTTTATCACATACAAGCATTTCAAATTGGAGCGAAACAGCGACTGATATCAAATATTGTGGCACAGAACCAAACAAACAGAGTAGATTCATGTCGGGATTATGGAGAAAAAGGAAGCACATTTTCTGCCCATACTTTTTTTCAAAGTTAATTACAGTATCAGCCTTGTGTGGCATTGTATTTTATGCAGGATCAGAATGCCATCCTCAAGCATATAGACTTTTTCTATAAAGTTTTGTGTACAAAGTGTTTTTGAAGGAATTTCAATAGATGGCTGTTGACATAGCTTTTGCTTCTGTGATTCTGAAAAATTGTCACAAGCAGAACTATCTCTACTAATCAATCACTCCATATGATAATGATTATCTTGACTGTTGTCAGTGGCATTTTTTTTTTTTTTTTATTTTTTTTTGGGGATTAGGAATTATGTTTTCAATTCTGGTTCAAAATTCCATGTGTAAATTTTCATCTCTGCAAACTTCTGACGAGGTACTGTAAATCTCATTTGGGCTTTTGCCATGATAAGATTTTATTTGGATTAAGGCTCAGTTTGTGTATTAAAAATTCTTGTTTCACCAGTTCATATAGAAAGCTGGTTCATATGGTCTATATCATGCAAGTGTATGACTGAATATTCACAGGCTGATTTGCACATTATGCTGGATGAAAAGCCCAGAATAACCTAAGTTTAGTCCCATTCCTGATATCAGCTAACTACAGACCTGAAGGGCATTTGAGGTGCTATGTCATTTTTAAATGCAATAGCATATATGTTTAAGCGCTATTGTTTTTGTCATGTCCATCTGTCTCTTCATTTGTTGGTCCTCATGTAACAGAGGGACTTGGAGTGAATGGATTTTCATTAAATTTTATATTTGATTCATATAGAAAGATTTGTCAGGCCATCACAAATTTTATTAACATTAGACAAATAGAAATCAAGCAATTATTTATTTATTATTTTTTTTCTGTGCAAATTGTATTGGAAAAAGAAATTCGTAGATTATATGTAGTTTTAATGCAGTATTGTTAGCTTTAGGTCTGTGCATGCTTCACATGTATTGTTATTTTGAAAACGAAATGCACTAGGCATAATCCTTATGGGTTTTGATAATTAACTATATAGTATCGGTGTAAATACACCATAGTTAACCCATAAACTTGAGCTACGTATGTAGCGTAGAGGGCATCGTTTTAATTGTATCTCATAATGTGGTTGTCTTCACAACGAGATAGCTGCTATTGCATTACTTCAAATAAATAACACTTCTCTAGTAGAGAAGACTACTGTTATTTATTTAACTATGGTGTATTTACACCGTTTCTATATAGTTAATTATCAAAACCCATAAGGATTATGCCTAGTGCATTTCATTTTCAAAATACATTGCTACCACACCCTTTTGGCATCTCTCATATTGTGGATAAACTTCGCAACTGGGATGGCTTGTTGTATTACCTGGGTACGTGCCCGCCCACTGATGATGAAGCCCAATAGCTTCAAAACGATCGTCTGGGTGGTCGTTTTGAAGATACCGCTGAAAATAAATAACAGTAGTCTTCTCTACTAGAAGCATTATTTATTTGAAGTAATGCAATAGCAGCTATCTCGTGAAGGCAACCACATTATGAGATACCATTAAAACGATGCCATCTACGCTACATACATAGCTCAAGTTTATGGGTTAACTATGGTGTATTTACACCAATACTATATAGTTAATGTATTGTTATGTAAACAATATCTCGTTTTTACTTAAAGATTTAATTACGATCAGGGGTAAAGGAAAGGGTTTTTGCTTCCGTAAAGGTGAGTACAGTGGTCTCTGACAGTTTTTAAATTCTGTACAGTGGGATCAACTGACGATGTTACCAACAGTAAATTCTAAGTGGGAAGCATTCAAGGAATTAATCGTGTATGCTACTAAAAGTTTCATACCTATTAAGAAATATTGTTCAAGGTTTAGGCCTAAATGGTTATCTAATGAACTAATGAGACTTGTAGCAGAGAAGAAAAATGCATGGGATGCATATAAATTATTAAGCGACTGAGAAGCCTATGGCAGATATAAGCTAGTCTGTAATCAGGTCACAAAGGAGGTTAGGCAGGCGAAGGCAGATTACGAGAAATCCTTGGCAAAAGATGCTAAGAAAAACAGCAAGGATTTCTTTACATATATAAACTCTAAAAGGAAGGGGATGAATCTGATTGGTCCACTTGACATCGATGGTTCGACTGTTGATGATCCTGCTTAGATAGCAAACAAACCGAATGAGTATTTTGCATCTACATTCACACATGAGGAATTATTAAGATTTGAAAATGGCAGAAGGTTATCAAATTGTAGCAGGATACTTAATGATTTTGTAATAACTGAAAGCAAAGTGGAGGAGAAATTGTTGAAGTTAAACATAAGAAAAGCACCTGGGGTGGATGGGATCTATCCAGTTATATTAAAGGAGGCAGCAAAGCAACTAAGCAAACCCTTAGCCATAATTATGAGAGCATCCTTGGACTCAGGGGAGATCCCCACGGACTGGAGATGTGCAAATGTATCCCCAATTCACAAAGGGGGATTGAAGGGTGACAGAGTAATTACAGACCAGTTAGTTTAACTTCTGTTCCGGATAAAATAATGGAGTCACTGGTTAAAGATGAATTGCAGGATCATCTAGACAAGACTGCAGCATTAATTCAGACACAGCATGGGTTTGTTAAGGGAAAGTCTTGTCTGACAAATTTGATAGTATATTATGATGTGGTTACAAAGGAACTGGATGCAAAAAATAATTTTGATATCATATATTTGGATTTCAGGAAAGCTTTGGACACTGTTGCGCAGGGAAGACTATTGTACAAATTGGAGCAGAATGGTATTAAGGGCAAGTTCCTACAATGGATAAAAGGATGGTTAAGTGGGAGAAGACAGAGGGTGGTAATCAATGGGTGCTGCTCTTCGTGGACTAATGTTATTAGTGGAGTCCCACAGGGTTCGGTGTTAGGTCCACTGTTGTTTTGTATATTTATCAATGATATTGATGAAGGTATATCAGGCTTAATATCGAAGTTTGCAGATGATACAAAGGTTGGCAGGGTTGTTAATGACAATAATGGCAGTGTGCTACTGCAACAGGATCTAGATAATTTGGGCAGATGGGCTAAGAAGTGGCAACTGAAGTTTAACCCTAACAAATGCAAAGTACTGCATATTGGTAGAAGTAACCCCAGAGAAACATACCAACTGTGTGGTACTACACTTAAGGTGGTAGAAAATGAAAAAGACCTGGGAGTAATTGCAGTCAGATATGAAGTTTTCTGAGCAATGCAGACAGGTTGCCAGGGCAGGTCATGGGGTTTTGTCAATGATATATAGGAATTTTGCTAGCAGGGAGAAGGAGGTGATTGTCCCTCTGTATAAGGCAATGGTCAGGCCACGCCTTGAGTACTGCGTACAGGTCTGGAGGCCTCATTTTAGCAAGGATATAGATTTACTTGAGCGTGTACAGAGAAGGGCAACAAGATTGGTGAGGGGAATGAAGGGATCCTCTTACCAAGAGAGGCTTAAGTTCTGCAAATTGCAGTGGCTGGAGACTAGGCACCTGCACGGTGATCTGATTGAGGTGTATAAAGCCTTGAATGGGTTGAGCATGCCGAATTCTGATGGGATCCTTTCACTTGTTCAGATTACGAACCTAAGGGGGCACAAATTCAAATTAAGAAAAGACAGATGTAGAATAGATGTGCGGAAATTTGCCTTTAGCCAGCGGGTGGTTAATTGCTGGAACAAACTTCCATCTGTCGTTGTGGAAGTTGACAGGTTAAATAAATTTAAGGAGGAACTGGACAGGCATTTGGAGGGAATGGTGTGATTTTTTTTTTTGGCTGATGCTGCATAAGTTCATACACTTGCTTTCTTGCATCACATGCCAATACTATTACTACTACTAAAGCATGTGAATATGGTGTTGCTTATGAACTGTTTTGTGTGTGTTTGTGTACATACTGTATGTTACATTTCATACACAATGTATAAGAGGGAGGGAGAGAGAGAGAGAAGATACTTAATAGTATGTGGGAAAGATCAATAAATATTGTACATTTGTAATTAAACTGATTGGCTAAGTTTCAGCATAAAATTATAGTGTTTTGTTAAGCATTATCATGTTAGGAATTAATTGATAAGAAGATAACTGTATTTACTTTTCACTTCAGTTAATCTTGGAAAGAAAAAATTGCTTTCGTTTTAATACTAAGAGCTTCCATAGGCCCAATTTATCCTACGTTATATTAACATGCAAGGATAAACAAAGGAATTACCACTATTCTGTCTATAGGACTTCTTATTATCCAACTCTCTTAGAATGCTGATAAAATACGAATGAAAATTTAAAATAATTTTAAAACTCAATGTGTTCCTCACCATCAGCCCACGAGTAATCCAATACCCCAGGAATGCAGTTGCAGACCTCAACCCGACCCAGAAATATCACACCCCATGTAACCTCTAGTGATGGAAGACATTAGGTCAGAAAAAACGCAATTTAAAAATATAAGTTAAAATACAATTAAAATACAATGAAAAATAAACCATCTTTTTTCTGACATAATATCTTCCTTCACCAGAGGTTACATGGGGTTTAATATTTCTGGGGTCAGGTTGTGGTCTAGGACTGCGATCCTGGGGTCTTGAATTACTCGTGGGCTTATCGTGAGGAACACATTTTGAGTTTTAAAATTATTTTGAAACATCCCACATCACTTGTCTTGTCTACCCCTACTAATAATTTGTGTAGTTCTTCCTTGAATTTATTCAAACTGCCCACTTCCACAACATCAGATTGAAGTCTGTTCCAACAGTCAACCAGGCACTGGCTGAAGGCAAACCTCCTGACATCTGTCTTGCAACTATCCTTCCTCAGTTTGAATTTATGCCACCTGATGTGTGTAGTCTTAGAAAGAGAAAGAATGCTATTAGCACTGAGCTTGCTCAATCCATTCAAAGCCTTAAAACTTCGATCAGATCCCCTCTCAGTTGCCTAGTTTCAATATGCTGCAGTTTGCAGAACTGTAGCCTATCTTGATAAGGCTGCCCTTCCATTCCCTTCACTAATCCCATTGTCCTTCTCTGCACCTGATCCAGCAGTTCTACATCACTTCCTAAAGTGAGTCATCAGATGTATATGCAGTACTCATGATACAGCCTAACCATTGCCTTACACAATAGGAGGATAATCACTTCTTTGTCGCCGACCGGGCTAGCCGAGTGGGTAAAGTACCTGCCCGGCAACCCAAAGGTCGTGGGTTCGATTCCCGCCTCGGGCTTGGATCAAAGTACTGCAAAAACCTTGGGAGGTGCAATATGGCCACAGAAGCCGATGTGCCAACAACTACCAAATCAAAAAAAAAAAAAAAAAACTTTGTCTCTGATAACAAAGTTCTTGTATATCATATACAAAACTCCATGGACTGTCCTGGCAGCCTGTTTACATTGCTTAGTGAACTCCATATATGACTGCATAATTGCTCCCAAGTCTTTTTCATTTTCCACTACCCTGAGTGTAGTACTACAGTTGGTAATTAATCTAGGATATTACTGCTACTCATATGCGGAGCCTTGCATTTATCAATGTTAAACTTCAACTGCCATTTCTCAGCCCATTGGCCTAATTTGATCTTGTTGCAGCAGCTTACCCAGATTACTGCCATTACTCCTGATTATTCCTCTAACCATCTAGTCATCCCAGAGTATAAACAGAGGCGCCTCCGTAGCCAGGTGGGAAGGAGCAGCAGTGCGCAGCACACGCTTCTTGATTAGACCGGGGTTCGAGCCCGTCACCACCAAATACGGAGGATGCGGAAAGGTCAAGGAAAGACCACCGCATATCCCGGAGCAAATATGGCCTTAGTTGCTAATGCTCCTAAAAACCAACCAAAAAAAAAAAAAAAAAAAAAAAGTATAAACAGAGATTTGTTTATTTATTAATGGCTGCAGTAGACGAGTGGTCAGCCCTGAGGGTGCATAAGTAAACACACTTTGAGTGACCAGGGTTCAAGCCAGTGATCTGTTAAATACAGTGCTATTTCTTGTATTCTCTCTATCTTTTAGTATAAAGAGAAAATTTATTTAAGTATATGAATTAAAATAATTTTTTTTGCACCCAGTTCCTTTGTTACTGCATTATAATATCCAATCAGATTGGTTACACAAGATTTCCCCTTAGCAAATCCATGCTGTGACTACAGTATAAGTGCATTCCTGTCTAGATTATCCTGCATTACTTCTTTAACTGGAGACTCCATTATTTTCTCTGGAACAGAAGTTAAGCTGACAGGTCTGTAAATAATCAAACTGCCTGTTTGTGGATTGGGGATACATTCACACATCTCCAGTCCACAGGGACCTCTACTAAATCCAGAAATGCTCTCATAATTATGGCTAATGGTTTGCTTACCTCCTTTGCTGCCTCCCTTAGCATAATTGGATAGATTCCATCCATCCCAGGTAGTTTTTTTATGTTGAGCTTCAACAGTTACTCTTTCACTTTGCCTTCAATTATCACCAGTGCTATTTTTTGTCAAAAAAATAGGTGCCGGTACTCATTCTTTGCTATCAGGAAAGCTTGAAAATTAAAAAGACATGAAAAGTACAGTACTCTGAAAAATTATTTCTGATATTGTTACTTTAGTAGTAATGTTTTTGGGATAAGAACAACAAATTAAGTATATTAACACACAGTTTATTAAGCATAAATTTATTATTCAAGTATATAAAAAATAAATAAAATGATTAAAAAAATAAGTAATAAGTAAAAAATAATAAGTAAAAACAATTTCATAAAGTTTTTATAGAATATTCCAAATTTTTATTTAGTTCTCATCCAACACACTATGCCGACTTCTTTTCTTACTTTTTGTATCTGTTGATGAATGACACTTCCGAAGCAGCCACAAATCGATATATTTGCTGGATCGAAATGTGTCATTGGTGGCAGGGCTGGATTTTGGTGTTTGTAGGCCCTAGCCACTTTTATTCCGAAATGTGCTAGGGGGGGGGGGGGATGTTTCTTCTATTTTAACACTTTGACAAATCATGTCAATTAACGACTCAAGTTTCAACTATAGTAAATGATAAACCACCTCAGTTGATGGAGCGACCATCACTTCTATTCTTCTAGTTTCGAGAACAGTTACTAGATAGCGTATCCATATTGAATTGAAACTCCTAGAGTCGATTGCAAAGAAATATCATGCATTGAAAATGGTGTTCGAAAATTTTTTTTTTCCTTCGTTCGTAGGTCCTAAAAATTTCGTAAACCCTAGGCACTGTGCCTACAGTGCCTAATGGGAAAAATGGGTGGGCCTACAATTTTAAGAAATATTATTGAAGAAATTGTTTTTGTGATCAATGAAGCTCTGGTTGGGCTGACGATCAGATTCATTTCTGAAAGTCCTCGTTCAGATTCACTCGGTGAAATTGGTATCATACTCAGAGCGTTCATCAAATGCGTTTCAATTCTTCAGAAACTGTCTTATCAATTAGGTATTCCCAAAATGCACGAATTGTATCTCTTTCATTTAACTGAAGCCTAATTGACAATTTTCTAAGCTCCTTTCTCACCAAATGCTAACATTTTATGTTTAGAAGGTTTAATACCTTCGTTGTCCTCATTTTCCTTCTCTCATCATCTATATTGTTGCTAGTTCTTAATTTTTTTTTTTTTTTTTTTTTTGAAACTGTCCAAAATGTTGGTGTCATTTGGATATTCAGGTGCTGTGACCAAACAGATAGGTAAAATTTTCTATAAAAGGAGTTCGTTAAACAGAAGTCTGACTGAGTAATTTAGAATTCTAAAAATAGTTATAAAGTTTTATATAGAAAATATTTTAACAATAGACAGTGAAAAATGCAAATTTAGTTAAATAACTTTAAGCTTATTTGAATAGTAGCTAAGCATGTGAAAAAAAATTTTGGAATATTACAAATTTCGAAGTGTACTGCATCCGAATGTCACTTTAAATAAAGGTGCTGACATGCCGTACTGTTCCGTACCATCCCAAAAACAGCAGTGATTATCACAAAATCATTCAGCCCTCTGATACATTGTCTAGAATCCTCCTCAATAGAGAACTCCATATATGTGAATATAGATGCAAAATGCCTATTCAGTTTGTCAGCAGTCTGTACGGAATCATCAACATTAAACCATCATCATCAAGTGGACAAATTTGATTCAACCCCTATCTTCTGCTGTTAATATAAGTAAAGAAGTCTTTGCCGCCTTTCTTGGCATCCTTTGCCAAAGACTTCTCAGTATACCGTAGCTTGCCTGACTTCCTTTGGGACTGGATTACAGACTAGTTCATATCTACCATAGGATTCTGTATCTCCAGATAATTCATATGCTTCCCATGCAGTTTTCTTCTCAGCCACAAGCCATTTCATCTGATATCTATTTAGGTCTAAGCCTGGAATGGTACTTCTTAGTTTGTATGAAAAGTCAAGTAGCTTCTACAGTTACTTCTCTGAATGTCTCCCATTTAGAATTTCCTGCTTGCATCTTCATCAAATGGCCCCACTGTATAGAATTTAAAACTGCTTAAGACCACTTTTGTCACCCTAACAGAAACAAAAGTTCTTCCCTTTACCTTTGACACTAGTTTTGTCTTTAAGTAAGTCCTACATGAGTGCACTGTGATCACTGTCACCTCAAGGGAGGTTGACTTGCAGGTTCTTAATGTAAGAAGAGTCACTTTGATATTTGAAGCTACTGATAATCAGATCAAGAATATTGCTTCCTCTTGTTTCTCTAACATGCTTCTGTTAGAAAATGGTCATCCAATAAATCCACAAAAGTCCTGCTGGTTTGGGAGTGACCAACCCACAAGTTCCATTCCATATCTGGAAAGATAAAATCCCCTATTATAAGGCATTTAATTTATTGTTTGTTTTATTCATCAACATCATTAGGGCCTATAACACACTCCTACTGTCATTTTTGTTTCTCCAGTGCTTATGTCACACCAAACTGATTCAATATTTCATTGGCCACTCATGTCAGTTGGCCTTAGATTTATTGTACTTCTTAACTAAGGTCATGACACCCCCATCTGTTCTATCTTTTCTGTACCTGTACTTCCCATATTCAAATTCTGCATCCTCTATGTCTGAGTAACTCCATGTCTTTGATATTAGCATTAGCATTAGTAGAAGCATATGATGCAAGAAAGTAAGCTTATACAGCATCAGCAAAAAAAAACAAAAAACAAAAGCACCTTCCCATTTCACCCATCCATTTGCTCCAAAAGTTTGTCCACTTCTTCCTTGAATTTATTTAAGCTGTCAACTTCCAGAATGACAGATGAAAGTTTGTTCCAGCAATCAACTACATGCTGGCTAAAGGCAAATTTCTGCACATTTATTCGACAACTGTCTTTCCTCAATTTCAGTTTATGCCCCCTCAGATTTGTAATCTGAGCAAGAGGAATAATCCCATCGGCACTGAGCCTGCTCAATCCATTCAAGGCCTTATACACCTCAATCAGATCACCTTGCAAATCCCCACAATGTCAGCATTTCATAACTTAATAAGTACTCCACATTCATCAAATTTATTTAATATGATCCTAGCATTAGTGGAAATGTGAATATACATGCATCTATTCTTTATCTTAGTTATCCTGACGTAGCATGTGTATTTTCCTGTTTCATGATGACCCACAAATGGGCTTGAAATAATCCGACACCTAGCTTTTAAGGCTGCTGCGTATTCTAATAGAAACAGGCAAGAATCACTTTCACCTGTCCCTGCCGCTCTAGTTAATGTACAGGTAACCCTCGTATAACACGGTAGTTAGGTTACAATAAAATGCCATGATTTGCAAAACTGGTTATACAGGATTAAGAAAAAGTACAAAAGGGGGGGGGGATTACGTTCTAAAAACTTACAAAAATACACCATTCTAGATTTCATGTATATTCTACTCTCTTTAAAAAATCAGTAATCTGGGTTTGTTTGCTTTTGCTTGATAAATCTTTGTGAATTTCATTGTATGGAACTAAGCATTTTTGAAGCTCCCTTTTGAACTTTGGGCTCTTTTCATTCAAGAATCTGCATTCAAAAAAATAAGATTCTAATTGCTCGACTAACTTTATGCCTTCCCGTATGCTTTTTAGTCTAAAATTTGGAAGTTTAGAATTTTCATCTGTGCTATCATCCTCAGAATTGATTTGGTTTTACCCCAATGGCATTTTCACCAAATCCTCTTTGCCAGCCTCTTTTTCTACCAGTATTTCTTGAACGTCTTCAGTAATCATATTTTTTTTTTTTAGGAGCATAGTTGACTAAGATCATGTTACTCTGTGTATATTGTCTATAAATTGCATTTGTCCCAAGATCAATTTTCTGTTTTGCTGGATGAAAAATCCGAGTTTCCTGGAGAAAAACCATGCTACCCTCATCTGAGCCCGACTAACTCAGCCATGTTGTGAAAAAGACCCATAAAAATTCCTCCTGCAAAAACAACTGCACTACCCACGAGGGTTTCAGTAGTCATACCATCAAAACCTTCCCCTCCTACCGACATAGCAAGTTCTACTATCACACTGATTCCGTTTTCTGCCTGATCGACCATATTTCCTGAATGAACTTACTTTGGCCATACATTTTTCGACATGCATTTAATGTTAACGGTTTTACTTCTTTCGGCGATACAGTCCACAGTTGAGAAATGTTTCCATTTCTCAACTGTGGACTGTATCAGAATTCGGACTCCAATAGATTTGGACTCAAATTTTTTCCAAAATCCAATGTAACGATTTTCTGATGTAATGAGTTTTAAAGGTCGAGATATAATGCCTTGATCTAATGGCTGAATAAACGAAGTTGTATTAACCTAGTACAACTGTGATGGTAGTAACATAACTTCAATATTTGGATGACTTAAATCTTTTGGATGGCCTGGTGTGCTATCCAATAGTAATAAAACTTTGAAATCTAGATTTTTCCACAAGTTCAACAAGCACAAGTTGAATAGCACAATGTGTAACACAGGGATTTCCCAACAAAACAAAATACAGGGATTTCTCAATTTTTTTTGACTAGTGAGTCAACAGCGGGATTCAAAAAGAGTGGATATTTTGAAAAAATTACTTCCAACATAATAGCAGGGTCCCCCTTCCCCACTAAAGCTCAAAAATACCCTGTATGCGAGGTTTACCAGAATATTGTGTTAGGGCGAAACCGTGTTATTTAAGTACCGTGTTGTGCAAGGATTGCCGCAATTTATGAATCATGTTAGAGCGAATCTGTGTTGTAGAAGTGCTGTGTTATACGGGTGTTGCCTGTATTTGTCTGTGTATCCTCCCAAGCTATCAGTTTTTTTATCCACCTAGCACTGCCTTGATAGCACCAAATATTTTTGCACTCCTATTTAAGTTTATACCATCCCTGTAAAATCTGTATCTCCTGTTATCATGCTCAGGCCATGCTGAGAAGAATTCTACGTCATGAGCCTTGCACAGTCTCTCCAGGGCTGAATTTATTGACAAGACTCTCAACATGTACTCCATCCTATTGTGTCTGGGTAGGATTGCAGACACTTTCAGATTTAATCCTAACTTGCAACTTCTTCTCAGTATTTGCCCTGTACTTGTTAATTAAACCTTCAGCTCTCTTACTCTTAATATCATTAGTGCACATGTGTAAAACTATATCATATCACCTTTTTCCACCTTAAAAATGGTATTTGTTCTACATCAACTACTTTTGTGCCAACAGACAAATTTTGATCCTATCTGCTTATTCTTTTTGCTCAACATTTTTCCAGTTTTCCGGACAATAGAGTTATCTACAATTACTACCTTCTCCCAAGACTAGTGCTTTCTATCTTGGGGATTGCCACCATGTTGTCTGCTGCACAACTGCAGACTTTGATATTGAGTTGAGCAGCTGAGAGCTTGATGTGCCCTCCATTTTAATTGCTTTTGAGGGCATTCACTCTTTTCTTCAAGCTCTCATAAATGCCCATCAGAACGCTGATTTTGTGCTTAATTTCCTCATATTGTTTGCATCAAACACGCACAAACATATCCCACCCACCCCTGGCTTCATCATCCAGTTCCAGATAGGTCAACAAAATTTGCACAAGTGTTATTTTCATTAGGCCATGATATGTAGGGGAACTGACCCCTTCATAGTCCCTGGTGCCTCCGTAGCCAGGTGGGCAGGAGCAGCAGTGCGTGGCACATGCTTCTTGATTAGACCGGAGTTTGAGCCCGTGACCACCAAATACGGAGGATGTGGAAAGGTCAGAGAATGACCACTGCATATCCATGAAGCAATATGGCCCTGGTTGCTAATGCTCCTAAAAACCAAATAACAAACAAACATAGTCCCTGCCCACCGAGCCACACCACACACTCCCACTACTTTGAGCTCATTGCTTTTCTACTCGAGTCTGGGGCATGATTTCTGTTTAAATTCAATTTAATTTAACCATACCACACCAAGCTAATAGATCCCAAAATGCAATAAAACATTGTGTTATAAAGTTTACATTATATTTATTGCGCTATACCACTAGGTTCACAAAGTTTCAAATTAGTTATAGCCTTACTGGAACAAAGTTTATTAGGTAAAACAAAGAAATATGCCATCCCACTACATTAGTTACAGGATACTATAATCACACGAATCACAGGTACAGAAGCTGTATGAATGTTAATGATGTATGTTATATACTACTACTTGATAAAGTTAAGTTATTAAAACACATATGTATCGATATAACTTATAATTTATAAGCCTCTTCAAATACTGATTACACTCTATAAACCCCTCGACGTGGACACCTGTACGTGGTGAGGGGACCTCCCAGTGATGCTGCTGGCCTTCCAGATTAGCATCACTGGGATATAAAGCCCCATGCCTTGGTTCCAGGGTTACATCACTGGAATCTGGAATGTGCAGATGTGCGCCTTAACCCGTGGAAACTCGGAGAGGGGGATCCCGGTGGTTGAGGGGGCCCAGCCTTAATACACCAGTCCCTGCTTTGACAAGAGGAGAGGTCCCAGACCCGCATGACTGGGATCAATCACTGGGTGGTTCTTACTGCTAGGGTCAACTGCGTTCCGATGTCTCCCTCCTTTTGGTCCTGGGATGGGATCAAGTCTTATTGGAAACGTGAGTATGGTGCTCCTAAGCAAACTTGGCATCCCATTTGTGTACACAGTACTTGTTAGTTCACGATTGGGCCTTCCATTTTAGGGCTCTGTGGTGGGTGTGGTACTTAGGTCATCGGAAATTTTTATCTTACTCATATAAATCCTTCTCCTTCTGGGGCCCCAACAAAGCCCCTATCTAATCGATTAGATGAGAATAGCACCAATTTTAAAAGAGCCAGAACTGAGGCTAAAACACCATCTGTGACACCGCTTTTCCTCATTCTCCATTCCACTGGAGGGAAGTCAATTGGGAAGATGTCACCTGTCTTCATCCAGAAAGGATTAGAAGGGTTGGCAGGATCATCAAAATCCATAAAACGGTTTCCTTCTGGCAATCTTTTAGTCAAAACTTCAAGCACAAAGCAAGCGAAAAAAATCCTGAAAGCTACATCCATAGGGGGAATATTGATCAGCGTAATGCCTCACAAAACTCTGAACTCTTCACGAGGTGTCATATCAGAGTGGGACCTTCATGTCTCTGAAGAAGAGATCTGCTCTGAACTGAAAGACCAAGGAGTGATGGCTGTCAAGAGAATATCAAAGTGAAAGGATGGGAATCTCTTCCCTACCCAAGTTCTCATCCTAACATTCAGTGCCCCACAGCCTCCAAGTTCCATCAAGGCAGGGTACTTAAACTACCCAGTGAGGAATATATTCCAAACCCACTGAGGTGTTTTAAATGTCAAAAATACGTCCACTCACAAACAGCTTGTCATGGTAACCCTGCCTATGCTCGATGTGGTGTGAAAGACCATGAGAGCAAGGAATGTTCAGCTTCCAAACCAATCTGTGTAAATTGTCAAGGAGAGCACCCTGCTTACTCTAGAGCATACTTGTGGTATGCTTTAGAGTAAGCAGGTGGAAGGATGAAAAGAAATCCAAAAACTAAAAACAGAGCTGAATAACTCCTACCCAGAGGTTAGAAAATGCATCCAACTAATAAATAGCGGGAAGCCTTCATACGCTCAGAAGGTTTCTGCGAAGTGCACTATCGGTACACAAACTGAGATGACTATGCCACCAAAAGACATTCACTCCAATTGCACGCTATTTATTGCATTCACAAAAGCCCACCCAAAAAACACAGTCAGCTGCCATTCCTATATCCATATCTCTTAGTGTTCCACCACCACCAAAAACAAGTGGTAAAGAAAAGCCAAAAAAGACGGAAGAGCCACCCATAATACTAGAAACAATAGATGTAGAGGATAAGGAGGTACCGGACGAATCAGTCTTGGAATCCTTTGTGGAGGAGGAAATGGACACGGATCAGCATCCATACTTCACCAAAAAAGATAAATCCAAGACTGACAAAAGTAAGCCATCAGCATCTCAGAAGCCACCTTGATGGACCCACCAAACAAAAAGAATGGCTAAATTCTTACAATGTAATTGTTGTGGATTCTGGCAAAATACTGATGACATCAAGGTCCTCCTCCAGTTTGCTTTTGCTTGCAAGAGACTTACCTAAAAACAGATGAAGACCACCCCCCCCCACCATGCGTAACATCACAATTTTTCATAAGGATAGAATTGCAGATGGTCACCACGTCTCTGTGGGGAGGCTCATTGTCCTGCTGGAAGAGTCCATTACCCTGTGAGTGCACGAAGACCATGAAGGGATGCAGATGGTCTGCAAGGATGGACACGTAACTTGGACCATTCAGAGATGCATCTAGATGTACCAGAGGTCCCAACGTGTGTCAGTTGAACAAGCCCCAGACCATTATCGACTATCCACCTGCCTGAACAGTTCCTTGTTGACATGACTGGTGCATAGCTTCATGCGTTTTCTGCCAGATACGCACCATCCTGTCCACTCGAAATAACTGTAAACTGGACTCATCAGACCAGGAAACCCATCTCCAATCATCCAAGGTCCAGTGGTGATATTCTTTCATCCATTTGAGGCTTTGAGTCCGTGCCGTGGTGTTAGCAATGGGACTCTGGCGGGTCAGCGGCTCCCATAACCTATTGCGGCTAACGATCGCCTGATGGTCTTGGTCAAGATGTTTCTAGTACTTCCCTCTTTGAAGTCAGTGGTGATATGTGTCACTGTCGCTCTCCATTTGGGTGAAACAATGTTGAGACTGGTGTTGACAGCCATGTTCATCCACCACCTTTCTCCTCCCACAGCGCTCTGCACGATGAGATGTTATTCCGGAAATGGCACATTCCTGATACGCTCTTGATACTGTTGAATGGGGATAGTGCGATTTCTGTACCATCTCCATGAAAGAGTGAACCATGCGTCGAGTACCCACTATCATCCCTCTTTTAGAGTCTGTTAACTGTGATGTTTATCCATAATGACATTGAATTACTGTCTATGTGAAAGGTGATGCAGTGTACCTATATACCTGCTGATCAGTGGATTCGGCCACCAGCGAGAGGGGTGACAGCATTGCGTTGCCCAGGAACCAGGTATCCCACGAATTCTGTCTTTTCAGTGTACTAAAATAATGGTGGCAGAAGCTGACTGTGGTTTTTTAAGCAATTACAAGTGCCAAGAAAAGAAGAAATGCACTAAATTAATCAGAGAATTACAAATAATTACTATACTACTAATTTTAAACAAAAGGTTATAAAAAACGAATTTTAAATCAATAAATAAAGTTCCTCTTTGCAGCTCCCAAAGAAAAGTATGTTATCAGACATTAAGATGTTGATTTAAGACATTAGGTTCAATCTGTATCGGTGCCTCTGTAGCCAGGTGGGAAGGAGCAGCAGTGCATAGCACACGCTTCTTGATTAGACCGGGGTTCGAGCCTGTCACCACCAAATACGGAGGATGCAGAAAGGTCAGGGAATGACCACCGCATTTCCCGGAGCAATATGGCCTTAGCTGCTAATGCTCCTAAAAACCAAATAACAAACAAACAACAACAACAAACAAAATCAATCTGTATCACATTTTCAACATATCCTTTGTCTCTTCCATTCTGCACCCAACAGAAATCTATCCATATAAATGTACGGATAGATTTCTGTATTTCACATATTATTCTACAACAAAAAAGAAGGATAGAGGTCAAATTTTAATACCATGTTCTTCTGGAAAATTTCTGGTCCATTTATGATTTCACATCCCTCTTCCTCCCCTCCCGACACACACACACACACACACACACACACACACACACACACACACACACACACACACACACACACACACACACAAAATAAAAGCATGAATAAATAAAAGCATGTTTTCATATTAATTGACAAGAAAAATGCAGTTGTTATATATTGTTATATATTCTGTTGGCCCTTGGGATCGTATAAAGTTCGGTTTAAAGGCATTATCACCCCAGTTTTTCATACAAAAATATTGCTATAAATTTGAACAGGAACAATCCATTTCAGAATTGCAATGTTTACTTAGAAAATTTTCGGAATCTCTGTATCAAATTAAGAATCTCTGGGTATGACCAGGCTGCCATGGACGGAAACTGAACTTGGTGAAGACAGGATATTAGAGCTGGAAAAGGAATTAGAAAATGTGAATTGGAATATCATCGGTTTGGCTGAAACAAGAAGAAGAAATGAATCACTTATAAGTTTAGCAAGTGGAAATCTGCTGTACACCAATGGAAACAGTGAAAGGAGTGAAGGTGGAGTTGGGTTTCTGGTCCATAAAGATTTTAAAAACAACATTTTGGAATTCAAAAGTACATCACCAAGGGTGTCAAGACTAATAATCAAGATTTCTAAGAGGTACAAGCTAAAGGTTATAATGATTTATGCACCAACATCGAGCCATGATGATGAAGAGGTTGAAGAAATGTACACAGAAATTGAGTCTTCTAGATGAGCAGAAAACCCACTACACTATTATTATGGGGGACTTTAATGTTAAGGTTGGAAAAAGACAAAACAGTGCAGAAAGAGGAAATTTTGGAATTGGTGAAAGAAATGAAAGAGGCAAAAGACTTGTGGAATTTGCAGAATCTCAAGGATTTTCAGTAATGAACACTTTTTTCAAGAAAAGGGTGAAAAGAAAGTGGACATGGAAGAGTCCAAATGGATTAACAACTAATGAAATCGACTTCATCCTCACTAACAGAAGATATATTGTGAATGATGTTACCATCCTGAATAAGGTAAATGTTGGAAATGATCACAGAATGGTAAGATGTACACTTGATATAGATGTAGGAAAGGAAAGGAAAAAACTGACTCGAGTAAATAATATAAAGGTCTTTGAGATAACAGAAGAGGAGAAAAAGCAGTATGTACTGGAACTTAAGAACAAGTTTGAGCCTCTGCAGACTGCTGAGGACCAAGATATCGACGAGGAATATTACAACTTTCTGAAAGTGATAAAGCCCACGAAACCTATAGGGAAAAAGAAATCCAAAGAAGAAAAAATTAGTCAAGAAACACTTGTTATGATGAACCAAAGGCGAAAAAGGAAGAGCAAGATAAACACTGACAAGGAAAAAATTGAGTATATTGAGTTATGCAAAGCCATTAGAAAGAGACTCAGAGAGGACATAAGATTTAACACAAGAAAAGTAGAACAAGCATTAAGGGAAAACAAAGGATTTAAATCAGCAGCCACGAGCAGTAATACAGAAAGACAAATGATACTGAAACTGAAGAATAGCGATTGTGTACTTATAAACAGCAGAGAAGGCATAATTCAAATAGCAGGAGACTACTATAGAGAATTATACAAGGAGCGAGGGAATCATGCCAGCAGTGGGGAAGATGGATTGCAAATTAGCTACACATACGACATACCCGATATTCCTCCTGATGAGGTAGAACATACATTGAAGAAAATGAAGAATCAGAAAGCCCTGGGGGAAGATGAAGTTACTGTAGAGTTGCTAAAATTGGGAGGAAGAGACATAACCCAAAAACTGGCAAGGCTCTTCACAAAGTGCATCAGAAAAGGTGTGATGCCTAAGCGGTGGAATAATGCAATCATAGTTTTGCTGCATAAGAAAGAAGATAAGTCAGAAATTGGAAATTAAAAACCAATTAGCTTGTTATCCCACATCTACAGTTGTTCACAAGGGTCATTACTAACAGATTACTTGATGAGAATCAACCAAAAGAGCAAGCTGGCTTTAGGACAGGATTCTCAACTATGGATCACCTTCACATAATATCACAGCTAATGGAGAAAGCAAATTAATATAAAACACATTATGCCTGGCATTTGTGGATTATGAAAAGGCATTTGACTCCATACAGCATAAGGCAATGTTTAGGGCACTGGAACGACAAGGCATAGATACCCCACATATTATGATTTTGAAGAATATATACGAGAGTGCTACCTCCTTTATTAGACTAGACAAAGACAGTAAGAAATTTAAAATCGAGAAAGGAGTTCGACAAGGAGACACAATATCTCCAAAGCTGTTTACTGCTGCCCTTGAGGAAGCTTTCAGAAGATTATAGTGGCCGCAGAAAGGAGTCAGTGTGAATGGAGAGTACCTAAACCATTTACGATTTGCAGATGACATTGTGGTCATAAGCCACGATCCCAAAGAATTAGAGGAAAATCTTAATCAGCTATGTAGAGTTAGTAAGGATTTTGGACTAAAGATGAATATGGCTAAAACAAATGTAATGATGAACAAGTATGCCACATAAAGAGATATAATGATTGAAGGAGCAGTAATTGAAAAGGTGGAAACATATACTTATCTGGGAGAAGTCACTGGCTGTAATAATGATAATTTGCTGGAAGTCAAGAGAAGAATAAATTTCGGATGGATAGCATTCAGGAAATATAGTCACATACTGAAGAGCAATATCCCAGTTTGTTTGAAACGTAAAATAATGAACCAATGTATACTCTCCACCATGACTTATGGAAATGAAACTTGGGCACTCGCCAAAAGAATGGAAGAGAAGCTGAGAACTACACAGCAAAGAATGGAACGAATTATATTGGGAATCAGACTGTTAGATAAGAAGAGAAAGATGTGGATTAGGCAGCAAACTCAAGTGAAGGACATTCTTATGAAAACTAAAGAACTAAAATGGTCTTGGGCAGGACACATATCTCGAAGACATGATGACAGGTGGACTAAGAAAATAACAGAATGGTACCCAAGAGGAGCTAGAAGAAAACCTGGAAGACAAAAGATTTAACCCCAGGGGCTCACATCTGGTGAGTATGGGCTTGGCACACACAAGGTCCTGAGCTGGATATCATCATTCTCCTCTTTCTTGGTGATTCCCTTGTTCTTCTGACTCTTATTCTCTCTCTCTCTCTCTCTCTCTCTCTCTCTCTCTCTCTCTCTCTCTCTCTCTCTCTCTCTCTCTCTCTCTCTCTCACTGTAATTCAGAAATTTTTTTTAGCTGGTGCAGCATAAGCCTCAGGCTTCCTTACACCACATAGCTAATATTATTAATAATAATAATAATAAAGGCGGAGATGAATAGATGAAATTCACGAGTTTGTGGGTAGTAAATGGATGGCCAGTGCTCAAAACAGAAGGAACTGGAAAGTTGTTGGAGAGGCCTTCATCCTGCAGTGGATTGAAAATGGCTGATGATGTATCAAATTTTAACTTTGGTGGGTTGACTTATTTTGTTGTGAATCATGAAATGCTCCTGAAATGTAATGAACTGCACTGTGTACCTTTCACCAACTTTTTAATATTGTCAGTGGCCATTTCATTGAATATAACTCTTTGGTTTTTCGGTATAGGTTTAACATCAATTTTAGCAGGTATTTCATGTTTATAATTCATAATGGTGTGAACTGTAAATTAAGTAAATGATTTTCATTTTCAGTGACATACTTTCTCAAGTGTGTGTTGCTTGGGTAAATAATTAACATCTTCATTTAGTTTGTGATTGACATGAGTGTCTTTTTGGTCACATCTCTTTTTATTTAAATTCATTTTTAATTTTTAATTTTACCTGCTCTGATTTTTATTAATAATTGACTGAGTGAAGAATATAATTATTAAAATGGATTAGAGTTCAGTTGGGACAGAAGACAATGATAAAATAATATAACTAGGTTTTAGAAGCATTCACAGAAATTTTTAAAAAAATAAAATAGTCTCAAAACAGTAATGAAAGCAAATTAGCAGATTCAGAATAAGTTGAATAATGTATTGTAGGAAGAGTCCTTTTTTGGGGCTTTTTTTTTTTTTTTTTTTTGTAGTTGTTGGCGCATAGGCTTCTGTGGCCATAATGCACCTCCCAAGGTTTTTTGCAGTACATTGATCCGAGCCTGAGGCGGGAATCGAACCCCTGACCTTTGGGTTGCCAGCCAGGCACTTCACCCACCCGGCTAGCCCAGTCGGCTTAGGGCTTTCAACCTGAGTGAAATGAACTAAGGAAAAATGTAAAATAGAAAGTGCCTGTATTTGCACAGAGTAAAATTCCACCACTGAATCAAATAATTAATAAAAATAACTATAGGTTACCCATACTGTTCAATAATGTTGTCAAACCAAATGAGTAGCCCCCCCCTCCATTGTAGTAGTGAACCTGGCAATGTGATAGTTTTGCCACTGATTAAACTGTTATTTAAAAGATTTAACAAGGATATTCATAAAATAAAACAATTTTATATTTCCAGATGATGAAAAATCAAAGTTTTATATTCACATTAAAAGAGAATAAAGTTAAAACACACTTTGGAAAAGAACATAATCAGGGAATTCAGAATACAAGTTATGGGTTTATTTGATTTAGTTACTTGCAAAGAATGCTTTTTGTGCAGGATAGCAAAAGCAGCTGCTTTGCTGTTAATCTGCATAGAAGTCAGCTACCCATTAGTGGCACAGTTTACTTTTGCATTCTTTCATATCGAAGAATACATGCACCACTAGAATGCATATCTTGCAGTTTTGTTATTTTAGGTATTGAACATTAGTTTCCATGTGCAGTAAGTTCACTTTTCATTGTCTATTGAGTGGTACATAGGTAAAATTAATGTCTACTATTGGTGGCTAAATATATTTATATAACTCTTTGTAATCAGAAATAAGTAAGCTTCCTATCTGATTGGATTACTTTTTGTTGGCAGCTCTGGAAAAGTATTGCACAGAATAAAATGCCTTAATATCTTAATATCATCATTGGCTATTTTTGCAAAGAAATAAATGTTTTAAATATTTTTTCTTACATTGTTTTTGTCCAGAATGCTAGCCTTAGTCAAGAAGATTCAGATATGTTAATGCTGTTTAAGACTCAAGCACTGGTTGGTACTTCATGGCTATCTGTACAGGTATGAAGTATTTATTATTCAAAAGTAATATATTTTTTAAAATTTTTCTATTAATTTAATATTTATTCATATTTGTTTCTCTTCACTTACAAAGATGGCAACCCATAAATCCAGTCTCACAGAAAAAAAAATATTTTAATTAAATTGAAGTAAGGAAATATGGCCATAGCTGTCCCTGCATATAGAGAATTAATAGAGTAATTATTTTTTTATAAATATTTATTATGTAGTTATATTATTGCATTAGCATTAGTAGAGGCATGATGCAAGAAAGCAAGCTTATACTAGACAAAAGTTTGTCTAGTTCTACCTTCAATTTATTTAAGCTGTCAACTTTCACAACGACAAATGGAAGCTTGTTCCAGCAATCAACCACCTGTTGGCTAAAGGCAAATTTCTGCATATCTGTTCTACAACTGTCTTTCCTCAGTTTGAATTTATGCCCCCTTAGGTGCGTAATCTGAGCAAGAGGAAGAATCCCATCAGCACTGAGCTTGCTCAAACGATTCAAAGGCCTTATACACCTTAATCAGATCACCTCACATGTGAGTAGTCTCCAGACACTGCAATTTGCAGATCTTAAGCCTTTCTTCTTGTTTCTCACCAATCTCATTGCCCTCCTCTGTACTCATTCCATCAGCTCTACCTCCTTCCTAAAATGAGGCCTCCAGACCTGTATGCAGTACTCAAGCTGTAGCCCGACCATTGCCTTATACAAGGAGATAATCATCTCCTTATCCCTGCTGGCAAAATTCCTGTATAATTAGCTCTGCATTATTTGCAAACATGCCAAAGTATTTGGTATGATTTTTGCAAAATAAATCTTATTTTAGAGATTAAAGAAATAAAAATAGAGGGAAGGTTGTTAGTGGTTGCAATGTTCAAGTTAAGTGGACAGCATCCACCAAGGTCCTTTGACCTTGTTATATGGCTTGTCCATCGTGCCCACTGTATCATCCAGGGAGAATGTCATTCATCTAGCTTTACACCTGAAGTGAGTTCACTTCTTATCAAACCTACTGTTGCTGTTTCTCACTACCGACATAGCCTTTTCACTCTGCAACTCTCACAGATAGTACAGTGATTACGATCACTGTACTTTCACTGAAGTTTTTTTGCCTCTTCATTCTGAGTAGTAGTACAGTGATCATGAACACTATTTCTACACATGAGAACAGCTCCAAGGTGGGAGGGATTTTTATGAGCATTTTTTCATAATGGCCAAGTTACCTGGCCTTGTGAAATGATATTATTTTTTTTTATCCCAAGCAAAAGTGGAAACCATAGGATATGTGTAGTTTGCAGACATAATATGCTGATACCTCGTAGTCTTAGTTGCTTGGGCACAAAAAGAAGATCAGCAGCAACCAAAAAGCTGAGTAACCAAAGAGGCCCTTTTGAAGTTAGAAATAAAATATATGTATAACATTCTTGCCAGATGGGAAAAATGACACTGGAAAAATCAGTTCAGAGTGACACCCAAATGTTAATTTAAGGAAATAGAATAAAGTTGCTTATATATAGTACCAAAATATAAAAGGATGACTGAAAGAAATTTTAGATGTGAAAGACTCAGAAACGTTGGTGTGACACTCCTTTACTACCATCTTAAAGCTAGTATGAGCTGAAATGATAAAATTAAAAGAAAGAATAAAGTACAGACTACATGATGAAAATACCAATGGAAGAGTAGTGCCTATATGTGAGAAATAGATTACTTGGGGAATAAAATAGAAGATGATCACTTCAGTGGAAGCTAGAAGATACTTAGAAAATGAATAAAAAACACGGTTTTTTTTTTTGATAATACCTCATCGCGGGATGCACGAGTTTCAGTGGTTGCAGTCCCTGCACTGTTATAACCAGTGGATAAATGTATTCCTGACCAGAAAAGCATGTGAATTCAAGAGAAATTAACTACAAATGTGCACATACATATAAATATGAATGCCTGTGGTGAGGATTAAATATTATTGGAATCTGAAGTAATCAAACTAATGTCACTTTATAGGAAGATATTGATGTTAATTCATAGGAAGAAAAATGTGAAATTCTGAAATTTGAAGAAAATAACAGAAGTAAAGCATGCATGTAAAGCATACTTCTCTAAAGTGTGCCTTACAGAAGTAAGGCATGTTAACAAGCAACAAGGCAAAATGATTGGAAGCAACAGTCGGTAACACTGAGAACAGAGCAAGTGCTAACTTTAGAAATGCAA